>NW_024104610.1:0-491436 GCF_003945595.2 Pipra filicauda | reverse complement strand
AATCGTGCTGGCCAGAGTTCCTCTAACAGCACCTTCATCCACAACGCTCACACTCAACATTTCAGTGCTTAAAAACACACAATTCCATTTTCCCTATAACTGTTCTCGGTTCTCCATTTTCATCTTGGTTTATGCAGCTGACTTTCAGCATGCACAACTTTGTAAACAAAATCTTGTGTCTAAACAAAGAATCTTCACAGATACCGAAATATTATTAGAGGAGATCAGTGAAGTCATGTCTGTCCACTGAAATTCTGCAGTATATGGATCTCTCGTTATGCAGATGCGTGACTGGATGAAGAGAATATAAACATGAATATTTTCATTTTTATATCACAGACAAATCAGTTGCTGGATTGCAATGCTGTCAGAAATGGCAAACAGTAGATTATTCTTCAGCAGGCTGATCATTAGCAAAATCACTTTGCTATGAATGGTGCTCTTTTGTGAATGGAGGCCTGTAGATTCAACTTATTCCAATAAACCAAAGGCATTACGGTGATAACTAAATATTTTTGGTCTCTCTACAAATTGTCATTATTATGGCAGCACTTTTCTAAGCTGGAATTTCAAACCAAAGGCACTTTCATGCTAGAGTGCAGAAGAGTCACAATTAATTATTTGGTCATGAAATTTAAAAAGGCAGCATTTCTTAATACAATTCACTTTTTCACGGAGAACTAAGAATCTGTAACCTTTCCTTTTGGTATAGGCATTTATCTGCGTAGGAATGGGACCGACTTGTACAGACGGTTGGTTTAGACCAAGCAGTCAAAGAGTAATATTTTTTCTGTGGGAAAAAATACAGATATTTTAAAAATGGAACCAATTAATAAAACAACATATAAAATTTATGTTAAGAGGCTAAAGGTTCTTCTAATATAATGCTAAGGCACTGCATATTGTAATGCTTTGGCAGCTCTCAATTAAAAGGTTCCTACAAAAAAGTAACAGTAACAAGATAAGTACTTCCAGCTTACAAAAGAGCTCACAGTTTACAGGCAGCCTGTTGGACTACACACCCCACACTCAACAGTTGAAGGATTAAGGCTTTTAAGAATTAACATATACAGGGTATGGATCATTTACAGAAGTGTAAAGAAAAGACGATGGAAGTAGTTTCCCTAATATTACATATGTGAACACCAATAAACATTGTGACTGTTTATACCCTAGAGTTATGGCATATGTAGTGTGTCAGACTCTATTAAAAAAACCTGTACCTGGTTTTGAAAATTGACTTACATACTTTATATGCCTTAAAGAGTTCGCTTGTTATCAAACAAACAAAAAAAATTAAAAAAAAAAAAAATCACCAAACCCACAATTCAAACCCTAAATAAAAGACAACTTTAGAACAAAAAAACAAAGTAGTTTTTGACTCGTAACACCAAGTGCTTAGAATAAAGGGCTACCGTTAGGCTGTTACAATGCAGTGCTTTTCCTGATGTGATTGTTAGTGTTAAAAATGAGCATTAAAAGAGACTTTACCATGGACATATTTCTCTGTTCAGTTCGCAGAATATAAAACTGAAAGATCATCAGCCCTAATATCCACAAGCAGGTAACAGCTAGACATCACAGCAATCATCCACCTACCCGAGTCAGATCAGAGGCAGGCTGAGGAACTAAAGCAGTTGCCCTTCCCCTCGGTGGTGTTTGCATCGCTCTGTAACCCGAGGCCTCACCAGTGCTGAGTCTGAACCTGGTCTGACGCAGACACGCAGCGACCCACTACCTCATCTAGGCTCTGTTCTAGTCTGGATAACTCAACAATGGGCAATTCTAACAGACAGTACTATGCAGGCATATAATATAAAAAAAAAAACCAAACCAAACAGCTTTCTTTTTTGAAGACTACATCACTGGGAGTAAATTCTACACTTAAATGGCGCGTGGGCACTGTTTGTAAAAGGGTAGGGAGGAGGGACCTGCTAAATGTTAACTTCTTTGATTCAGGACTACAAAAGACCTTCCCAAGAACCCTCTTTGCTGATACCTCATGACTGATCTCTAAGGTGGCTTGTGCTTGGTCGGGCAGCCCTCAGCCTTTCAGACAAAGGTATCACATGAGAACCCGCTGCTGGCCCAGCACCTGCCCAAACAAGTGCTTGGGCGACTGAGGGGCTGTGCTGGGCTGCAGCAGGAGAGAAGAAACGGAGCAACACTCTCTGATGTGACCAGGAGGAATGAGACTACTGCTCTCACACGTGCTACCTCAGACAATCACTCACACCCACATCCATGGTTCAAATCCTTACAGTATTAAAATATCTCCAGCTGTACTTCACTTCCTGGAGTCTTCCCTGAATATATCAGAAGGATGAATACTACCACATCTGGATGCAAAAGGACAGCAGACCCCACGTGGTACGTATGTGTCTGTTTTGTAAAGGTGTTGGCCAGTCAGAACTGGAGAGACAACTGGGGGAGGTGTAAGAGCACCATGACTGAGAGGAAAAGGAGAAAAAAAAAAAATCTCCACTTTCCAATCTTCTTTGCCTGATCGCTGGTTGTGATTTTCTAGCATCTCATAGATATTAAAGCTGTTGATCCTTTCAGAGTTGTACATACTCTTCTTTCAAACACGTTAGTGTTTTGCTTTCTGTTTACAAATTACTTGATGCTGTCACAATGTCAGTTGTTTCCGTTCATCTGTTCATTTCAGAGTTGCAAGTTTTTTGCTCATTAGAAAACATAGTTGTCCATATAAAATATAACTGCACACACAAGACTACATATAATGCAAGTCTAAATCTTCAGTATTTACCTACTTATTGCAAAATGAGCCATCTTTTTCATTAAATAATCAAATTTTCATATTAGTACAATACAACTTTATACTCTTTTAAAATACACTAGATATGTTAGGGGTAAGGGATGATGTTTTCTTTCTCTGCAATACCTGTTTGAAAGTTTAATGGATTAGAAGATTAGTTTTAGCGTTGAGAAAAAAATACAAAATTTGCCTAATTTTAGGACCTGTCTGTTTCCATCAGGCATTTCTTAAGGCTATATTTTTCATTTGGTTTCAAACAGAAAAATGTTTCATTTTAAAAAATAATTTAGTGAATTACATTCGTCCATATCTTCCACCCTAATTAGTTACAAAGATAATTCTATAAAGATTATTAACTTTGCGTACTCATTTACAGTTATAGCTAAAGATTAATTTCAATTTCACTTGCATTGTAAAACAAGTATTTCATGTTGGAAAAAAACCCAAAATAAATTCTTATAAACGCTGTCAGTTTTTCCCCATGGCAAATGCTCTGTCATACATTTTTCTATCAGAATTAAAAATAGGCCTCCACAGACAGAGGCATTAGGTTCTTAAATACAGTCTTCCCAAAGAACTGTGGTTTACAAATTTGAAGAACACTTAGTTTTAGAAATAATTTTTACAACTGTACCAGAATTTCACAGCTACAATTATATATGAACACATTAAAAATGACTTCACTAAAACAGGATTTAGAAAAATGTGGGTGAAAGTTGGGCCAGAGGCACTGCCACTTAGTGTTTGAGGTTTACAGTCTGTGTTTTGATAAAGAAGTGAAATGAAGTGTATATATAAATAACTGCTCAGTCCTTTACAAGCCTGTAGATATGATGCTGTGCTCCATGTTCGCTGTTTGACACTTCAAATACACAAGCCATGCAGAGCAGGGTTTCTTGTGTATCCCTGTTTGTTACCACCTGTTTGGGGGAAGGAAGAGGGAGACCGGACATTACACACTTGGAAACACCAGGGCTGAAACAAGAAATGACCCTCATCACCTTGTGTTCTCTTGCCAAAGGGAGCTGGGCAGGGAGAACACTGGCTCTGTGCTTGCAGCCCCACACCCTCCCTGTGCTGCCAGCCCTCGGTTCTGAGGGAATCCTCAGCTTGGCTGAGGTGCCACTGCACTGAAAGCAAGCTGAGTAACTAAGGAAACCAGCTTAAAGGACACCACACCGACCATTCTTTGTGCTTTAAATCATCTGTTGGGCATTAACTGCCTGTTTTCCCCGCCCAAGAACTTATTAACCCCACTGATATTTGCGGTACTGTAGCCCAGTCTCAGTAAGAACACAGGGGATGGTTCAAAGTTACTGCCTCAGGCTCCCTACAGACACCAGACTTGTGTGGAGAAAAAAAAGAGAGAAGTAAGCTGAATTTGTGGAAAATAACAAAGATGTTTGTTCATGTTCACAGCCAGCTGAGCCTTTTCATCCCAAGCATCTATAGTGCCCAATTCCAAGAGTATCATTCTGAAGTCAGTGGGATGGCTTGTCTAGTAAGCAACATGACTAAGGGATCTGCAAACTGGTTCTCAACATTACAAGCTAAGCAAGATGTACAAAGCCTGAGAGTATTTTAGAAATGGAAAAGTAAGAAGTGAGTCCATACCAATAAAATTGTAAAGTTTTCCAACACACTGTTCATCATGTATTTCTCGGGTAAATGTTTCAGCTTGTGTATGAAGTTGATCATATATTCACACATTGGAGAGCGATTTATCCTGTACACAAATCGGCCATTCTCAAACCTTGCATATTCAGTCTGAAAAAATAAGAAAGAGCATTTAGAAAGTGACCACTAAATCTGTTTTTTTTCTTTCTTTGTGTAGACAGAAAAAAGAGAAAGTGGCTCAGACACACACACGCCTACTTGCTGACTCCCTGCCTGAGCTGTGCGGTGCCCTGCTAAAAATTCAAGGGCCCTTAATTATTAAAAATTACAATATCACTACTTGTTCTCTAACCTGTGAATTGACAAACTGAACACATGAGGATTACAGAACGGAAAGTCCAAGTTGAGTAAAAATCATATTAGGCACAAAACTTTGTGGTAAGATGATTTTAGAGGAGTTATGAGGCACCTGTCTGCAAAGAGAACAGCAAAAATAAGTTTATATATTTATGCTTAAGTATACACATACAAACATTGATATATTATTGCATGATTTAGTAGGCAATTTATGAACTACAGAAAGATGCAAGACTACAGGTGGAAGAAAACCAGGCTGACTTAGATTGCAGGGGCTCATAAAGGGCTGAAGGAGGGTAAGGCTGTGACTCTTGGACTCCAGCTGCCCAGCTACCAATTGCTCAGATGAGCTACTCAGTGGCTTGTGGGGATTTTTGGCTTTCTCTAAGCTTGGAATAATGGAAATGGTTAAAACCTTATTTATGGTCACCATGGTTAGAAAACATATTTTGTGTAAGAAGGACATGAACAGCGACCAGGACATCTATAAAGGCTCAACCTACAGCTCCAGGCTAAAATTCCAACACAAAAACTGTACTGCAGATAACAGATGTGTGTATGGGGCTTATTACTACTCACACATGGGTTAAAATGAACCCAAATGCTGCTGGAAAGGAAAATATTCTTTCAGGAAGGATCAGAGGAAGGAAGGAAGGAAGGAAGGAAAAGCCAGGTGAGATCAAGTAAAGACAAGAGAGAGAAAAGCCCAAGTAAAATAAAAGGGAACCAGAGCATCACCCCACATATCCCATCACAACACCCACCTCTACTTTTTCTACTACTTGCTTTCCAAATGAACAGACTTTGGTGGAACAGGTGATTGTCATGTTTTCTGAGCTCTCGTACTGACTAGTGACTCCGTAAAATGCTCCTGTATCATCCTGGATGTTGCAGTTTAAGTCAGCCTGTTGGGAAAAAGGGATAGATGGTGAAGATTTTATTTTTCACTTGATGATGTCGGTAGCATAAGCTGTCATTAGTTCACTGTTCTTTTCAGAAATAAGGGGGGTGGTTTTGTGGTGACCAGCAACAGCGGAAAAGGTATGTCAGGGAAGTACCTGCCTAACTGTTGCAGCAAAACCACAGGAAAGCAGCAATTTATTCAAGTTTTACACAATAAAAGATGACCCAGTATTTCTCTGGGCTACAGGTGATGTTCTTGTCTGGCAGACAGCTGATGGAAATCCCTGAAGCTCCGGAGCCAACCCCTCTGGAGGGAACCTGCCTTGTGGTCTCAAATCCAACCCAGCCACCCCACTCCAGAGAGGCCATAGCTCACTTTCTCCTTTTCCTTTCTTAAAGCAACGAAACCCTCCTGGCAAAGGGAGACAGCTGCACAACACAGGATCGATCTCTGATAAGACTGTCAGGCCATATGGCGTTGATTCAGCAAAATACTTGACTTCAGGGAGCCGTGTGACGCAACCCGCCGGCCGCACGTGAACCGTGTGCGCAGAGCCGTGCCTGCCCACCATAAATACTGCTGGGAGTGTTTGCTCTCCTCCAGCATTTCTCTGCAGCCTCAGTAACTACCCAGCTGCCTTTGATATCTAGCAACAGGGACCGAGACTTGCAGGATCAAGTGAGGAACAGCGCTACCTTTAATTATTTACGCCCAAATCCAAGTCCTGCGCACAGCGGGATTAATTTGGCTACAAAGCAACCACACGGGTCACCTGCTGAATCCGGCCTCCCTGGGCCTGCAGCAGCGCTGGAGCTGTTCTGCCACTGTGCTCTTTGACATCATCAATCCATTTTCAAAAGTCCTCTACTTAAAAGCGCGCTAATATGGATACAGGCAGAGTCCAGGGATATGCACAGCTGGATTTGTTGATTCAGGCATTAGCTCTGCTGACATCTTTGGTGCCCAAGGAGAGAGCGGGAAGGGTTTTCTTTTTATGTGGAAATAGCTGATCAGCTACTGCAGTGTGACAGCTAAGAATTGCCCGAATTTTTAAGTTACTCCAAGATGAGCATTTTACCAGGGAAATACACTTTTGCGACTGTTTCACTTGCAAGTGTCTTGCTCTGCTTGGTTTTATTGCTAATATAGAAATGGAACACAAAATACTTGACAGGTACCTTCGTGTCTACCTCAAAACTTTTTAAAAAACCAGTTTACAGGTATGTTTATGTATGCCCCATCCCTGGAAGTGTTCAAGGCCAGGTTGGACGAGGCTTTGAGCAACCTGGTCTAGTAGGAGGTGTCCTTGCCCAGGGCAGGGGGGTTGGAACTACACGATCTCTAAGGTTTCTTCTGACCCAAACCATTCTATGATTCTAGAGCGGAGCATTCAGTATAGTTCAGGTCATTTGTAACTGCTATTTAATTTTTAACCCGGCAATGGCTCATTAATTCTACTCAGTGTCTGCAGCCCTTATTTGTGGTACCTCGTTCTGAGGCAACGTGCTGATAATGGCACATACTGAGGTAGTTTGTGGTACACAGAAGACACGGGTCTAAGATTACTTGGGGCTGGCTTTGTAAATTAATCAGTGGAGCAGTCTCCTGAGGTTTACACACAGTAACACAAACAGCCCTATAGTCACGTATTTTGCATAACAGAAAGAAATCCTATCACTGCTACACCTTGTTTCTTGCACCTGCTTTGCGTGAGGTCAGCAGTTAATGTTTAATGTGCGTCTAAAGCGCTGTTTTCACAGCGAGCTGTAAGAAATTGTTCCGAGCTGACAGTAAATAAACAATTTGCCATCACAGCTGGCTTGCAATTGAAACATGACAAACATCTAAACACGACAAACTGTAGCATCCACCAGCCATGCCACAGCTGCTCCACTGGAATTTCTGAAGAATAGGGATTTCTGCTGAAACAACTGCACTGTTGTAGTTAATAATAATAATAATAATAGGAGTAATCTCTTAAAATGGGGCTATTCCTGATGCTACCACAGCTTTACTAGCTAGTAAATTACAGTTTTACTAGCAAAAAATTTTTTTCCTTTCAGATATGAGCAAAATATTTAAGAAATCATAACTAAACCACTCCTCATAATTTCATGTTGTCAAAAGAGTCAACCACATAGACCTTACACTTCAAGCTGCAATAACAACCGTTTATAGAATAAAAAAAAGAATAACATTTTATCTGCTGCCTTCTGATTTTGAAGCCCACTGAAAAAAATATCTAATTGTTGTATTTACGTGCCGATATTTAACCTGGAAATGTAACATATGTGGCCATCTGGCACCCTGTTGTTTACTCCCACAGCTCTTCCAGCTCAGCTGAAATCACCAGGAGGCCTGTGTACACAAAACATGCAGGCTGGGGCCCTGATGTTTGAATGAAGAACACTTGAAACTATCTCTCAATTGTCATGATTTACTCTTATGCAATCACAATGCTGTTGCAAAAGTCCCATGATGGTAATATAGATGTGTATTATCTTTATCTACTTATTTGCTCTTCAATTTTTTTTTTTTTTTGAGTCTAACACACAATAAAAGTGTTTTCAAGGAAGGACAGAATTTTGTTAGCAATAGTTTTCATCATCAACTAATTACAGATTGCTGAGAGCTGAAGCTTTAAGACTCTTCAAAATAGTCTACCACCAATATAAAAAAATCATAGGAGTTGGCAAGCATATACTCTTAAATGAAGGCTTCACCAAAGCCTTCTTTAGTACTGAAACAATTTTGTCTATTCTTACATACTAAAGCAAATCTTTACCCTCAGTTTGAGTTCAAACTTTCTCACTAGAGGCTGAGCACATGAGCACTGGGCAGGAATGTGTATCACTGTGAAGAAGGGATTGTCACATCAAGGCAATACTCTGGACCAGTGTTGAAAACTTTGTTCCATGCTGAATACCACGAGAAAGGAAGGAAAGACAGACTGTCACTGCTGGTAAAATACAAACCTTTGGTTAAAAAATTATGGTGAAGGACTTAATTATACTGTTATGGCTTAAATAGTAAGGAGTTCATCTAAACACATCCATCTGAAAGCTGAATTATATTTCTTGAACTGATGAAAGAGATTATGAGACACACATCCCCCCCCCCCCCCAAAAAAAAGGCACTGCTGTGGCTGTGAGAGTTGTAGGTGCAGCTTTGAGTGGGAAAAAGGTGATGTGTTATACATGAATACCCTGGTCTTCAGCTTTAGCTCTTTACTACAGTATTGATTCCAGGGATTGTGTCTACATTTTAGAAAGGATGTTGGAAAATTGGAAAGTGTTCAGAAAAGCATTACAAGAATGATTTCAGGTCTGGAAAACATCCTTTGTAGTGAATGACTAATGAAACTCCATCTACTTACTTTTTCCAAGGGAAGTTTTTCCACAACTTTGTCATAGCCTGCAAGTTGCTACATGGGGAAGAGTCTTCTGATAGATTAAATCTCGCAGAAAAGGACATTAAAAGGCAGAAAGCTAAAGCTACGCAAGAGCAAAATGAGAAACAAGGCAGGGGCTGGTAACCTTCATGGCAATGGAACGCTGGCATAATTTCAGATGTGGGGGAATCACCACTACTTGGGGTCTTTTTTAACCAACTAAATATCTAACTGAAAGGGATGCTCTAGTTCAAGTAAGCTTATTGTCCAAAGGCAGGCACTACTTAGTGAGGCTCACAGCCTGTATTACAGAACAGGCAAGTCTAGATAAATATAATACCAATAAAATTGAAACACAGGAATGTATCTTATTAGCCTTCTCCTCATACTTTCCTTCTTCAATGATCCCTGTGAAAAACAGTCAAGCATCTGGAGTGCTGTGCTTGCAGCCTCTCATGCTGCTACCAGCTCTGCCTCATTATTTCCTCAGTGCCCTGCCTCTAGCTGTTCTCTTGCATGTCAGATTCAGGTTGCAAGTCTTCCTGGGCTGTAAACCGGCTTTTCCTTCTGTACAGTTTCTCATGCAACTGTTCTCTGGCTCTGGAAATTGGGGCTGGTGAGCACTGCTGCAGCATATACGGATAAATAACATTTTGAATGGTGCCTTCAATTATACTGGCATGATTTCAAACATTATGGCATTTCAAACATTATGAGCACGTGTGATGAACAGGAGTCCATTTACTCATTGAGTTTTAAAATATGAGATCAATACAATTTAGGGGAAAAAACCCCAACAACTTAAAAACACAAATGGAATTTGCTTCCAAGAGTAAAACTCTAATTTTGATTTATTTCTGAGCACTGAGTTTTATATTAGCTGAATGCATTTGGAGGTGGGAGAGGCACTCAGCTTTCTGGCATCCTCTCTGCAGTGTTTGTGTAACAGCATGATTAATTCATTAATAAAGCACAGCTTGTCAATGGGTAGCACTGGAAATATTACATATTAAGAGCACCAAGCGTTCAGCGTGCTGCGTGGAGAAGCCTCTGCCAGTGTGCTGGAGCGAGCACCTAAACAGAGCTGGCTGCAACCAAAATAAAGAGTTCAAATAATAAATCAAAATATCTTCCCATTCCTCTCCCAAGGGATCTCAGGCTCTGTGCTACGGGCAGGGGCAGAGGGTAGAGCACTTGTGTAATAATAACAGCTTTGGCTAACAAAAGAGCAACTCCAGCAAAAACCGCTGAGGAGAGTCTAAATCCTTCCTGCTGAGTAGAAGGAAAACAGCACCTACTGGAAACAGTGGGATTTGGGGAGGGCCAGGACAATTTACACTGGCACTCGGTTGTTAACATTAAGCACGTTAAGGTCACTTATTAACAACGTATAGGTTTGAACAACTGCTGACTGCGGGGAGGTGTGTTACTCATATGACCGCGCCGTGCCTTCCCCCTCCTCCTCTCCGAAGAGCGATCAAAGAGCAGGGATTCCAAATTGTGAAGCAATTTTTTCCAGCGGGAGCATCTGGGCCGTTGGCACGCTCCTCCGTGCGCTTTACCCTGCAGCTCAGGAATTGCGGCCAGGTCTGCCACATGGTTGGGCTCGTGATGGACAGGCCAAGCTGCTCCGGCTTCCCAGCTGCTCGGCCCCTTCCACTCATTATCCGGCCCCCGGCGCTTAATGCCCTCGCATCAGTTTGTGAGGGGGTCCTCCTCGAGCACCACGTGAGCTCCCTGTGGCAGAGAGGCTTTGCGACGGGGAAAAGAAAATGGATGTCTGCTTTCTCCCATATCTAATTTGTTTTGCATGCATTTGCATGCTGGCCATAGACCCATTCACATCACGGGGCCCATTTGAGAGCTGCAGATCATTTGCCAGTCAAGCTGGTGAGAGTGTGTGTGTGTGTGTCTGTGTGCGGAGGGAAATCCAAGATTCTGGATTATGCAATATAAATTACATGTAAAAATAGAAAGGGGGGGGGGGGGGAAAGGCAGTAGCCACAATTTTGCGTGTGTGAACGAAGGGCACAAAGAATCTCTGCACCTTTTAAGGCGGTTGGAGGCACATGGGGATAAATTCAGGAGGGGGTGGGAGGAGACCACAGGCACAAGCCATTCTGAACACTGATTACATGGGTAAATTGTTTGTTCCAGTGTATCACAAAGAGAAGGAGCATTATTTTTCATGCCACAGCTGTTTTGAATAAGAATAGGAATAAACTTAACTATCCTCCTCATGTTACTTACCACTAATTATGGCATATATTTACATCTATAAAACAGTGAAATTTTGGGAGACATAATTTAATGTCCCTTTATTGTGTAGATTCCTTTATTTCCATCCCACATTTGAATTTCAAAAATGTTTAGGACTTCAAAGCATCTTTAAAAGCTTGCCCTAATTATAATATGCATTACTTTCTAAAACTCCTAGTTTGCATTGCAGATTCCTGCAAATAGAGGCATTCATTTTAAACATCAATTAATATCATCCACGCATCTTCAGATGAGTTTGAGTCTTTATTTCAGAGTTGTGGTGAGCTCTGACTAAGCTTTCCTCAGTCAGAAGAACAGTTCAAGCTACTGCAAACATTTAAAATTAAGTCAGTGGAATCAGATCCATAGAAAGCCTGACAGCCCAACATTAATTTATATCAGTTGTTTTTTTCTTATGTCATCCATGAGAAAACACCCTTTCTCCTTTCAGATGTCTGATGAACTAGCACTAGACAGGGCAAGTTACAGAGCCAGCAAAGCTGCAGGGAGGTACAGAGCCTGCTGGAATCATGGAGATGGATGTGAGCATAACAGCAGAGTCAAAATGAAGATGTCTGTTGGAGATGTGGCTGAGAGGCACTGGATTCAAAAGGGAGGTGGTGTGAGTGGGATAAACAGCCCATCAGCAGGAGGGTGGATTTCTGAGGGGCAGAGCACTGGGCATCAGCACAATGGGCCAAAAAGGCAAGGCCAGCAACAGTGTCTTAGACAGACATTTTGGGGTAAAGCTGGAGAAGCAATTGAGCATTTCGTTTGAACTCCTTTAGGAGGCCTAAGTGTATTGTTTAGCATTAGAGAATTTAAGATTAGTAGTGAGTAATCAGTGGGGCCAGCATTAGATATCAACATGAGTAGAACTTTAACCAATAAAAGAAACCAACAGAGGCACAGTGTGTTTACTTAGCTTTTAGACAGGCTAATCAGAACTTCAAAGACCAGAAAACTTTGGGGCTATTCCCATCACAAAAACAGTTTAAGTACGAACTAACCAAGAGGTTTGTTGATGTTACTCTAAGGTAACTGCATGGGTCATACCTGGTTGTTTTACATAGATTGGGCTTATTTTGGTAGTGACTATGGTGAGAGAAGCAGCACCGTGCACTCAGCCTGCAGCCAGGGAAAGGTTTCATCTGTGGATATTCACCAGCCTTCTCTGAATTCTGCATCATCAGTGTTCTAGGACATAACTTTTACATTAATTCAGGAATATTTATTTTCGTTTTAATTTTATAGCCCTGTAATCTCCAGTTTCATATCACTGTCACATAAACTTCCTGTGCCATATCATTAGGATGTTGTTCCTTATTATGCTGAGTGCACAATATACCACATAAAGCTCCCACTATCTATTACTGTAATTGTCTGTCTCTGCAGTGATTTTCCCAAGCTCTGTAGTTCCCAGTGACTACCTGGGGTAGGACAGAGGAACGGAGTCACTGCATTCAAGGTGCAAGACAAGGACCAGGGAATTGCATTGCAGGGCTGTAAGGTTGGGTGTTTGAGGTGGTGTATAAGGACCTCCTGCACTGTTAGGTAGGAAGAGGACCACAGGTGTGGGTCACAAGACTGAGGCCAGAAGCTCACCCATTCCCAACACCAGGTTGTATTTCACGTGAGATACAATCTGTATGAACCAATAAAGCTCTGCAAAGCAAAGGACACTTTGCTTTGTAATCCATTCTGGTGCTGCCTTGCAAAGTCAACTACAAAAGTGCCAAATGTCTTCTTGCAAGACCTCAGACCTTTCCCTCCCACTTTTTTTTTGTAATCAAACATTATTACCGAAACCAAGAAAACAGGGAAAACCATGCTGCTGAGAAGCCTCAAGCAGAACTAAATGGGAAAGAGCAAGGGTAGTAGCTCTTTCCAGATACCAGAGCTCATCTGCTATCTGCTTTAGTCATCTTCAGTGCATGTACTCATCTGCAGTCTTCCTGTTTCCCATCTTTCCATTCCCCACTAGGTTTAATGTCTGAGCAAAATACCCTTTGTGCTGCCTCCAGAGACATACCAGCTTCTCTTAAATCCATTTGCACGGTCACCATCCCTTCTGGCATCGAACTCTCACCTTCACTTTCAAGCTTCTCATGCCACAACACTCTCCTGTTTCCCTTCTCTGGTTTGCCTCAACTTCTTTCACTCAGACCCTGTTTTCCTTGCATTGATTCTCCTCAGAGAGCTTTCACACCTGTACTATTTTGCCCAACCAAAACACACGTTCCTTTTTCACCCATGTTACAATTAGATTCCACCAAAACCTGGACTGTCACTGTCACTGGTGCCAGGATGCACAAACTTACACTGCTGAGTAAACTACTGATGGCTAAATGATAGTGAAGGAGGAAAACAACAGAAAGGATGGGGAGGGGGAAATGGTAAAATAAATGGTGAGGAGAGTATTGGGGCTAAGAAATAACCACGTATCATGAACAGAAACTGGGAGAAGATGAACTTTCAGAGTTGATACTTATTCAGAAGAGGATGCTTCATTCAACCAAAAATTAGTCTATTTTCATATGAATAAACTTGAAGTTACTAACGGGGTCAAAAACATTGTCAGAAATCTGTGCCAGCTTTACCCTGCTGATATATAACTGTTTAGAACAGTTTTTCAATACTCCCCATATAAATGGGCACAGTATCCTTTTTGCTGAAGAAAAGTCCTATTGGGGTGAAAGAAATAAAGGACAGTGAGCTGACACTTTAGGACCTAACTCTCATGACTAATTACACAGCCATCCTCTGTTTTTCCTACACATATTTCTAGATATGTGTAGGACTTGGGGGGCACTCCTGTGAAGTTTATTCCTGGAAGAGTATTCATCATGACTCTTGCTACACTCAAACACTACCCCAGGCAACTCTCTCTGCCTCACTCACTTGATGAGAGAGAAAATCCACCAGCCTATTGTAAGGTCATGGCTCAGGAAGGCATTCTCACCACATTTTTAACGTATAACTCAGAAGGATGTTAGCACTGTATGTTTTTTAATCTTTAAGTTAATACAACACAAAATTGTATTAAAAGACCATTATGTTGGAAGGCACAGTGAGGTTAGGAAATGTTGGATTGAAGTTGCCTGTACATCCTGACTGCTGAACTGTATCATGTCATAGTCTTTAGCTACACAACTGCACATAGATGCCCTCTGAGCATCTATGCAACATTTCTTTGTCTTTGTTATTCACTGTAGCCCAGCCCCTGTTTCCTGAATACCACTCAAAACCTGTGCTGAACACAGAATTATGAATTTTTAAAGGTCTTTTTTGCATGGCATTCTCTCGATTCCTCATAAACAGCCATGAGTCTGATTTGTTAGTGACCACCTGAGGTGAATGGGTGGTATCACCCCCACATTACAGAGGAGAAACCGAGACAGGAGTGTTAAAGGTGTGCACTGCTTGTAGGAGATGAAGCAGAGAAGGCTGGCATTTGAATTGTCAAAGTCAGGAGTACAACACAGACCTTAATGATCCAAAGAAGATCTCTACTGGCTTTAGATACTAATCTTTGAGCATTCAGCATGCCTGAAAATCAGTTTCCAGATGGAGAAAAAGTAGAATACATCAATTACCATATCACAAATCTCTGCTGCATCCACATCTAGTATAAAGTCTGAGGCTTATCATTCTCTGTGGGAAATGAGAACAGGCAAGTGAGGTGACATTCAGTTTTTACCAGCAGGTTTCACAAGTATTTATCATGCAAGGTGGATGGGTGAGATGATGGCTCTTAGTTCAAGCCAAAGTTTTGCAAGGAAATATATTTACTGGTCACAGACCCTTCACTCCAAGCTCTATTCCTCTGTGGCCAGATTTCTTCTGCCTTTATGCTTGTCCTGTTCCCACCTCTTACATACCTGTTTCTGCTGTGTGACTTCATCCCTATGTTTCCCTGCAGGATTGTTATCCCAATGCTCTCTCTTCCCACTGCCTCCCACTTTTTGACCCTACATTCTCATCTGCCTGTTCCAGGTCACTGACGCCTGATGCGTTTCAGCTCCCACTTCTCTGCTGTCTCCTTGTCCTGGCCTCTTTGCTCAGCCAGCCCTCAAATACTTGGTCTACAGCTCCCATGCCCAGTTTTAAGTCCCATGAATTCCTCTGCGGGTTTCTTCTGCAGTCCAGCACAGCCCCTACTCATTGGTTTAGCCATTCTACACCCAGATTTGAGAAAAGAGTCTCCCTCAGTCCAGTTTCCAGTTCTAAATCTTGTCCCACAGAAACTCTTGGAAAGATGTGAAGTCTGGGGTATTTACAAGGTGCAGAGTATTTCAAGTCACATGGATAAACACCAGGAAATCTGATCATAAGCAGTGGTTCCAGATCAACCTTTTCTGTTTTCAGCCTCAACCTGTCCACCTTGCAATTAAACCCTGAATACGTCCCTTTGACTGAGGCTTTAAAAGACAAATTTAAAATGTTTAGATGATAATTGTTGCTATGAAAAGGACTATATCACAAAAAGATACCCCAACAAATTAGAGTAGAAAAAGCTTCAGCATAAGCATAAGGTTCAGTCTACAGATTTGCTGATCCTTTTGGGTGAAACTTTTAGTAGTTTAGTGGTGGACTTGGCCATGTTAGGCTACTGATTGGACTCAATGATCTTAGAGGCCTCTTCCAACTAAATGATTTTATGACTCTATGACTGTATCGCTAACATGAGTTTTGTAAATACACAAAGAAAAATCTGATGTATCAATGAAGTTCATCACAACTAGATCAATATTCAACATGTCAGCCCTCCATTTGTATTATTTTTTCACTCTTTCTCACAGCTGACATGAACAGAATAAGCTTTGGAGCAGAGTCCCATGGCTGACTAACAAAAAGGCAAGGGGAAAGCAGACGAGCTGTAGCAAACAAACAAATAAGAGGTTTAAGAAAACCCCTGGCATCCTTCCAGGCTCAGTTCAAATCCTGCTTGGTCCTCTTTGCTTAAGCGTGGGCTGGTGGTAGGACTGATACTTGCACTACTTGCGTTCGGAGTTGAACATCTGAAATGCTAAAAAAGCAGGCCCCGTTCCTACGCCTTCCCTGCTTTTCCTTGGACCACTAGATGGCAGTTCCCCATTTCCAAACGGGGGCTCTTGGTACCTGTTGGCTCCTGCCCAGCAGCTGTGTCAAGCAGAGTGGAGGCACATCTGCCTTTGCTGCACACGCTTGCGGGGAGCTGTCAACAAGAGTGGCTCTGGGCCAGCGTCCCACCTGAAGGGTGAACAGCTTTGCCCTCGTGCATGACAGCGGGGAAATCTTCCACAAAACTAAACACCAAACACAGGCCTCATCGACAAGAGGGGTCCTCCACGTCGTGTCTTACTCACCCAGAATTTTACGAGGAAGAAAGCGTTCTGAGGCCCCTTCCCAAACAGTTCCTTTAGACCGCCCTTCTTTTCAGGAAATTTGTCATAAATCTGACGAATGTCCACCGACTCGAGCAACGGGTCACTGTAAGAATGGTTAGCGTGTCCAATGTGTACGAAGAGGTGTTTATTGTACTGCAAGAAAGAAACAGGAAAATCAGTGCTGCAGGAAAAGAACAGAGGTTTGTTATGGCAGAGGTCTGTGTGTGCTCTTTGACGGATTAAATGACTCACACATTACTCCCGGGACTGTGATTTTCTGCAGTATGATTTCCGTGAACAACTTCAGTGATTGTGTCACAGACCCTTGTGAACAAGGGTCAGCATCAAAAAAACCTGTGTCCCTGCTGCAAACCCCAAAGCACGGCCGTCTTCAGGGGGGTAATTTACACTGAAAGACCCAGGGGCAGCACGGTGATAAAGAGCGCTTCGCCGAGCATAACAAGATGAACATGCTCATGAGGAAAGCCTATTTCTGCCTCTTTAAACAGTGGCTTTTAATGTCCTGTGACCTCAGAGCCTGAATTTCTGCTTGTGCCACGGAGTCCACACGTACACACCTCCTGTTTATCTATTAAAAACCCCCAAACCTCTATCTATAGCATATGCTAATGCCACCCAACTAAAAGAGATGAAAGGGATTTTCTTTTCACTCCCGAATGACAGCAACAAGAAGGCCAGTTACTCTGTGTTGCTGTTCTTATGGACATGGTCCTCATTGTATATCCTCCAGTATTTCAACCTATGTAATATTAAAGAGCCAAACTTTTACCCCTTCCCTCGGGAGCTTGCTCCAGAGATGACCATCTCTGCCAAAATACATTCAACTTCAATTTCCCATTTCTAAACTTCATCCCATCGCACCTCATTACAATCACAGGAATCACCTTGGCAATGCCTTTCTTGCCTGAGGGAAATCCTTGGCCCAGTGAAGTCAACAGCAGCCTCCTAAGGAGTCCAGTATGGTCCTTTAAGAGCTGCCATTTCTCCAACCAAAATGAAAGTGGAAGGATGAACCCCGAAGACCCTCCACCAGTCAATCAGCACCTCCCTTGCTCAAGTGTGCAGAGTGAAGGAGCTCAAGAGTGACAGGATTGAACTGAGGGTTTTAACTATGCAGATTACAAAACATTTCGCTAACTCAGTTAAAGGAAAGCTGATATGCAGTCAAGAAACACCAAGAAACCCTGTCACATTGAACAGATGCTGTACATAAGGGGCAATTCCCAAAAGCTAAGCACAAATAAAATATTTAAAACCCCAAAGCAAACCTCATTTAAGCCATTTTGTTTACAGTGTACCTGCCGAATGAACAAATTGAAATGACAAATCTAAATGAATTGGACAACCACTCAGAGCCTTCCTTCAGTGTGAGCAGAGTCTTCTCTAGCAGATGTCCAAAACTCTGGGGAAAAGGAAATGGACTGGCTAGATTTCTGCACTTAGGAAATGAAATTGAAATCTATTAAAAAATCATCTAGTACAGTAAAATCTGAATTTAGAACCAGAGAACACTCATCTGTGTATGCCAAAAATGAGATACAGTCCATGTTTTTTTACAGGGTTGTATTTCTTTTTTAATTTTGTGGAAGGAAAAAGGAAAGTGTAACATCCTATTAAGGTGTTTGCACAAGCAAGCTGAAATCTGAGATCACTGATTCCATGGATTTCCCTTACATCCTCTTTCAGAGAATGCTATCCCAGCTCCCTCTGTGCACAAGTGGAAAATGTGCCCAGCTTTTAGTCAGTGCATGTGGAGCCCCAAAGGGGCAGAGCTGACCCGAAGAAGCTGTTTCTCCCTTGAAGAGAACAGGCATGGCAGAGAAATAGCAGGTGTCTGGGAGCTGGATGTATGTTCATAGGGGAGAGTGTGCCAGCACATCCTCCCCCAGCACTGGTTTTGCTTGCAAACTAAACAGGACACAGGAGCTCATTGTACTAGTTGGCAACCACAAGTGCCTACCACAACAGTGCTCCTGGTCAGTTCTAGCAGGTCACTTCAGCCAGCAGTGGTAAAAGTGGACTAAGGAGAGATTTTAACATGAGAAAACAAAAAAAGCCAAAGAAATGCAAAGTAATATGAGGAAAGCATCATGGTTCCAAGTTTTGGGGTTTTGACACATATTCAGTTTGCAATGCTGCGAGTATAGAACTTAAAAAGTCATATTGAGCACTTCTTAATTGTCTTGCTCACTACTGAAAAACTTAGATCTCAGTAAAATGTATCAGCACCCCATGTACCTTGGAACTGCCAGAACCACTAGAAAGGGAGTCTGCTCCTCTTGCTTTCCTGAGCTACCAGGGGTGAAGTGCGGTAGGATGGGGCATGGGCTGGGTCCCTGAACAAGGCTATCGATGGAAGTCTATCTGCATTCAGGCAAACATCTCCATTTTTCAAGGAGAATGATGAGAATTCCCCAGCAGAGACAAGCACTTCAGCCTACTCAGAAAAATTAAACTGAAGCCTTTCCCTTCCCAGCACCCCCACAGCCTGCCTAGGCATGCCCAGCAGTTGTGCTCTCCCTGGGGATGTGAGATGCCCCCAAGCATCTCTCTGGTCTCTCTCATTCAGAGTAAGGGCTTGAAAAACCACCCCCACCATTAGAGGCCGGGTCATTATTTATTTTGGGGTTGTTTCCTCTCAGTCTTTCCTGCTGGAGTTGTTCCACGTTGTAGAAATAACCACATTTTTATGGAATTGAGGGCTCAGATTCTCCTGCAACCAGGAAAGCGTCCTCCTCCCCAAAAGGGTGTCTCTCTCCCGGGCCCAAAAGTGGCTATGGAGCGAAGGGGGAAGGGGGGAGCTGCATTTTACAGTTTGGCAACTGCAAGTTCCCAAGGCAATTCATACACTGTAACTTATTCTGCAAACCAGGAAAACCTACAAATTGCTCAGTATCCAAACTTCAGTAAAGGAAAACATATTTATAGGGACATGGAGCATGAAGTCTTAATACTCTTTAAATACAAAAGGAAAGTTAAGGGCAGCTGCAAAGCTACCACAGTTGTCTGCAGAGCTCGCCAAAGTACCAGATGCTGCTGCAGCAAAATTTTTGAGGGGGTACAGTGGGACAGATGGTATGACATCACCTGACAACATTCTTAGGACAGAAATGTTTATTTTGGTATTGCAATGTGTGATTACTGTCTCCTTATGTTGCTGCAATTCCTATGCTAAGTACAATCATTACTAACCTAATTAGACATGGCATATTCCTACAAACTAACAAACAATAATGTGATATTTGGAGCACGGTAAATCGATACTGAAATGATCCCTATCGTTTTTATACAAACATGCCCCCTGACAGGAATTGATGCACAGATAAAAGCAAATAAGCTAAGTTTTATGCCTGTATTTTTGAGCCCATTAATGTCTGAAAAGCTTAACGCCATGCTCATTATATTGAGAATTCACCGTGTTTTTAGACTGAGTATTCCAGAGTCATTGAAGTAAAATAGACTGAAGAATTTACTCATGCTACTGCATTTAAAGGATTTGCATCTGGCATCAGGGCAGTAAGGTGCTTTAGATGCTGTAGACCATGACAGGTCAAATCCTGTATTTTCTGAGGAGAAAAACTACACAAAAACACAAAGAACATTTTCAGCTCTCTCTTCCATGTCTGCATTACACGACATGCCCTGGAGATGGCTGCCTCTTACTGAGCTCCTTTCCTTAAAAAAATTCCAACTATCCAAAGAATGTAGTAAAGCCATGAAATATGACTGTTGTCAAATAATACCACGAGAAAAATTATAATCCACTTAGGAATTTAAAAGAACCAAGACAAATTGCCAATGGCAGGGGATGCAAGAATTTAAGCTGGTGCAGAACAAAGACAAACCACCTACATCTGTTTTATCAGCCAGCATATATATTCGTAACAGCTCCTCACCAATCTTGCAGTTACGGTCTAAAGCAACAGCCTTTTTGGTCCATGAAAAGCAGGCTTGCAAATTGTTATAGATCTCTCTGCTGCGTCCTTGTGCTTCCCCACACCTGTGGAACTAACACCAAGGCTTGACAAGTCTTATTAAACGGCAGTGGCCAAGATGCAGACGGCAGTGAAGTCAACCCTCACATGTTCCTGGGGCAGGAGAGCTGCTGCTCCTGTCCAATGGGGCTGCACAACCACATGGGTCAGCACACAGGGGGTGATGGCTCCCTGCTGAGGCTGGGTGATGTGGATGCAGAGAGGTGGCCCGAGAGAGACCAGCTGTTTCTGAGGGGATGACCTTGCTCGTGGACACAGCATCTGACTGCAAGGGTGCTGCACCCAGAACCACAGCCATGATTTAACCCTCCCAAATCTCACTTCTCACACCCGGGAGTCACCCCCACATGGGTGTGAGCTCCCCTGCAAACTCCCCTTTCCTGGCAACGGGACTGAGCTGGTGGGATGTTGGACCTTGTGCACCCATGGGATGAAGGAGCAGGACAAGGAGGCTGCAGCACCCCACCACCTTGTCTGCACTGCACAGCTTCATAATACCACCCTGTCAGCTGGGCTGCTTTGTGGGGTTCCTGCAAATTGCTAGCACAACAAGGCCATCTGGATCATTACTTGGAGCAACAAATCCCTGTGAGAAAATACCACTGGGAGAGGCTGGCAACTTGAATGGATCGTAGTCTTCTGTGCCCAAAGAAACTCCACTACCCAGAGAAGTAGTACATTAAGAAGGCTCTGCTGCAGGTCTTCTCTCCCCCCGACACAGAGGGACAGCCTCTCGGTTCTCTTTGGACCGGATACATTCCCTATTGGAGGTCACAAGGATGAGTGCTGAAGCCCAGAGGGACAGGTCACCGGAAGGCAGGTGGAACAGCCTGAGCTCTTGCTGAAATGAGAGCAAACAGCACTGCCTGGCACTGTGCAGTGATTCTCTCTGTACTTCCACGGATTGGAGTACATCTTTTAAAAATGTACTCTGACTGTGCAGCAACTGTGCTTCTGGGGGGAAAAGGAGCCACGTGGCTGAAAACCAATCTGAAAACCAATCCCTGGCATATCAGCAGTCTGCATGCAGCTCTAACCTGCACCCTGCCCAGCCTCAGCTCAGCTGCCTTGCTGTATCTCGTAAATCTGACACTCTTTAATTTCCTGCTGATGTAAGAAAATCACTTGGTCTGCCAACAAGTTTTCTTATTTCTACCAAAACACTAGTAACTGAATATTTAATTCCTGTTGCTGTTATCCTCCAGTGAAGCAGATTGGGAGTTATAAACATGACATTTTAATGCTATAACTGGAGTCTGTACCAACTCCCGTTGTTAAGGTTTTTAACACTTTCATGTGAAATGTTAATTGAACTTTCTGAGCTAGTACGCCACAATACAACTGCATGGTCAACCTAGTCTTCCACACATTCAGACTCCTGCTTAGATCTGAACAGAGATTGAGTCAGAAATGTGAATTAAAGGGAGATCTTTGGCTACTTTGTGGCTGCAGAAATGGAGAGGCAGGTGACCGGGGAGGGGAGTTCCCAGCCCTGACACCTTAATGTTGCCCAGCATTTCCCAGCTACTGCCACAGGAGTCCTGGCATGAAACTGGGACTTGCTGGCTGGGCAAGGTGCTCACACAATGTTTTCATCAGCTTTCCTGCAACAGTGAAGATGCATCCTTCAGTTCTGGCCTGTCTGGTTTGGGACCCTGTGGTCCCAGTTCCAGAAGTGCTGAGTGCTCAGATGGGAAAATTATGCCTGACTATAGGAAGCTCTCAATAACGCTAAGTATTCTGCAAAATCAGGCTCGTGACAAATCAAAGGGGACCCTCAAAATCAGTGTCCCATTCATTCTTTTGCACCTGAACTTCTTGGTTTGTCAATTGTGAGTGATAATGCTCCTTCATCTAGAAAGGCTGCACCAGCACATCTGTGAAATGCAAATGGCGGGAATTACTAATTCCGTTTGGAGGGGAGGTTAGACAGTGCACAGCCAGCAGGGCACGGGGCCACGCATTTCAACAACGGCAGAAAACAAACTACTGAATAGTTGCTTATCAAAATAGGGCCATTTACATCTACACTGAATGCAGCAGGAACAAATAAACACATGAGCACGTCATTATCTACTGCTTTGGAGAAGGCACATGGAGACATTTCCCAACTCCTGAGAGCCTGACTTTGCAGCCGGGCTGAGCGGGTTTTGGGGCGGGTGTAGGGGTGGGGGAGCTGCAGTGGGACGAGCTGGAAAGACGTGGGGCAGAGGTACAGCCAGAAGCAAAACCCTTGGGGCTCAGCAGGGCATGAGGAGCCACAGCCCACCACACTGCCAGTGCCAGCCCAACCCAGCAGCTCCTGCTCCTCCTCCCAACAGGAATAGCACCACACCGTGCTGGGCCGTGGGAGGCAGACACCTCCCCACTGTGATGACCCCCCCGATTTTATGGCTCTCCTAGGTTCATCACAGGAGCTGTGTGTGTGGGCTCTGCTCCAGCTGCCCCACAACTCGCTCTGTCCCTCCTCCCTGATGTCATGGCTCTCTGGGCAGTCCCAGTGCCCCGTGTAACACCACTCTGGATACTTTGGGCACCGAGCTGGGATCCCACAGGGCTGGGCAGTGGCAGCATGGGGACTCACTGAGGGAGCCCCCATTGCTGCCACTGCTCCTCCTCAGCTATGCAAAAGCTGCACTTTTATTTTTGCTGGGACATTTCCAGCAGCAGTGGTGGGTTTTGAGAAAAGGGAGAGAGTGTGCAGGAAGGCAGCAGTGAGAGCACAGCCAGGACCCTGCAGTCTTTCCACCCGTGGGCCAAAAAATAAATGGTGCTCAGTCTCCCTCCCCACTTAACTGCATTCTGACCCCAGGCCCCTCCCTGAAAAGTCCATGTCCTGGCCCTACAACTGGGCTAGGGAAGCTGGCCCAGGACTCCCATCACGTCTCCATGGGATCCTGGGGAAAGCTGTTGGATGGGAAGTCTGCTGGACCCCTTTAAAGTGATTTCTTGGCACTTGTAACCATAGACACTTGAAAATGAACATTTTACAGAGTATGACATTCACGTCCCAGGGCCAGCATGTAGCTCTTCAGCACTGCAAAATAAATGACCCTTGAGCTCAGTAAAACTACGTCTGATTTCAGATTGAAATGACCTCAAATCCCGAGTCTGTCTCTCCAAGACATTCATCTTAATGTGGGTTTGATTTCTTGTCCTCTCACATCACAAAGATGCTAAACCAAGGACTTCCTTATGACTGAAATGCTGAACTGCTTTTTAAACTGTTTACAGGGAGTAGAGAAAGGATAAACAATGCTGGTAACAATGGATATTGTTCAAGGATGGAGGGCTTCTTTTGAAAAGATCTCATTTATTTTTCATCACTTAGGTGGTTTGATTAACTTTGGCGAATTTTACTGCATTTGGCTAATGATGGCAGGCTGTTTTTATGGCCCCTTGAGCAATTGCTTTCCCTTTCTGGTTCTCAGGCACAATTCTCCCTGGGCTCACAAAGTCCTTTTACAACAACAATAAAACCTGAATTAAAACATAAAGAATATTTTATTTCTTCACCACTTTTTAAAATACATTTTGAAATTTGGACCTAACACGACCTGACAGTTTGGATAGGCAGACTAATAATAAAAATGCCCATCAGACATGTTCTTTATAGTCCTATATGGATACTTTAAATATAAAGCTTTCTGAAGTGCTCACAATCGAAATTAATGTGACAGCAAGAGTGAGAAACCTCGAAAAGGAAGAGAAGAAAGGGCTTTTTTTTTTGTTGGCTGGTGGTAGGGCTTTTTTCTCTGATTGAAAATCAAGCTTGAATATATATATATATGTATATATAAAGTAATTCTAATTACTCTCATTTCAGTGCTATAGTCTTTGAATTTTATATCTACTTGTGTACCAGTCAATTGCTTAGATCCTTTCTAATCAGTTAGTATGCTCAGTTTATATTTGTTAGAGAACAAATTACTTGGTTTAGGCAGAACCACAGAACCACTACGGCAAAAATGGAAAGCCCCCATTAAGAAAAACCTGTCTTGGAAGCAACAGATGGGCACATAAACTGCTTCATCTGTTGAGAATATAGTTATATAGGGCAGGCAACAACTAAAGGTGACTGAAATGCTGATGATTGGACCTACAAGGGTAACTTCTATGCACCACTTAGGAATCGTACTCCAGCACAAAATGCCACAAAAGGAAAATACAAGTTGACATTTGTAAACTGAATCGATTTTCATGTAAAAGGAGGGGCAATTTTACCCATCCTTAACTGCAGAGTCACTATTCCAGTATTTCGCAACTCTGCCATCTTATGTCTGCCAGACTGTCTTCTGCCATGCAGAGTTACAGTGAGGGTTGCTTATTGTTTCCTTTCTATAATTTTTTTCTTTTATAAATGGAACAATTTTGTGGCTAGATAAGGGAAAAAAGTCAACAGCCCCCCACAAGCGACAGGACTCTATGGAGCAGATTTTGGACTCAACAGAATGCCCACTCTAAACCAAAATAACTGCCTGACATTGAGGGGCTTTTGTACTTTTAATCACCAATTGCCATTGGAAGAACCCCAGATATGTTTAAGGCTCCACTCCTACAATGAATTCCCTGTGGGTAGACCTTTGTGCCTGTGCACAGCCCCACTGCAGTCTCTGGGAGTCACCACGGGCAGACAAACCTAAATTTCTAATTGCTGTACAGGAATACAGACTGCAAGGGGCCTCCCAGGATCATCGAGTCCTGGCCCCAGGTGCCATGTCAAATAAGCTTTTTTCAATAAACTTTCGGGTTACATTTTAAGGTGGAATTGCTCTATTTACCCCCACTACTACGACTTTGGGTCGGAGGAGAGAAGGACGTAGGATCACCTTTTTTTGATAAAATGTTGGAAGCACATTTGATCAAAATAATACTTTATGTTATTTTCTTTAAAAAGTCAGCAGTGTAATGAACATAGGACTGGGTTTTTTTTTTTCAGAAGATACAAGAGAACTCTTACATGGCTCTTGTGTAGCAGCACATACATATATTAATTTCTGAGGTCAGCAAAGGCACAAAGGAGATGCTGCAACCACAGCACATGCCTACACGACTTCATATGCACATTGTGCAAATACATCTCACCTGCCTTGATTTTGTTATTTAAAAAGTAATAAAACATCTGCAATAAAATGTCTCACCAACACAAAGATGTGCAAAATTGCAGACACTGCAAGGGCACTAAATGAGGCTGGGGGTTTGCTCTCACCTCCAAGGAACACTTTTAATGCTTGTTGGAAAAGTCTGTGCCTTGGACATGGGTAAGGCAGGCAGAAGGCACAGAGCTGTCCCTGCAAACAGTCGTGCACCAGTACCTCTGTCCAGTGCCCTCCAGCAAATATCCTACTGCCTTTGCCCTGGGAACTGGTCACACTGCCTTGGGGTTTTCTTCCAGGCCTTTGTTTAAGTGCCAAAGAATCAGATTTACTTAATTTGATCCAAACGACACTTCCCCTTCTCCCGACTCCCCTTTCCCAGGCAGTGATGGTGACACAGTGCCCATGGGGGCTCATCCCTTGGCTCCCCACGGCACCCACCTGCACGGTCCAAGTTGTCCCCACACAGCTCTCACATAGTGCTGCCCCACTGCACTTGCAGCATGCGTGTTAAGAATGATCTAAACTGGGAATTGACTTTTCTTTGTGTCCAATTTTTGCAGTGTTACAGCACACGAGTAACTGTCTTTTTAAAAACTAGTCCGGGTAGTTTGATGCTCTTGCTTGTCTTGTAAACCTCGCGCATAAACGCTCTGCATTTAAAAGGTGGGTTTCTCAGCAGTGTTCTTGCAAGCTGGGACAAGCTCCAGTGGGCCTCTGCACCCTCAGGAATTCCAAATAATATTAGTTTACTCCAAAAAAAAAAAAGGCTTTATGGTATTTGTGGGGCCATCCTGGGTAACTGTGTTTCTCTTCAGGCCTCCACTCTTTCCCTGCAATGCCAGTGGATGCGTCACATTCCTCAGAGCCTGCACCTGCCCGAGAAATGGGAGCCCCCTCATGTCCCTGGGCTGCCGGCCCACACACCGTGTGTGAGCCCAGCCAGCTCCAGGCCTTCCCACCCCGGCAGAGTGGGACACGCAGCACCTTCTCCCTTTTGGTCTGTCAGTCATGTTGCAAATACGTTCACGTCACTCAGCTGGTTCCACGCCGCAGACACCAGTGATGTGACGGGTCACATGTGATCTGTGAGTGTGCTTGGTCTGACGGGGAGTTTTCATAGGGAGAAAGACATAGAAGCTGCTCAGTTGCTGCACTCCTGTTTACTCTCTTTACGTAAAGCCCCGAAGATACACAGGAGGCTCTAGATCATATAAGCCCACAGGTTTTGCATACAGTTTTGTGTTATAAAACCTATGGAAAAGGGATAATTAGGTGGTACGCTGGCAAAACAGTAACTCAAACTGCACTGAAATGCCACTTCATTCACACAGAGCACAGTAACGCTGAGCATTACACGGTCACATCCTGTTTTCCCGAGGCACACACATACATCCTGGAGTGCAGCAGGCTGGATATGGCAGAGCCCATAAATCAGCAGGACATGTTACACGGGGTCAGCGAGCCAAGGACTCCGAAAGCTGCATATTGATAAGGATGACTGATGAGAAAACCTGGATGTTGTGTTTCTGCGTCAGAAATATAAACTTCTGTCTGGATGAACTCGGGGCTTGGGATGGAGAAGGTGTTCTGGATTAGTCTGGAGGAGACTAAGATGGAGCTTTAGCCCACCAGAGCCAGGATTGCCATGAGACCCTGGGAGTCAGGGCCAGGGGAAGGCAAGGGGATTCCAGGGAAACCATGCAGTACCTAACAGTCAGGTAAGTGATGAGATAACCGTACCTGCTGCCAAACATTTCCTCCACCTCAAAGTTAATTCAACTGGGCAAAATGTGACATTTAGCAAACCAACACTGCATTTAGTGTATGAATAGCTGAGATACAGTGTATTTTCACTGGGATATTTCTCTGCCAGGAGCATTCCTCTGTTGTAAGGTTTCTGGGCTATGTCTCCAATCCCCATTATGCAGGGTAAACACACCCTAGATAACACCCCTGGCCAGAGCCCATAAATGCTATGGTTTCCAGTGCTGAATTATAAAGAGAAAATGACAGCTTCTCTTTGCTCTAAGCTACTGTATTTTACCAGGAATTTGAACAAGCATGGCCTGTCTGTATCACACGTTCATGACAGTATTTGCTTTTCTGAAGTTATCTCAGCAAAAATTCTCAGGTTCGACCTGAAAGAAGTTCTTTTGATTTATTTGTGATGCAGTAGACACAGTGCTAGGTTACTAACAAATGTTCTTGGTAAATATATGATGATTAATATTAAGGTTCAAGCCCTACTGGAGCAAATGCAACATTACAGCCAACTTCATAAAACTACTCTTGCAGGTAAAAATCGAAATAAAATTAAAAACTTCCTCAAAAAAATTAAAAAAAAAAATCTAATATGCACACTTTCTATGCAAATCCTTAGTTTTCTTTCTGTTGGGAAACAGATTAGGCTTTAACTTAGAGTTCGAGTACTGAATTCTTGCCAAGAACACCATGCAATTTGGTACACCTGCTAAACTAGGTCAGCAGTGAGACAAGCGCCACAGCGAACCCTGCCTGCTTTCACAGAGGCCTCTCACTGCTGCAAGCAGGGAAAAAGAGGGCAAGAAAGGAAAATACAGTCCTGCAGTGAAAGGAATATTACACTGAGCAGCAGCAAATGCAGAAACACCGGGTGTATTCCGTCAGACTTAACCCTGGAAAGCATCCTCACAGGGTGGGGAGCAAAGGAGCACAGCTGGAGATCAGCGGACACGAGGGCAACACTTACTGATTCAGGATCCCTCTGCTGTTCAAGGAAAGCCGAAAACTCCACCAGCCTGAGCTTGGTCGTACCAATTGATCGGCCCTGCCACGCAGGGACTGAGGGAGCTGGAGCTGATGTAGGCTCAAATCCTGAAATAAAGGAACCATTTTCATGAAGAAGTTGACAATTTCTCAGTTTATATTTTCTCAGTTAAATATAATTGGGAATTATGCGTGTAGCCCTTGGATATTTATATTAATTTTAGCAAATAATTAAATCAAAATGAGCTAAAACTGGAAAATCTCAGAACAACATGTAGAAATAGAGGTTCCAATCCAGCAAGCTAATAATGAAAAGATCTACTACTTTGTTTCCTTTGGGCTGTAACTTACCATAGAATTTTTGTTTAAATTATATACTAGATTATAGAGATTTATAGAGACTTCACCTAGACTTACAGCTGACCGACCCTTCCTTGGAAACTGGCATCAAGACTCACAGGAGATATTACTGCCTTGTGAGTCAAGAGGACTGGCCTCCATTTCTGGCTCCTAATGTGCCACATGTTACAAGTAAATCACCTCCCTTTTTGCCTATTTCTTCTGCCACTCTCAATTCCCCTCTCCTATTTGAAGTACAAGCTTTCCAAGGCAGGGACTGTCTCTTAGTACGTATTTGCACATTGGGTCTTGACTTCTTTTGGAGCTTTTAGGCAGCATTATATTACAGCTAATAATAAATAATTACTGTAGAGAGCTGAATCATACCCTAAAAAGAAAAAGAAGATTTTAAAATTGATAATAAAGAGAGAATGGCATGATCTAGATAGAGAAGGGATGTTAACCAGCATCTCTAATTCACCTCAAGAGAAGGAATAAATGCTATCTTTTGGTCCTCATTGTAGAAAATTAGATGAGAAGGAAAGAAAACAGCAAAGGAAGAGGGAAAGGCAGCAGCTCAAAGGCAAAACTCATCTTGGGAGAGACACGAGCACAAGGAAGGCAGAGGAGAGGGACCAAAGGTAAGAGAACAAAGATAATCCTGAACTAGGTTGAGAACCAGGGAGAGGCCACAGGTAGCATGTGCCCATATCCCATAATGGGAGTGTGGTACCTGATCCCAACCCTCAAATTTAGGCAGTGAAGGTGAGAGGCTTGTACAAAACAGGGAATTATGAATTGGACTAGTTAGACATGAACAGGATTCTAATGAAGCAAAAACTCATGCACCAGTTTTGACTGATTTGGAAATACTAATAATCCTATTCTCAGAGAAAACATTAAAGAATACAAGAAGACCATACATTGCCTTAGAAAATAATGTTATAAATTAGGAATATCAGGAAAAAGGACATAATCATGAATGCAGAAAGATACCCGTAGTTTTAAGCATTAAATAGCACGTTAGAAAATCATAAAAAACTGGGTAAGAGTCAAAAAACTGCAGCACAGAGACAGAAAGATGGTGACATTTGGCAAGGGAGATGTAAAATGAGGTATCATCTGCAAAGAAATAATGATATTTCCTGAAATTAGACATGAAACCGACTTGGGAAAAGGAGCAGAGAAGTAGCCATGGGAAGGGCTTGATCGATTGGAGCAACAGAAGTCAGACTAAACATTAGGTACTTTTTAAAGTGGTAGGAGGCAAAGCAGGACCTTCAGGAGGGCAAGAGTTATAAACAAGCAGATACATAGAGGTGTTTTATACTTAAGGCTAAACATATATGACTTTGGAAGGGTTTTTAGGCTCAGTTTAAAATAAACTAAGGTGTATTCTTGTCAAATAGCCATTAAAAAAGAAACATGCATCCTATTACTAATTTTTTACAATAATTCCTACAGCACGGAATGCTGACTGGCTATCATGTATCACAACTCCTTGCACGTGTATTAGTGCTTCCTACCTAAAAAAAATTAAACTCAATGATTTTCTCTAAGACATAATCAGATAATAGGACACTGGGATTGGTGTTTGGTTTGGCTAGAGGGAATGTGAGATCAGAAGTAGTGGCCCTGCCCGCGTCAGAAATTAACACATCGCATTCAGTACAAAATTCAAGTATTTTTAAGGGAGAGGATAAATGGAAGGATTACCTGAAATGGGAGCTGTGACTGATGGCTGTATAGGATAGGCCTGCTGAACGAATGGCTTTACACTGGAATAAAGAGTTACACAGAAATCATACACCATGCCATCCACAGTAAATTCCAGCAGAGTCACATAGTGTAACAACATAAGTGGGTAATGACCTTTACCCACAAACATCTCTCTTCCTTGCATAGCATATTTAACAGACATACAGCAAAGAGATAATAGAGAGGGGGTGGAATGAGGATTACACCTTAAAGTGAGGGGCTCATCTGCACTGAGTCACGCAGCAGGAAACCTGACCCGTCCTCCACAAGTGTCACAGTAGCCATGGATGGTGACTGCTTTGACTCCCAGTAAATCCAGAGGACACTGAACTACAGGGGCACAAACACTCTCAGGGACCTTAGTGGAATGAGGTGAGCAGAAGCTGAAAAGTAAGGCTGGAAAACATTGCTCCAGAGACCACGGCAGGGCAGAAAACGTAACACTGGCCAGAGGGGACAAGGCCTCCTCCTCCATATGGTGCTGTTGCTACCACAGTGCTGAAACCCCACTAATGGGCCTCGTGCAGGAAAATAGGTCCCCCTTGCCTCCAGCACTGCTGACATGTTTAAAAGTGGATGGATTTGTACTGGAAACATATTCACAGAGAAAAAACGTTACTAGCTGCTTCCCTGGCATTATCATTGCATCTCACGGTGCAACAGGAGAAAAAGGAGGGTGCCCATCTTACAATTTTCTGAATGTGAGTTCGCATCACTGTAAAGATTCTTTCTTTTCCTACAACTATCTTTGCCTCCTTTTTGGAAAAAATTTGCAAGTTCTCGCTTTCCTGATATCTTCTGGCAAAGTGCACAAGCCAGCCTCGCACTGCATAAAGAAGCATATTTTAATTTTCAGACTTACTCTTGTGAGGATCCAGGCTGCCCCGTTTGAATCATGCCCGGCCAAAACTGAAAGAGGAAAAACAAACAAACAGACCCACAGTTGTTCTCTTTGATAGAAATATGTTTTGGATATTTTTGAACAAGCATGATTCCTTTTGCAAACATAAGTGAAAGCATTAATCCATTCATTCCGCCTTAGTTGTCTACTGAACATTATTAGAGAACACAGGGATTTTTTTGGGACTCGGCTAACAACTTACCCCAGGTGCCCCAGGAAATGTAGGACGGGGAATTCCTGGCAGGCCCAGCTTGTTGTGAATAGCAGTAGCTGAGACTATCTGAGCTGATGACATTGCTGCCATGTGCTGGAGTGCTTTGTCCTTTGCTGTCTGATCCTTTAATATGACAATTACATGGAGTCTTAAAACATTTGGCACAACAAATGATGTTAAATAACTGCAGCTACAAGCACATAACTAAAAACTTAAAAAGCCACACAGAAAATGCAAAAATAGCAAACCATGCAGGAAAAAAAAAAAATACAGCACGGAGGCTAACACTCAAACTACCTCAAGGCAAAACCTCCTCTCAGACATGCATGGTAGACCTGAATTCTCACAGTTTGCTCTGCCAACATACAGGAAGCTCTTGGAGAGCAAACTACTGCCCACTTGTTTAACTGGGCAAATTCTCCTGATTTTAAATCAGGTTCGACTAAACAGGGCGCGCTGCTAAGGCTCAGCTCTGCCTGCAGGACAGGGAGCACTGAGATTTGAGCTCTATCATTTTGATCTAAGAGAAGTTTGCCTTTCGTATCACACTGTAAAATGAGAGCACGGAACTGCGACTGACTCGCAAACAGTGACAGATTTTCCTTCATGCTCACAGGTATAGAGACATTTTGGATTCGGTTTTTCGACAGCTAGCTTAAAATTTAGATCACAAACATGTAAGTAACATTTTAAATTTTCAGTTGCGGTATTTTACTGATTGTACAGTGTTCCCAAAGAAAACTATCAGCTATAAAATTCCTGCTGTTTTCAAGCACACAGGAATGAGTTTAGGAAAAGATGAGTTGTTACTTGTGTTAGAGCAGCGCTTGGAGTCCTAGTCACTGCCAATCATGTATGATCACAGAATAGAAAGGGAAAGCCTCTTAGTGCAACAGAGTTAACCAAGGGCATATCTTAGGTCAGGCAAAACAAGTAAACAACAGACTGTTACTATCTGGTAAAGTGGGGTTCCTCACTCAAAAGTACTGTATTAATAAGTACTAATATTTAGGTATGTGACTTAAAATGAAGGAACACAAGCAATATTAGGCAAGGATTTTTTTTTTTCTGGTTTTATTTTACAAGCAAAGTAGCAAGCATGCTGGCAAGAGATGCATGCTTTTATGTATGATATATGACTTTGCACATATGCTCCCTCTAAAGCTTGTATGTAGTAGTACTATAGGTGAGCAGTTTCTTCCTTTGAATAGCTCCTTCAGAAACAGCACAGGCTGAAAGTACAGGAAAAGCTAGCCAAAAATTCTGCCAAGCACAGCTAAGGTACATAATACTTGGTTTAGTCAAAATACTTACCATGCTTGTTACCTGGATACAACAACAAACAGTTTATTAAAATGCTTGTGTAGAATAGCAGATTCTTAGCAAAATATGAACAAAATAGTAAGAGACAAAGGAAGAGCAGTTTGCTCAATATTAAATATCAGCTTTAAACAAATGCATTATTTTCACCTAGGGACTGATTCATTAAAAGGTGGGGGGGAAAAAGGATTAAGAAAATAACAGCAAAACACTGAGGAGAAATAACCCACAGCTCCCTGTGAGGAAGCTGCGGGTGCTGAATGAGGGGGATTGTTGCTGAGTGTGTGTGTTTCCCTGAGCTGTGTGAGGAGCCCCTGTGGGACACAGCCCAGGAGAGCAGCAGGTGGAGCAGGGCAGTGGCTGCTCCAACATCATTCCCTCTGCACCTCGAAGGATGTGAGCCTGAAGGGCAGCCCTCGGATGCCTGAGAAGCTCTGACACCCGCGGGCTCACCTGCGCTGCCTCCTGTGCCAGCACTGCACTCCCAGGCACCGCCTTCCGACCGGTCTGAGCCTTGGGATCCCCTCCCCAGAGCTCAGGGCAGCTTCTCTCCCGTCACTGACATATGGACAAAGCTCGGCCATCTCTCCAACTTGTAGCTTTCCCATATACAACCACAACCAACTTGCTGGTTAAGGGCTGGAAGTCAGCCCTGGTTCTGTCAGCTACTGGCACTCGCCTCTGCCTGCCTCAGGGTGGGAGGGTATGAACAGGAGGTCTGTGCATGGCATGTTTTATTGGCTGCCTTTGGATGTCTGCAGGCCACTGGGCTAAAAAAATGCTTTGGTGAGTGTCAAGAGGCGGCAGTGTCCTGAGATTCATGCAGCTCTCCAGACCCCTCTACCTTCTTGTACAGTAAGGACGGACCCTCCATCATGAAAATGAGATGTCCTTAAGCAATTTGGAGATCTAGCTCCACCAGACTTCCCTGATCCATTTCTCCCCTTTTTTTGTAAGGGGAGCTGGCTTGGAAATGCCCAACCATGTAAGTCTCACACACAGCCTGTTGAATCACAACAAAACCAAATGTACAGGGGATGGATACCTTGTGTGTGTCTCTGGGTCCTAGTAACTTCCAAAACTGCGTGAGCCCTGCTTTCGTGACTACCTTGTTATTTTCCAGAAGTGCTGTGGGCACTACAGGTTCCTCTCCTGCACTGCCTCCTGCCCTGCCATCAGCTGTGCCAGTGCCATCACACGAAGGTGCAGCCAGTGCCTGTGCTCCTGCCAAGTTCCCAGACTCATGCTCTTCTGCTGCTAAAATGGCCTTACTATTGGATGGGTCTAAACTAAAGAAGCATTTGAAAGTAAAAGTTTTGTAAGGGATAGAAAAGTCCATTCCTGGGAGGTTTTTTCTTTCATGACGTGAAATGGGATGTGTGTTCCTTTTTGCCAGTTGCTGGTTTTCACCCTAGAATGTTCTGCATTTTGTGGTGGCCATTCATTTCATCCTCTTTTGATCGATTGCATTATCAGGAGGATGGAGAGAAAGAAAAAAACATTTGGAATGACAGCTCAGAAATACAGTCCTTGCAATTGGGCCAGTTTTGAGGAGTTTCAACAACTCCTACAAAGTTTCCCACTGGTGACAAATCTGCCAGCTCCACGGGACATGGACTCAGGCCAACAAACATCAATGGGGAGTTTCATCTTTTGTAGGTTTAGGAATCTCTGCACAGTTGGAAGATCAGTTTTTCTCAAAGTAACTGTAACTTCACATTCAAACATGAAAGAAATCGAAGTCAGATACAAATAAATAAGAGATCCCAACTTCCCTTGGCAAAAGAGCACCTTCAGCTACATTTTGGAGAGCTGCAAGGTGATGGACCATGCTTATGTAACTGGGCAGGCTTCATAGTCTTCAGAAACAAATGAGACAACCACATTTTAAAGCTGCTTATTTAGATTGCAATATTAGCTTGTCTGCCACTTAAAAACAAGTATATGTTGGGGTTTTTTATGCTGCAATGGAGAGCACTTGTAACCAGGAGGGAATGAGTCTTTCTACCTATCACTGCACGGCGGCCGCTTCTGGGATGAAACTTGGTAACTGATTAATAACACACAGTGGTATTACATCACAGTTTAGGCAGCAAGAGAAGTAATATATCCAATTAAAATGGCAGGGGTAATTTAAACAGGCAGATTACAGTAATTACCCAGGTTGGAATTTGGCCAGGACAAATGGGTTAACACCCCTACTCTAAACAGGAACGTTCTGAGATTTTTAATGACTGCAAATAGTTAAGATTTTGATTTCCTATCTTGTCCAAGACAGAAGGGGTTTGGGTTTGCTCTCACTTGTGCTGCTGTGTAAAGCTGGAAGAAATTCTTTCAGGTTAATGAGGTTTAAACTGATGCAGTAAAATAAAAGTTTGGCCCAGTGTGCTGCAGTCCCGTGCTGAAGTTCAGCAGAGGCTTGGGGGGACAGTATCTCCTATTAAATCATTAAATACTGCTGGAGCTTAAGGTATTCCTTGGATAGGTCCCATCTGGCCCTGACCTGGTTTGACCCTACGTAATTTATGAGGTAGATGGGATTGCTGCTGCCCAGGAATGACACAGAAAGCAACAGGCTGCACACCCAGACTCCTGCCTTCCCTTCCCCTTATAAAAGTCTTCTCCTGTACTGTGCTAAATAATTAGTAATGAATGTTCCAAGGTGGATTTAGACTATAATCAGTGGAAAACTGTTCTAGTAGCACTAAATCCCTAAAATATCATCTCTGTAATAGAGATCAAGGTCTGCCTCTTGTTTTAGCCAATCGCTTCTGGCTGCAGTTGCACACACTTTGTTTTTGAAAGATGTAAGCTCTAAGAATCTAATGCAAGGAGACTATAACTTTTAATGAATCAGGCCCTTAAGGTTTACTTTTCACTGATTAGTTTTGGAATGCAAAAAACATAGTTAAATTAGATAACAATAATTCCCCAGTATCATCCAATTATAATTCTTAATATCTGTAAAAGCCCCACATGAAACAAGAGTTCTACATGACAAGCACAAAAGGATTTGTGCTTGACTTTCTTTTAATCCAACATAAACAGAAGAATAATTCAATCAATCAGTTCAAACAAGTTCTAGAGCAAGAAATAAAACCTGTTATCCTAGCATGATAAATGGGGCTTTGAATACCATGGGAGAAAAAAAAATCTAAGACAGTATGAGGAAAAGTAAGCACAATAGAACAGTATTAAATCAAGAAGCCCTAAAACCTGTACCCATATGTAAAATACAAAACTTTTCATGTAAAGAAAAAAAAAAGACATAAGAGAAGAAACAACAATTTGCTCACAAAATGGATGTTACAGTAACACTAACATAAAATAGATTCCTAATAAGCAATTTTGCAGATGTTATTTCTGCTCGGATCTCGTATTGATTCAAATAACCTTTGCAATAATTAGCTGTAGCTCAAAAAAGATAAACAAATCATGACAATATACAATTGTTCTGGACAAAAGATAGAGAGCACTTCAGTGTTTCTAGCCCTGATCTCCAATTTGCTTATTATTAGAGAAGACAGGAGTAAATACAAAAGCTGGCTATTTCAGCCAGGCAATAGCTAATGCCAAGAAGAGAATGCGCATTCAAAGCTGTCCCAACTTGCTGCCTAATGAGTAGCAATTAATCCATCTTATTGTATTTCAAAATGCTGAAGACTCCATTCACATCAAAGGGAATTTTTCAAGGCTTTTATCATTGTTCATTTAAAAAGTATAGAGCTATCTTTAGCATTTTATAATTGACAACAATATTTTTCTTTTTATCCCTCAATGCAGGATGTAGAATAATGGATTTTTAAACATGTAATACATGTGAACTGTAGGCATTTTAATGTCTCTTTTTGTTTCTGTCTAATTAATCTTGCACTATGAAAAAAAAATCTGATATGAAAGCCTAAGATAGATGTATATCCTGCTGTGAACACCTTTACTCTCTGTTTATGTACAATGTCCAATCCATCCTTTCTCCCGAATGGGCAGAGATGACTTTGGCTCCCTGTCAGTGCAAAAGTGGGAAATGCTGCAACCTAACACTATGGACTGGTGTATTTGACAGGGAAATACAGCATTAGAGTGCAAAAATTCTGCTTTGCCTCCTCCAGTCTCTGCGTGAGAGGAAATGCCATGAAGAGGAGCCGCCTTTCAGATCTGCCTCCAAGGACAACTTTATCTCAGCCTCTCTTCCCGTTTTCATGAGATTAAATTTCTCTTAACTTCAGGAAGATTTTAATAACCTCAGTAAATTAAGATTAAAATCTCTAAAATAGAAGTATTTTCCAGCTGTAAAAAAAAATTAAAATATATGACATCCCTGGAAGGGCTGAGGGGACATTCTTTTCTGGTGGTCTTGAAACGCAGCAATAGCATTCATGGGCACAACTTTGCTCTCTTGCAGGATAAGGATCCATCCATCCACAGCAACTGCAGGCACTTCTCATCAAAGACAAGGGACTCTGCTGGACCAAGCAGACTTTATGGCAAGCAGGTGAGATTTCAACCTATTAGGTAAGTTTCAGCAAGAGTCTGTCCAATGCCATAGGTGTGGATAGCTCCGAAATCCTTCCATCCCTTTGGATTTTTGCAGAAGATAAACACAAGAAGAGTTGTCCAAATCCTCTCCTCGCCATGAGCAGGTTTCAGACCAAGGTAAGACAGTAAGATCTCTTGGTATAAAATAAACTCAGCTGGCACCTGGGGAATGAGGGTTATTTGTATTTACCCTTCATCAAGCTAAGAGGCCAGGAACAACGGGACTAAGAGGCCCAGGTTAGTGGGACAGATCAGATCGGCCACATCTTAAAAGAAAATTGACATCAGATGCACGTGAGGGCTCTTTTAAGTAGTAACTACTACCCTGGATACCACTGATCACAGATTTTACAGAGTAATTGCAAGTGCCAGCTCATTGTTAAAAGGGTGAGTTGGCCTGGGTAGGAAGCATAGAATCATAGAGTGGTTTGGGTTGGAAGGGACCTTAAAGATCATCTAGTCCTAACCCCTATGCTGTGGGCTGGGACCAGGTCCATTAGACCAGGTTGCTCAGAGCCCCATCCAGCCTGGCCTTGAACACCTCCAGGGATGGGGCAGCCACAGCTTCTCTGGGCAATCTGTTCCAGTGCCTCACCACCCTCACAGGAAAGAATTTTTTCCTAATATCTAATCTAAACCTACTCTCAATTTGAACCCATTCCCTTTGTCCTGTACATGCTCATGTAAAAAGTCACTTGTGTAAAAAGGAGCACTTTCTGTCTTCCTCTTGGTCACTCCTTCACCAGGAAATGTGGGCAGCATCTGCTGCATGAGAGCAAGAGCCCATTATCTTCCTGAAAAGGTTGATGGGGCAGCCCAGGCTGCTGCCAAAATGGTCCTTGTTGAAACAGTCGGCACTCAGAGGTGCTGCAATGTGTTCATTCACCTGTCTTCCTTTTGCATCAGTGATGTCCTTCTCAGGCAGTTTTCAAAGTCCTCTGCAACCTGCTCTATGTGAAACTGCTTTAGCAGGAGCGGTTGGACTAAATGATCTCCAGAGGCTCTTTCTGATCCCAGCCAGTCCATGATTCTGTGTGACACTGGACCATGCAGGCGGTTCAATACAGGAACAATATGAAAAACGGGCGGTAGCACTAACAAAATATCTGGAGGAGCAAGGTTCCACCTCAGGTTCAAAACCAGCAGCTTCTACCACTTGCAGGGAGTAACTGGAGCTCCCCAGGAGGAAGAGCAAGAGCTCTCTTCTTCATAAGGCAGCTCCCTTATGGCACCTTCTTACATGCAACTTTCATCTCTTCCATGTGGGGAGGAAAAGCTCTGTGGGAGGCTGCCCCTTCTCCAGAAGGGATCTGTGCAAGGGGGCAAGTGTCATGCCATGGCTCCTTCTTCGCTGGGACCAAGAATGGCAAGGAAAAGATGAGGGAGGTGTGGAGAGCCTGGTTCCTTCACCCTTCCTGAGCACCCCTCAGGCTTGGGGCTCTGGAGGAGTAACCAAGGCTGTGTCAGGGTTCCTGAGGGAGCTAATCCTGGGAGCAGGGGTAGGACAAGCAGCCTGGACCCATCAGCCAGCAAGACCTGCTGGGGAAGGGCTGGGGTAGTTTTTGCCATCAGTGATGCAGGAGGACAGCAAGGCCAGGGGCCAGCAAACCTCTGTCACCGGTGTGCACTCTGTCCCCACCATGGTGCCGCAGAGAGTTGAAGCAAATGTCCCTGCAGAGTGTCGGGGCATGGAGGCAGGGAATCTTCCTGAAGCCATCAGTTCCTAGCAGTAAAATGGCAGCTCCCCCACTTTCTACTCAACACTGGGGGAGCTGCAGCCCATGGACAGGTGAGAAAGGGCAGCAAGGTCTGGAGACCTTACAAAATACTTTGTTGTCCAAACAGATCTTTCCTTCTTCAGGCAACTCCTTAAAACGAAAATTCCCTCCAGATCTCTATTTACTGCAAATGTCATCTAAGATAGGGGTCTCAAATATTCTTAGGGTTTGGTTAATTCTTTCTTCTTTGGAAAGCTTCGATAAAAATTAGACAGCAGGTGCAGTACTTAAAAATGTTTTTTGCTTTATAAGTGTCTTCATATTTTAAGCTATTTTGGTCTTTCAGAAAGGGAAATATTTTAGAGCAGTAAATCCAATATTTGTGTTCGGCTCCTAGGCCTGTATTTGGCACCTAAGCGGGCTTCCTGATTTTTGCAGCTCTCACCAGTCCTCTAAAACTCCAAGAGCTGCTGGTGCTTGGCACCTCTGAAAGCAAGGCCACCTATTTAACGTACTTAATTTTAGGCATCAAGGCTTGACAATTTGAGGCTTAAAATGCTACATATCTCTGTATTATTGCACCCTCGGTTAAAAAGCAGTACGTTTAAGTTGTCTTAGTTTGTTCTTTACGAACCCCAACTGCTCAGCCAGTGCAGCTAAAAAGCCAGCCACCAACAGCCAGACAAGCTTGCCAGCATGCTGCCCACTGCGGACGAAAAACCCAGTGCTTCTGTCAAGGAGGCCTGTTACAAAGCCAGGCTGTTATTTACACGCTGCAGTTCAAGGATGGGGGTAAGCATCTGCAGTGCTCACCGCTCAGGGCTGTGAAATTACTTTCTGAAACATTTTGCTTTTCAGCTAGAACAAAAACGTGATTTGTTCTCATCCGGGCGAAGGAGGGGGGAAAAAAAAAAAACTGAACCCACAGAAAGAAAGAAAAAAAAAAGGAAAAAAAAAAAAGGGAAGTAAAAGATTTACAAGTTCCTTCGCTTTTTATTAAAAAAAAAAAAAAAGAAGAAAAAAATCAACGGCAAAAACTGTAAAACCCCCTCTTCCACTTTTAAATAGTGTGAAAACAAAACAGGTCTCAAAGATCTCTGTTGGAAAACTTGAAAAAACAAGCAATTCAAGAAACCCCTATTAAACATTTCCAAGAGTTTCTTTTTAGCCTTAGAATATATTTTACTGAAAGCATGGGAAATAGGGACATGTACAATTCATCATGTCAGATTAAGCAAACATACTTAATATTCCCTGAACAGGACTCTGACTGAGGCTCTCCAAAGACTAAATGTCAATAATTTACTTCAAAAACATTATATTTCAGGGAATCTTGTAAATAGTGGGTAACTGGAGGTGATACTAGATTGTACTCTAGAAACACCATACAGTTAGAGCAATCTAGATAAGCTGTGCTCTCTGGCACTTGGAATAAATGATCTGTTTTAAGAATTCTTGATAGCATTTCAGAAGCACAAAAAACATTTGGGAATGGAAAACAACAACCCCAATTACCCCTCTGAAAAAAGAAAAAAAAAAAAAAAACAAAAAAAAAAGAAAAAGCATCTACACAACTGCGTAAAACCCCTGTGCATTTAAACACACTTCTAACCACTCAGTTGTTAAAAAGTGAAATAAAAAATGGACTAATGGGTTAAAAAATCAGGTTTAGGTGCTGAGCTGTTACAAAGAGTAGTTCACTTTGCATTTGGACAGTGTTAAAACAACGTTTTTAATGTGGATGCTAGTGCAGAAACCGGAGATTAAACACAAAGAGACGCAGACAGCTCCCACATGCAGGAAAAGGAGGTTACAGGCACAGCAGCCCCAGCGCTCGCCCATCACCGCGGGGAGGAGGAAGGGACAGGCATAGCAACCACAAGCCCAAAAGCAGAAAAGCGCATACCTTCAGCTTGGAATGAAAATCACGAGATTTCCTTCTGGCAAGAACCTGAATGTGACTAGACACCTGCAGGGTAGGGGAAGGGAGGAAACAAAGGAAAAGCCTGTAACCATGGAGATGAAAAGCCCCCTACAACTGGGCAAGCCAAACGTACCTTAATGGCGGCTTGAATTTCTCGAACTTTCTTTCTTGCTAAGACCTGTATGTGACTAGACACCTACATTGTTCAGGTTTATAGGGGGGGAAAAAAAAAACAACAAACAAAAGAAAAACAAAAAGCAAATCAAATTTTAAATGTCTATTTTTTAATCTTAAAAAAAAAAAAAAAAAGAAACTTTTCTGAGGGGAGGAAGTTATTTGCATCTTCAGTAAGCTCTGCTGTTAAAGATACCACATTCCCAGCCAGATACCAAGCTCGTAGCACTGAGGCTTAACAATACAGGTCATCACTGCAGTGACTTGATTAAGGAAAAAAAAAAAAAGAAAGAAAGAAAGAAAGAAAAAAAAAACATGTAACCCACCAGGTTGTGCATTCAGCTACAAGATAGAAGACACAGTTCACAGCTGGACGCAGCCCATGTGCTTTGGTACCGATCCCATCCATGCCCAGGCCCGGCGCTCTCGCACGGGGAGCCCACAGGATTTCTACCCCATCTGCTGTGGATGCAGATGCCCGCTCTGACCATTTGCCACTAGGCTTGAGACACTACTTGGCACCAAGAAAACTTTATCCATTATTTATTGTGCTCTGCAGCTCCAATGAGAAGACTCGGGCTGCATTTTGACTCCACTGAAATGCTTTAAATTCTGGCACAAACAATAAAATACTGGCACAACACAGGTCCCTGAACGCATGCTGGCTTCCTCTGTAATCTCAGCATCAAGTCTGCCCACATACACCCATGTAAGTGGGGACCAGTAACTTGACATCAGCTTGAGTGATGCCCAGGTTTGGACCGTGGTCATCACATTTTGTTCAGAAATTTGTGTAAACCCAGACCCACACTAGACCAGTTATTGTACAGAAGTTGTTGTCTGTGCACTGTAGGGTCTGGGAACAAAAATTCACATTCCTGTTTACCCAGGGACATACTGAAATTCATGCTGTTGCTGATGAGGGTTTAACGAGTGAGGGCCCAGCATCACTCAGTAGTGCTCAGCATCCTATGGCCTTCTGTGTGAAGGTTTAAAACCTGCAGTGACAGTAAAAAACACTAAAGGGAAATCTCTTATTCTTGTTTGACCCAGGACATACCATATCAGGTGGTGCTCATTTTTCCTAAGTTAGTTACAATTCCTGTCTGGGAAAGAACAAAGCAAAAAAAAGGAGAAACAATGCTTTCCTCCCTCTTTAAGACTGTTCCATGACAATAGTATCAAAAAGCCTGTATTTTGGTAGGGAAGAGGATAGTAGTGGATCAATGCCCACAGTCCCTGAAGGCCACCTTCAGAGACTTCTTTGAGAAGCAGCTCAGGAACCAGCTTGCAGTAATTCAGAGTTATACTGCTGCTTACTAAGCAATTTTGTAGTCCAGCACATAGACCAAGTTTTCACACATGTCCATTTGTTTTGCTTTCAGTGGAGTATTAGCGATGTTAAAGGTTATACAAGAAGCACAATCGTAACATTTAATTGCTCAGTTAAAACTCCAAAGTAATGACAAAAAAACTTTTCTAAACAGTCAGTCTAAAGTGATTTATGGATCCCTATAGAGGGAGGTACAAGTATGGAGGCAGACATCACCACATGTAAGCCATCACAACCCCCCTGGTTTCTCGGCACATGCTGGCCAAGGATCTAGCTCCAAGGTCTGCATTTTGACTGCTGATGCAACTTTACGATCCCAGCACAACCCCCAACTTTTGGAGCTTGCACGGGCATGGCAGGCAGAGCTTGGGACTCGTCCTTTTCTTTCAGATTTCTTTGCCAATCTTTGGTTTGTTCCTTTTCCACATGCTGCAGTTTCTCTCCTTTCTCGTGTCTTTTTTTCATCCCTCGTACACGTGTTTTTCTTCCTAACTGACAAGGGACACCGCTCAGGGCAAACCAGCACCCAAAGTGCCTTAAGTCCGAGTGCTGGCAGCAGAGTCTGCTGACTCAGAGTCACCTTTCCCTGCACTACAGAACAGGTACATCATGCAGGTGTGCAAGCCCCTGCCATCCCCTTTGTCACACATGTTGGTGAGAGGTGGAATCTTGCACCTGGCGTTAGAGGAAGCGAGGAGACTCCGCAATTTGTGAGGCGTTTTTAGACAGCGCAAGGGTTTAGTAACCAGTGCATAAACTACATGGAGCGTGTGCCTTCTGCGAGGCTGCTGATCGCCAGGAATATTATGAATTAAGGGATTTAGTCACATGAGGTGAATTAATGGTTTTCTGATAATCGTCTGAAAAAAATTTTAAAACTGGTTTGAGGTTTATTCCGTCTCTTTGATGAATGAAATCTTACCGTGGTCACAGACCAGGAGCCTGAAGGCTCTTTGGGGACTTTTTTTATTATTTTTTCATTCTCTGGCAACTAACTGGCCATGAGCTGACAGCATGATTACGATCAGTTCTGCTAGATCGTTTTTATTTATTTACCTCTCATATCCAAGAATCATGATTTCTATTATATTAGCAAATTCTCTTTACTTTTAAGAAGTTCCATTATTCACCATCTAAAAATAATCATTATATTCTGTAGTTATACTATATTATAGAGAAATAAGGCATAATGCTTTATGCTTTTGCTTCAACTTCTGAATTTTTTTTCCCCAAATACAGGGGAATAACAGGTTCATGTACACATAGACTAATAAAAAATTCGTCCTCAAACCACCCCTGAAATGATGATGCACAACCCCAGAGTTTTAAATATTCTCTAAACAGCATGTATTTAATCTGAACAGTGAAGTCAATACATCATCTCATCAGAGCTGAAGCACAGACAGCCACTGCAGCCAAAAATGCCATGTTTTGTCATTCACTGACATGCATACTTCCCCACTGGGTTATTTTACCTGCTTCCTGGTCCGTGTCTTCCCTGTTCTAAGTTTGATGTATCTGGCTATCAATTCATTCCTACCTGAAACAAAGAAAAATTCATGATAAGGGACAAGCAGCATCACATCCATAAATACCATCAAAATAACACATTTTAACATATGACCTGCGTGCAGATGAGGTTAATGTTTTTTTTTTTTACACACACTCCATTTTTCCTTTGCAAACAATTTATCAGTATTTCTCATTGTTAAACAGTATTTCTCTTCCATCTCTTTGACAAGCATTGTAAGTGCCACAGGAACTGTACAGAGGGTTATGAGTTCAGTGTTTCCCCACCGAAGTCCTGCAGCTGTTTGCAGGCAGAGAGGCACCTTTTTGGCCAGCAGTGGAGCACAGGATGATCTCTCACTGGAGAACCTCCCATGCTGGGGGCTGACACAGAGGGGTCTGGGCCCCTCTGGTTTTGCTTCCAACTGCTCTGGGTGGTGTTTGCCCCCCTGGCCCACCTGGACCCCTGTTGGGAGGAGCAGCTGCTCTTGAGAGGGTCGTGTGCCACCCAAGCCAAAGAACCAATCACCCAGATGATACAGCCTTTCTCCATGTCTTATTTCTGCGAGGAGGACAGCAGAATCTGCCCTTCCTGCCAGGAAGCACTCTGCCTCCTCCAGTGACGGAAACCACTGTCCCAGTTCAGCAGGTTATCAATCACACCCTTAACTCCACACACAAGACTGGTGGCCCTGCGAAGTTCTTGTGGCAGCGGGGTCAATCAACACCGTGGTTTGTTATTCAGGGCTCTATTTCCCTTGGAAATGTAAAGTATTTCCAAGTCTCTAAAACAACTGTTTGACTCTTCTTCAGTCACACATTATGCTACCTAATGCAAACTAACATTTTCTTTCCAAATAACTTCCTTCCTAAATATTGCTGACATGGAAGATAACACAAGTTTTATGTAGCGCCCTGTTTATTTTCACTGCATATTATGTTACTTCTCCATGAGCTGTAATAACTTAAATATACTTGTTCAACAAGTCCTAAGTTACAGAGCTATTTGCATTCAGCACAGGGGATAAGTAGCTCGTGCGTAGAAAATGAGAAAACTGATTTAGCAGCAAGCTGAAAATGGGGAGGTTAAGAAAATAACTTATCACCCACCAAGTTATTTTAAAGTGGATGAGTACGTAACTGGGGAATGCAGAAGATTATTGTCAGCCAGAGCTTCAACCTCTTCCAGTTTGATGCTGTGGGGGAGAGATGGGGAAGTTTTGAAGTAGCCTGCCTATATCTGAAGGGCATTTGATTGACTAAAAGACTGAACATGTTTAGTCAAGCTAAAAAACTTTGGTTTTCTCTTTCCTTCTGTCTCCCCCTTTGAGCCTTATTTTACAACCCTTGTATCAAATGTCTCATCGTTCCTGTCTCCTCCATGTTTGCTAAATGGGTATTAGAACATGAAATATCAACATGTTTCAGAGTAGAGCTGTGTTTTCTCTGATTCCTATTTTGTTTTAGTCTGGACTGTGTGCCACGTTTCCCACAACGTGCCACTGTAACGGGGATGTGAGGTTTGTAACTCTTCAGCAGGTCTCTTCAGGACAAACTTCAAGATGTAAATTTTGCGTGAGCAAACAGTTACACAAACCAGCAACATTTCTGCACACAAATGAGGGATTTCCGTATGCAAACAGAGGAGCAGCTAGTTACCTGATTTCATGCAAAGACCTTGTCTTTACGCTGAACAGAAGTTCTGCAGCCTCTTGTGCTCACAAGATACTTGCCATCTGCAGCAAACAAGTGCCTTTGTGTTCATGGGGTGAAACCAGGGAATATTCATCCTCTGTATCTCTCTAGTCTCATGTTCTTTCTCATAATTCAGACAATATCCTGAAAGAGCCCTCTCCGACCCGGTGAGATTCAGAGATCACCACATTCCTGCAATCACCACTGTGACAGGTGGTATGAACATTTTCGTATTTCTAAATGCACATTTTGATTTAGCTGGGGAGTGCCCCCCCTTCAGAAAGTACCTGCTTTGCACATGTTCAAGTACGTGCATACATTAATACCCAGGGTGGTTTTTGTTGTCAGGTTGTCCTTATCAGCAGCTGGTGACTCTATAAGGTCAATGACAAGGTGTAAAGGATGCGTTGCCATCTCTTGTCCCTCCAACTGTGCTGAAGACATTTCAAACACATGGGCACAGCACAGGTCACTCCACCCACCCCTTGCCCCTTAAGGCAGCCCCGTGCAGCCCCCGGCCACAGCTGAGGTTTCACAGTTTTCTTCCCAGCCAAGAGACTTCAAAATTTACTGTTAAAGGAAAGCTCAGGTTCCCAGGCAGCCCTTTGACAGGAAAAGCAGCTTCATAAAAAAACTGAAGCACTGAAAGTCTAGACTGTACTATCCAAAATACCAGTCAAGTACTCTCTCTGAGCCCCTGTCCATCTCTAAAGTGCTTTGGCATGAATCAAGGTTGGGAGAGGGGATACTCTGGCCACTATCTAGCTCAGCAGGGGTGTGACAAACAAGATTGTAGTTTAGCCAAGTGATCACTTCCCTTAAGGTGAAGGCTAGCCAGAGCCTACCTCCAGAAAAGTCAACAGGGTGGAATAAGTTGCTTTAAGTTGCTTTAAGTTGCAGGGAGGAGGAACTCTACAAGGAAGCACAAAAAGTGGCCACTGAACACCTTCCGCCCAGCCACAATGATCTGAAAAGACATAAATTCTTTTTTGGACTACCAAAAGCCATAAATACAAACATAAGCACTGCCTGACACGTGCAAGATAGATGCCCCCAACTAAAAGTTTACAACCTTAATGTTATCCACCAAACACTGGAGTTCTTCTTTACCAGTCCTGACAGTCACTAACAGAAATGATCTTATCTCCAGATCAACTAAAGCCCAAACAGGACTTTAAAGAAAGAAAGACTTAATAATCCTAAAAGCATCCTTTCCTGTTCTTGGGAATGAGAAGAGACTGAAACAAAAGGAGGCTCAAGGAACTTCTTTAACTGGCCATTAGAAACCTTAGGGTGAAAAATTAATAAATAAATAAACCATTAATAAGTAGATCTGTTCTCTCTAAGAAGATCTCAGCTGGGGAAACACTTTCCATACACACTCTCCCGCTCTCTCCTTGTCATATATATCAGGGAAATTGCCTGGCAGAAGAGAAGAGGTCAGGTTTATGAACTGTAAATGTTCATCTTCTTCTTCTTGTCATTTGCTGTGACAGTCTCCTACTTTGAATGTTTTGGTTCAGGTATCAGGGAGAGGCATGGGGAGGTGCCTGGTCAGATAAAACATCTTCACAGCACAGGAATCTTTTCCAAGGATCTTGAAAAGATCAGGAGAGGACCACAACAAATATTTTACATAAGCTGCTTCCTGGGGTTTGCTTTTTCCCCTTTTAATTCAGGCTTTATCTGTCATATCCTTCTGCACTGTCAGTGCAATTGCAAACTGTAATTCTCCCTGGACCGATGCTGAGGGAGAGGCATTTTACACAACAGAACATCTTTTTTAATCATGGCATGGAGTAAAAAGGGAGTTCAGCTAGAAAACAGTGCAGATGCTAAAAACCTGTTTTGTGGAGAGCCGGCGCCTCACTGCAGCCCCTCTGGGGGAACAGCCCAGTCCCCCGGGCAGCCCTGCTCCTGCCAAGCAGTGGGACACAAGCTCCCTCCACCTTCCCTAACTGCTGCCCCCTCCCTGAGTGCCATCACCCTAAACAGGGGAGGGGGTGCTAATCCCAGACACCTCTCAGGCAGCACGGAGGGCTGACATTTCTGCTCTTCTTGTTCAAAATAAGTAGAAGCAGCTGCAAAGTGGGGAGGCTCCCACCCGCCTCTCCCCGGGGGAGGCAGTTGTTGCTCTAACAGAGGGCCCTTGTGCAGGGAGCCTCCTCTACTCATTTTATTTTCAAGAACAGCCTAAAGCAGCCAAGCATCAGCCCCCACTAAGGTCTTCATGAGGGTTCCCACTTACCCAGCACGAGCAAGGCCCACAAAGGTGAAAATCAACCCTGACTGAGGAAGTCGTAACTGGCAACCCCTTCATGGGCCAAAAATGGCACTACCACCTCTGCACAGGAGCCACCAGACCACCACAGGCAGCTCTACCAAGACCTACACAAGCTGGGGACGTGCCCCCAGCCACACCACGTCCCTTTTGCTGGGCCACAGGCATCACTGCTCAAACGCAGTCCCCGCCAGCAGCAGGGCAGTGAAGACGCTGCATCACGTCCCCGTGCAGCCGCGTGGCGGGCGGGCGTCTTTATTTAGAACATTAATGACACAAATTAAACCTCCGCCCTCCCAGCTCCCAGTAATAGGCACCATCCGAATGTGATAAAAATAGGCAAGTGCGGGAAATAAAGCCGGTTAGCGACTTGAAAATGAACAGCTAATTTCAAAAAAAGTTTTCATACTCAGCAAAATAATTGAAGCAATGGCCAAGCAGAAAAGCCCGTTCTTTCCACATAATGGTGTGTGCTATGAATTTCTCCAAATTCTACAAGACTGTGGCTCAAAACAAGTATTTCACATCCTGACCGCAAAGACCTGCACAGCCATTTCATCTCCCAGATCATTCTCATGGCCATGTTTTCACCATAGCAAATCTTTTTCCAGCTAGTTTTGGTAAACTCCACTTCTGGTCACTTCTGCTTGGAGATGCTACAAGGGCCTGGTGATCGTTAAGTGCGGCACATGTGCCTCTGGGCCAGATTTGGAGAGCTAGCGGGAATTCTGCTGGATGAGGGAGCAGGCTTGTGAGTGCTGGGAGCACCACCTAGATCTTTGTCTGCTGAGCACAAGCTGGATCCAGATCCCACCCCAGGCCGTGGGTGTCTGTGCATGGACACCGCCAGCAGGGATGTGCTGGTTTGAACATTTTCCTCATCAGAAGGTGGGCACAGGGCCCTTGGGTGGTGGAGCTCACAGCCTTTGGAGGAAAAGCCTCCACAAAGTCACGGTGCTCAACCCCAGCACTCTTCTGTTCCGTTCTGCCGGCAGAATATCCGGCTTTGGGAGATCTCGCCTAAAATTCGCCGGTGCCGCTTTCCGAAGACGCCTTATAGCTAAATTGGCTAACAAAAAGCCTCTTGTAGATAAAAGAGCTCTGCAAGTCAACAACTGGCTAAGCAGTTTAAACCCCTAAGTAAGGCATCCTCTATTTAAACGTTATGGGCAAATCTAATTTAAGCTTTTAAAAATATTATGGGCAGGTGTTTAAGTCGCGGGCACACTGGGGCTGGGCGCGGGGCCGGGAGGGGGCTGGGCGCCGCTTCCCAGGCGGGCAGCATTTTGTTCAGCCAAGCTTTCTGCAGAAGGGGCCACGTGACAGAGGCCAAATAAACAGCATCTGGGGATTTTCAATTACAGACCTTCACCCAGCATGCCTGCACTGTAATCTCTACCAGATGAGGCTCAGGCCTCACTATTTTCAATAATTCACACACTGTGTACACATAACATGACAATAAGGGCATTCATGCAACCGCCTGATTCGCACATCAAAGCTCCCAAATGGCCAGCTGTAAGCATGCTTACTGCTGAATAATTCATTCTTTTCACAGGCTTGAAAAAACGCTCAGCGGGAGTTGGCAAGCTTGTGTTCTTTCCTGTGTGGTATGCTAAACTCAAATTTTGAAAGAGGTACAGCCCCACTAAAAAGAGTCAGAGATACAACTATTTAAATGTGCATTTGCGAGCTTTCGGATGGCTGCTCACAGGAAAAAAACAACAAAAAAAAAGAAAACAAAAAGAGAAAAAAAAAGAAGCACTATGTTTCCAAGTGGGTAGCAGAGATAAGATGAAATAACTTACATGTCTTCTGAGGCAAGTGGTTAATAGAAATAAAATTATAAAAAAATGTTTTCTGGCTAGTAAAATATTTTGTACGCATATTATTCCTGGATAAATATCTTAGATATACCAGGCACATAATAGTCAACAAGTTCAGTAGACTTGAAATTTCCTCATACTTAGCATAAATTTTCTACTGGATGGCAAAGAGGGTTTTAAAAGCCTTAAAAGGCTAACACATATGAAAAAGGCAAACACAGAAAGACCAGAGCTTATTCTGTAACTCCTATTTACTGTTCTCACAGATACGGGTTGAATACTAATTTCTAGATGATATTTTAACAACTTCAGATTTGCAGCTGTGTCTCTGAACATTTAGCTTGCAACCAGTGTGTTCCAGATTTTGTAATACTTTGACTTAACACAACGGAAGCATCATTTCTTTAAAAGGAAAAAAAAAGGAGGGGAAGGAAAAAGAAGGGTCTGATTCATAATATCAAGTTTTCTTGACTGCCAATCAATGCCCGAACCAGCAGGATCAACTAGTCATGACCTCTCCTTATAGCAAACACATGCTGCTTACCAGCTGTGGACTGTGTTTTTTACATCCTTTTCTCTATCATTCAGAACAGCTTCCTCCTAATCACAATAATCCCAAAAGTGCTAAAACATATCAATCGTCCTTTAAGCCCTGCCTACAAAAGGCCAGCCGTCCGGCCTTTATGGGCTTGTCCAACAGCAGCTGATACTTCATTCAACTACAAATCCAATTTAGCAGTTACAAGAGGTTTAGCATCACTGGAAAAATATTGGTGTTGATCCTGCACTCTTAAGTCAGCAAATATTCCTTTGCCATATTGTTTAGCTTTTTCTGCCATATTTACACTTCTGCTGGATTTCCCTGAGTGACTTCAACAACAGCGTTTAACCTCTGAACTGGTAATATTTACAGTTGATCAGACAGCGATTTTTAAAATATGTTTACCACAATTACAGAAACGTAAGCCTATTTGTATTCCAACTGTTACAATTCTGAAAGAAAAAAAAAAAACAACCAACAAAACAAACACAGTCATTTCACTCAAAACCATAGAGCACGCTTTATGTACTGGTTATGCAGGATGCTGTTTATTATGGCCCTTCAGGCAAGTTCATGGCAATTCTTTCACTTATGTATTTTTAATTGCCCAGTGAGCCAATGCAAACACTCCCTTGATCCCCCTTCACTTTTTTTTTTCCTTTTTGTTTTTCCCCTCTTTAAGCAGCAGTATGTGTAATGCTTAAAGTAAAGGGGGGAGACCCTATCTAAGGAATTTACTACTTCCTGGCCCGAATCTGCCAATCTGTGGGAACACTCAGTTTAGGCAGCCTTAGATAATGGGAATATAAGGCAGGAGATTTCTTTGCTGGTCCTGTGGGAGAGAACGGGAGCTGTTTTTCATTTGCTTTGTAGAGAAAATAACCAGCCTCAAATCTGCATCAAGCACAGGATCTCCATCCCTCTGCATGGGCACCTGTCGGAGGACTGGGGCCACACAGCTCACCCACATCCAAGGACACAGGCAGGTCCCACAGTCCCCGGGAACAGGGTGGGGGCAAAAAAATTCACCCAGTGCCTTAGAGTTGTTGGAGCTTGTTGCTGCACTGAGCCCTTTGGGAGCCAAGGGCCTGTCTCTGCATTTAGGTAGGGATCACGCACAGAAGTGGCCGTGCAAGGGCAGGACTGCGAGGAGACAAAGACTGCAGGGTTCCTAAAATGGGCTTTAAGGGCTGCCCCAGCGTTTGCACACACACACACACACACAAAATTACAATAAGCCACTTAAAATATTATTACGCACAAATTAACTGCTTGCAAAGTATACCATAACTGGGTTGCCTGAGAGGAGAGGGAAAAGAAAGGATCCCAGAAACAAAATAACTGATATAATCCCTTCAGATGCTAATGAGCAAACAATTACAGTGACTCATTGAAGTTATATCATGATGATACTTCCAAAGAAAAGAACTTTCTGTGTATTGTATTAAAACCAACAACAATAAAATGATCCCAGATTGAAGCAAGACCACAATTTAATTTACACAGCAAAAGGGAAATGACCTAATAGTAGCACAGAAAGATATTCTCCTCATGTCGAGTCTTAACCTTTTGGGTTTTATCCCAGCTTCAGTTTTAGAGAAAACAATGAAAAGGACCCGTAGACACATCTGGTTCAAAAGTCTTCATTGACATTAATGCAATGCATTGGATTCTGTTTGGCAGGTCTTCATACTGGGAAATATTCCACATAAGCAATGTTTATTAATTTCCTTCTTCTGAGTTTTTAAAAACACAGACAGAACATATTTCAAAAAGAGAGGAGTGATCCAGAGAGCTCTCTGAATATTCATTAATTAATATTTTGTCAGTGTTGGTTGTCTCAACAAAAGAAGGTTTTACAATTTACTCTAAGCCTCATTTAATTAAAATTTAAATGTTACAAAAATACATGGATTTTTTTTTGCCCCTAGTAATTATTTTCTACTTACTAAAAATTGTACTTTACTGCAACCAAAAACACATTTCAAAACAAGCAGTGATTTTTAGGCTTCAGAATATACAAAGAAAACCCCACAGGAAAAAAAAATCCCCAAACTTGACCTTTGCCATCTCTCTGGATCAGCTACAGATGTTTAGTAGATTATACAAAAACCTAGATGCCCTTAATCTGACATTCTGGTTTTTTTCCCCTGCTATGATAGGAACTCTTAGTAACCTATCTGCGAAGACCCCGTGCGAATTCCACGCAAATTCCGTGTTGTTTTCCAAGGTAGTCGTAATTTTTCAGTGACATGAGCGGTTTAGAAGGGAGCAGACTCTTGCCCAATGCTACTGACAGAAAGTCTGATTTGGACAGGAATCCTTCAAATACACAGACAATGGGCTGGCTGACCTGTCATGCATGATGGATGAGTTAAGGGGATTAAAACCAATATTTGCATTAGAATAGATAAAAATTAGCAAAATAGAATTTCTCAGTAGGTGGCTTCAGTTTTGTTCGTTCTCTTAGGCAAAATGAAGTTCATTTTTGAAGGAATTACAATTGTTTAAGTAATGCCTATTTGCAGAGGAGAAATTCTGGATGCTGGTTTGCTTTCTATTGTTTATTCTTTAAGAAATACACTTTAACTATCACAACAGTATCCTTTTCTCCCCATGTTTATTATTAAAGCATTACACAACCACAATGTTCTAACCACCATAAACTCTATGTATACCTTAATGCTCATATGTTTCTAAGCTGCATATGCCCCCAAAAAAGTGGTCTGAGTTCAGAGAGAGATGATCAAAAAGACCAAAAAATTACATTAAATTGTGTATTGATGCTTCACTGAGGTTCTGAGTACAAGCCTGTGACTCAGGAACTGTAAAAGGCAGATGCTTGAATCACAGCATGTTTCTTTTGACTAGATTCATATTGCACACAGTGATGGTACTTAAAAGACTCGGAGATGGCTGCACAAAGTAACGTAATGAAAGACTCCCCTAACAGAATAGCATTATATTGTTTATACAATATATCTCTGAAAGGAATCTGTATGAACAAATCAGTGCACACAAGCAGGCAAACAGATGTAGAAACTCCAGAAACATCCATGGACCATTTCCCCTCACTCCTGCTGAGAGCAACCAAGATTTGTCTGTCTGTCAGACAAGAGTTGTAAAAGTCGTGGAGGTCCCGCTCTTTGCAAGGCTCGCACATCCAATGCAGCCTCCAGAAAATCCAGCACCTTTCAAAACACGTGTGTGTTCTGCCAAACACGTTACTGAACTCCACGACCTGCCATCAGACCAGTGAGATGTTGCACTGTGCCCTAAAGCAGCACGAGCAGAAAGCAAAGCTGAGGCATTAAGGAGGTGGATTTCTCCCACTGATGACATTACCAACAGGAAAAGCTGTGACACGATTTCTCAACTCAGCATTTACTATAACGAGATTTTAAGAGAGCAGGTCACTTCTCTTGCTCAGTGATGGGGGTTCTGGCCAGATCCAGGGGTTGTCTAAAACAGGTCAGTGCCAGAGCCTGCAGTCAGGGATGGCATCACAAGGGTCCCACCACAAGGATACCAGGGAAGGTGCATGCATCCACAGGCAAGGGACGACCTGGTGAGCTGCCTTCATTTTCAGCTCTACAGACCCTGCACCGGCATTTCATACAACCCTTTGCAAAAACTGTTTGTTTAGCTTATGAATTATTTGGTGTCCCATGCGGCTAAGATGTTTTATTTTCACAGCAGGTGCAAAGAGGTATTTAAATCTGCATTATGTCCAGAATATTTGGACTTGGTTTGTGTTACATGACAGCTTCTGACACCAGATGGGCCAAGAAGAGAAACGTTTGACCGGCATATGAAAGAGCTTGGGATACATCCAACACTAACCTTGGTTTCCAAGTTATTTCACAAGCACAAAGTAACATTTTGTGGAGATTTTATAGCTAACAATATCATTCTAGCTACAGTACAATAAATATTTTGCTCCAATTATGAACCCACAAGAGAGGCCCACAACATATTTGGGCTACAGGGTAAGTGATTTCTTGCAAACCCAGTCTCAAAATGTTTAAAATTGAGATTCCTTTAACTCTTTTTTCAGCCTAAAGAAAGACCTGTCCATGTTTCCAGTTGTGATATGAACCTGTCCAGATCAGCTGCCCATTCCTGCCTCCCTGCAGATCCTGTCTGTGTCACTGATGTTCGAGCTGAAGTGGAGGAAAACAATACCCCTGCGCTTCTGGAGGATCCCCAAGATACCAGTCCAAAGGGAGGAAGAGAAACCTTAATGTCATCATGAACTCAGGTATGAGAACACCACAAGCTGTTAAAGAACAGAATACACCACCGCTTATTTTGAAGCTTGGATAAGAGATACAGCAATGAAGAGCTGAGTAATCAAATACTGCTGCACCATAATGTATTTTGCTTAAATTTGGAAGTGCTCCTCATAACCTACCCATTTGTCAGAGTGAAAAATGCCTGCCTGGCTCTCCCTGCCCCTCTGCCCCAGGCTTCATGGCCTCCAGCATCCCACAGTACATCCCAAGAAATACCATGTCACTGATTTCATTATCATTGAAAACACCCATTTGTGCCTTTCAAAATCTGCAGGATTATCTTGGAGAATCATAAGAAAATTTTGCTTTGTGTATCCGCCAAATACATTAGAGCCCTAACATCTGTAATTTTGTTATAAATCATTTTAGTTAAAGTGGTTGCTTTGGATGATGGGAGGGCTCTGTAAAGAAAAAATAATTTAAGGGGTAGGACGTGCCAGAGAACCAAAAAAAATTACAGTTATTTATAATCTTTTTACCACTTATTTGTTTCTGTAGTAAATCACTACTTTCTTTTGCTTCCAAGCTCATGGTTATACTTTACATAACATTTATCTCAAAAGTGTAAATTTGGAAACCTTTTCTTTGTTTGTTTTGGATAAATGAGTAATGGAGTGCAAACACAGTTTCACACGTAATTCTTAATCCCACTTTCTTTAGGCCTGACGCAGTAGGAGAGAAACTTTGCACTCGGGTTGCTTTGTGCCTGAGTACCATTGACATGAGACTGGGAGAGGAGGCTGGGCTTCCAGCTGCAGCTCTGTCAAGTCCCTGTGCTCCCTTCACAGTTTTGCCAGTTAATAGATGTGAGTCCTCTAAATATCCCAGATTCATGAAAGATGCTTCCCCTCCACCCACATCCATGCCATGGTTATCATATGGAGCAGACCCCGTCACCCGTGGCTTCTAGTCCTGACAGCAACAGCAGACATTTCACAAGGAGCAGAAGGACTTGGCCTCTCAGTTCCAACATGGAATCACAGATTCACTAAGGCTGGAAAAGATCTCCAAGATCATTGAGTCCAACCATCAACTCAGCACCACCATGTTCACCACTAATGTCTCCAAGTGCCACATTCATGTGCCTTTTGAACGCTTCCAGGGGCTGAGGGCTCAGGGCTGCCGTTAGGACAAGGATGTGGGGACATGTCCCCCACAGTAACACCACCAGACCCATGATGGGTGCACAGGCAGGAGCTATGAGCACGGCAGCCCCATGCAGCAAAGGAGGAATGCTTAAATACACACATACCTGGAACTGCAGTCAACGTGGCTTACAGATTTCTGCCTCTACCAAGCTCTCCATTTGCTCATGTGACTTTATCATCTGTTCAGTCTAACCTGATGATTTGGCAATCAGCAGTCTACAGCGCATAAAATTATTTCATTTTTACTTTATGCACTTCTCTCTTCCTCCTTTTAATGTGCTCTCTCTCCCACTCTCTCCCTCCCTTCTTCTCTCCCCACCCTTCCCAAACAGTAAGGGCAAGCAACAGCAATCCTTCCTCTTCCCTGGTTGTTTCCAGGATGACCCTCCATCCCATATAGGTTCATCTTTAAAGATCACTACCCTTCTGCCCAGCCCACAGCATACAGACTGTACCCAACTGAACATGCAGGCTGTCACACACACCACAGGAAGGTTGTTTTACAGGTGTTACTGCCTATTGGGCAGTTCTGAACAAGACTCCTGCATCTTACTTCTAACTTGGCCAGTGGCTGGTTGGATGCACCTTGACACATGGAGAACATCAGTTTGGAGTGAGGGAGTGGTCCTGAGCTTCACCGGTGTGCAGCTGAGACCGACAAATGAAAAAGGGGTTTCAAGTGTTAAAATACTCTGTAGCTGGTTTCAACATTCTGACACTGGCATGAATTCAGATGCATCCCATGGCAAAAGGGTATTTCAGAGCAGTGGTAATGCACTCAGCATCCCTCTCCCTAATTCACAAATAGCGATTCGGTGCACTGCTAAAGCACAGGCAGTGTACAGACTACTACGCTGTACCTAAATTTCTGCCAACTCCACCTGGCACTAAATTTCTTAGTTTTACAAACCTCAAAGCACTCTAGTATATTTTGATCTTTTTATGTTTTGGTCATAAAGGCATTTTCACTGAGGCAGCTGGCAACTCCATCCCGAAGCTGGCGATCACGCCAGTATCAATATTTTAGCACACACTACGTTTTTGCTATTAAAGGACAAAGAAATGGTCATTGGGTCAGCCAAAGAAACTCCATCTGACATCAGACTTAGCTATAGCACATGCACAAAGAGATTAAATTAGTGCTGCAGAGACTTATCAAGAGTGCTTGCAAGATGGACATCCCTTTCATCTTTTGTGAGACGCATATGAATGTATCAGTACTCACCCTTCCAGACATTAAATTGAGCCATAGACTGCTTTTCCATAAGGACTGGTGGACTTAGTAGTGTTAGCTTAACAGTTGGATTCGATGATCTTAAGGATCTTTTCCAACCTAAATGATTCCATGATTCTATGACATAAGAACAAGAAGTAAAAATATACTTACTTACCTCAGAGGCTCACAAATGCTTATATGAAGCTATTAAAACGCTGAGATTAAAAACAACACATTCATTTATAAGAAAACGAAAGGTGGTTTCTGGTCTGGCTGATGCAGTTATATGTTTTCTGTTGGGGGAAATTTACAGCCACATTATTGCTGTCAAGGAGGGGAGTGAGCCTCAAGGATTTCCAGATGCCATGTGTGAAGTTTCTCATTTCCCCTACTATACTAAAGTACATTATCACCCAAATGCAAACAAGCTTTAAAAGGTATCTGTCATTAAAATATGTGTGGCCCCCTTGCCTGGACTTAAGAGATTTGAGTTTTTTTCTTTTCCTTTCCTTTCTTTTTAAGCCAGATGGGGGAGAGTGCACTGCAGCACTCCACAGGGGCCTAGTACTGATCATACTCACGTTGACAGGAATACTTTGGGCTGCACCCGAAGTGAGATGTACATGCTGCACCCTGTCAGTGAGAAACCTGGCTCTGCCGAACAGTAACATTTCACTTGTAGGAAGTCAGGCAAAGGAGTGGAAGAATTGCTGCCACGACACTTCTCAGAACAGCTATGAGTGTGAAAACAGACTTAAAAGGAAAAACATGTTCAAGTTTCTCCTGTACCTCTAAACCAAACTTGCCGCACCAGCAGGCAGCTGAGGGACCTGCCCAGTGGGCAGCTGGGAGAGCTGCCTGAACAGGCACAAGAGACCACCCTCACATCTACAGAGATGGCAGCCCCATGCCAAAAGGACAATTCAAAGGTCTTCTGCAAGCCTGAAGCAGAACGACCTCTCTCAGGGCTGTCAGGGATTGCTGCATGCTCAGGCGTGAGGCTCTGAAGGGGGAATGGGTGCAAACGAATGTCTTGCAGTTGGTTACCTTTCCAACTCTTACTAGCAGAATGGTAGAAGAACTAAAGCTAGAAAATCTTATGAGTGAACTTTTGTTCCCAACTGGATTTGTTTTTAAAAAAGGAAACACAGAATTTACGCAAAGGTCCTTCACGACAGTACTGAAAAGAAGAGAGGGTGAACCATCAGAAGGCTGATGCCGTATAGTCCCCATGGTTTTTTTAATCAAAGCAGGTGTTTTGTTAAACGATGTTAACTTGAATCTTTTGCTGAAGATGAGAACTAAATGGGAGATGTTGAGTCCAAAGCAGAGCTGACCCTTCTGTCTCACATCTGGAAACACACGGGCCACAAGATCCTGAGTGGAAGCAAGAAAAACAGTTTTGCTCAAAACTCAAAATGAAACAGAAAGTCTGGAAACAGGGCATGCCAGCATCCCCCACTGCAGCCAGAGAACTTCCCCACTTCCACAGGGCCACTGGCACAAAGCGGCATCCGTCTCTGAGGTAGTTTAGCAGAATGAAGGCTGAGGAGAGCCCCATTCCAGCGCCAACCAAACTGATTGGACACCAGTTTCATGACATAAGCTGTTGTCCATTATTTCAAGAAACAGTTTCCATGTCTTCAGTTCTTTCTTGTAGTCCTCCCAAAGGGGGTATATACAACATAAGCCTCAGCTATCAAAAGGACGCTCTTAGAAGCACTACAGCAAATCCCTGAAGCCACCTTAATCACATCAGACACTTGGTCTGAAGTTATGATATAGCCTTTTCTGAAAGAAACATAGATCTGAGGAACAAAAATGGTCCCTCAGAAACTCTCATGCTCCAATTAATACCTTAGAAGAACAGAATTTCTGCTACAGCAACAGTGCAAATAGCTGAAGACTCCAGTGCACAGCATGTATATTTGATGAAACAGAAAACAGCCGATGCAAATATTTCAATAAACTTAAGATAAGTCATTATAGACAAATCCCCTTTCCAATCTATACAGGGCAAATTATTGCCTTGCTGTAGCATGATGATGGAAGCTGAACTGCCTGAGACCTCATGGCACTCACTTCCAGCTAAAGAAACTTATCCACAGTGTCTTCCACACCTGTCAATGCTTGACACTCCAGCCTTGTTAAAAAAACAAGTTCATACATCGAAAACAAAAGTGTCATTACAGTGCTTCTAAAACAATCATTCTGGCTTCTCCTTCATCTTTTCATTTCCACTAGATTAATTAAAGACTTCAATTAAAATGTAAGCCAATTTATCAAAGTTTTTAAAATTCAGTAACTCAGATCTTTCCATCCTAGTATTTATTTTCCATTGTAACATCTGCCACTCTGGCAGGCTTTTGTTTGCATCTTTTCCCATTCTTACCTGGACAAAGGGCTCTTTTTTATTCTCCAGATAAAAAAAAAGAAGTCAAGACATCAGACATTTCTATATACATAAGTAAGATCATTCGAGAGTGAATATGAGCTAAACATACTCAGCAGCTCTGAAAATTAGATCACAGACTTTTATGCCTGAATTATTTGCTGATTCTATGACCACTGGAAATACTTTGACTTGCACATCCGAGAAAGTGAATCTCCACAGAAATCAGATCTCAGTCTGCTTTGTTTCTGTATATTCCCAAGTAAGACCTACTTGCCTGTCAAGAGAGAGGTGTAAATACGCAGATATTTGCACAGGGGAGGATGCAGTTGGCCAGGCAGGCACTCACTGTGCAGGGAGGCACGGAACCATGCTGGGGCAGGATCAAGGTCTCTCACTTAAAAATGCCTTTTCTTAGTCACTGCCTTTTCTGAAGAGCTGCTGACTCTCATTGCCTGCCCATAGCCCATCCTGCCAGCATTATCCCTTAAATTAAGAGTCGTCCTTGTGTTGCTGCCAAAAGTAATTTTGAACAAGTACTTCTGCAAGGAGCAGAACGAAGGAGCCCTGGTTTCTTGTGGCTCTCGGTCCTGACAATGAGCTTTTGCATGCATCCTGGTGCCCAGCCTCCTGAAGATTGCACTCTGTCTGTCCCCAGCAAGATGCTCATAGAGTCTCTCTCCCATCTGCCTGCTTTCCTGTTTTGAAGGAGATGAAAAAGATGTTTCATACGATCATCACTTCTCCAGTTTAGTTAACAGTGAGTAAGGGATTTGCAGAAGTGACTGGGGAGAACGGACAGGCAAACACTAGCGGACCACTTTGAAGCTGTGGACAAAAGAAAAACTAAAGAAAGAGAGTCCTGTTTCACTGTTGTATTCAAATCTGAATTTAGAGCTTAGTTGCTTATTGCATTTCAACAAAATTGCAAAGTGTCATCTCAGCCATCTAGACCCTCAATCCCTGTAGTAAGCAGTAGAGACCACAGGAAAAGAACAACAGAGACCAAAGTGGATCGAGAAGTTTTCCTCTTCAAAAAGATTTCTAAACTTGTAGTTTCATAGCTTTGCTTGAACAGAGAACATAACAGAAACCCAAGATATGCTGGAGACATTAATGGACAAAAATAACAAATTCAATCCCAGATCCTGTATCATCTTTTATATAGTTGATGGTTCACATACTCAATACATACCTCTTATTAAACTTGGGTTTAAAAGGGTTTAGGATTAAGTAGAAATTATTAATATTTTACAATGCTAACACATTTATGGGTGAAAAGACTGAGTTGGTAGAACTGTTGACTTTATAAGGTTAAATAAATGTTTACCTGGCTTCAGGAATTAGTCAACTGCATTCAGTTATATTAACTATTATAATTTATTCTAATTTGAGAAGCTTAAAACCAGTGCAAATTATATAAATTAGGCAAACTTAATCCTTGTGCTTAAGCCCCTTTAAGGTCAGTTACGTTCCTTGGAATTTGAAAGGTTTCATTGAAGTTGTTGACAGTGACATCTCAAGGTGTATATATAACAAAAACCATTTTAAATGTAACATAATTTTAATTGTTGTCATAAAATAAAATACACTTTAAAAAAACCTGTTTTCTTTCATATTGTCTTGTCTTTTTCCTAAAATGTGGGAAATAAAACCAGCTAGCACTCAATACTAGGCTCAGTAGAAATCATTGCCCCGAAAGTTCTACAACATGAAATCCAATACATCCAATAACAGATTACATTAAATTTGACCTAACCTGTGGGTAGGGTTCTTGATCCAGAAATAACATCCCTTTGCACAAAATCAGTATTTTGAAGGATCATAATCTTAAAGTGACCTATGGAAATGTAACACCTCATGTCTGCACAAGAAGGTTACACTGAACTAAAGGGTGGCAAGTGCTTATATCCAACAAGGCAGATGTACCATGTAGGAACAGGTCTCATGTATAAACACCCAGTGTTTTTTTCAGGAACAAAGAAATTACGCCACTTCATCTAGGAACAGTCTCAAATGTAGTTCAGTCTGTAAGAACAGAGAAATAGACCCTTTTCACAAGAAATGAACCCACTTCCAGAAGACTTTCTTTGGTCAAGATTTTCCCATTTTTCCTTCATCCACCCACTCAACCTGCAACACAAAGGCAGGTTTTAATTCCAAAAAAAAAAAAAAAAATACCAGCATGCTGAAGGCATCTGGGAGAGCAGTAAATTACTCATAGATTGGAAAGATTGATTTGTGAAGAAGTTACAACGAAGTGGAGACATTGCAAGCAGCATGTACATGGTGTAAAGGCCGAGTTTCCCAGCAATCTCTGAATGCCCTCAATTCCCACTAGCAGACTGAAATCAGTGGGAGCTCAGGACATTCAACAATTCATAAAAATTAAAGCAGGGCAGCGACTGGTTTTATTGTTTGTTCTTGGCAGTACACTCTAAGAGCTCGACGCTCAAGGAATGCATGATCTATGTTGTGACAACTTTGCAATTGAGAAAGATTTAAGCAAAAGGGATAGGGCAGTGAAAAGGGGTGTAACAAGTGAATAAAGTGATCAAAGCTGATGATGGCTGGCATTCTTTATTAATACAACAATCTCTGCGTTGCAGGCAGAGACTATTCCCAAAGCAGCTCAACCTACCTGTTATTGACAACCTCATTTCCTACAAATCACCACAGAAGTGCTTCTCTCGTGCTTCAGAGGGCTGTAATCTGGAGGACTGTGGGTACTGGATGCGGAGAGGTTTGTGGGCCAGCTCTGGCACTGCACTGCATTCCCGGGGGGAGCGCACAGCAGGACGTACCCACCGCGGGTGGGAGGGAAAGGGGCCGGTAAATGGGACTGGGGAGAGCAGCACAGGGGGCCAGGGGCTGCCTCGTGGGCACAGGCAAGAGTGCTGTAGGTCTGCAGTGGGAAGGAAGACATCTGAGTTGCATAAAAAAAGAAGAGGAACGGACTTTTTTTTTTTTTAACCTGATATGTGAGAATATATACAGAGGGATGATCTTAAAAAAGCAAAGTTTAAATTTTAAGCAAGACAATACCTTCCAGATTTAAAAACCTCCAAAGGCTTCCAAGGTCCATGTTGAAGCTCTAAAAACGAAATTGGCAATGCAGTAGAAAATACACCGAGAGGAGGAACCTTTCACCAATTCCTTTTCTTCCCCTGCTAGATGTATATTTAATATTTTCTTTCTCTATGACCTAAAAATCTGCACCTGTAATAACAGAGCCCTGGGTGATAGGCACACCATAAACCATGTGATAGGCCTGCAAGACAAATATCCCTGACCCACCCCAAACTCAAAAACCCTACGGTACCAGTGCTGTTCTTTGCTTTGACTCAGATGGTTTAGCTTTAGGTAGTCCTGCGAGAAACATGGATTTTGACTCAATGATCCTTAGAGATCCCTCACAGCTCATGATATTCTGTGATTCTATGACTCTTTTTAGTTACATTCCTCTAAACCTGAGCGTCTGATAGCCACATCCAGCAGACTCTCCTTGCTTATCTTTCTGCTTTTTTTACACAAAGTAGAGGGTAAGAAGAGTAGGAGGTGATAAATCACCAAATGCTTACTCTTCAAAAATAGCTGCAGCAAGTTAGTATTGTATTGACATAACTTTTCTTGTTTACCTCAATTTTTCTAACAAATTACACTTTTTATTTAAGCATAGGCTTTGCAGAAGTCATCTCCTTTTTTTTCAGGGAAAAATAAAATAAGAACCTCCTGTCAATTCAAGGGGTTGTCCCACCTTTAACTTCCTGCTAATGCTTAACACCAGGCTTAAACCAGGCTTAAAATTGTAGCATATAAACACACAGAAGCTGAAAAAACCACGAGCAGCCCTTCCATCTACTTTGCTTTACACATTAAACCACGATTCAAACAGAGTCCATTAAGGCATCTAAATGTGACTTACCACATGTGTTAATTGTGCGAGGAAAAAAAAAACCCAACAAAATACAACCCTCGAACGTGGACATTTATGTATTCCCATTATTCAGACCCTCTTGATGCCACAATCTCCCACTTCTATAGTTTATAAATGTTTGATTTAAAATATAGCCATTTTATCATTTGTACCACATTTACCTCATCTTACCACTGTTCTGACTGGATGAGAAGCTAATGTAGCCTACACTGTCTGGTCAATTATTGCATGGACACCAGGGACCAATTAATGCCATCCATAAAAGCCTGAATCATTCTGTCAATTAACTAGAACTAACTATGTCATCAGATATATTACTGGTGAGCAAGTCTATTTGGTTGCAATATGTCTTGAAGGAGAGCAGTATCAAATGAATCACAATTGACTTGGACAACTGCTAGCATAATTTCAGAAGATGAAAAGACAAATGTGGTAGTTATTAGTGGTCCCCTGAGGAATTACGGCCAAGCAATTGTAATGTGCTAAGACTGTACTAGCAGGTGCCCACAGCACAAATCAGGCAGAGGGTTAAATCAATATTTTCAATTTCTTAGGATCAATCCAGTGTTTGAACAAGATGGAAACTTGTTAGCAATTGGCAGAATGTGTAAATGAAAAGTCAAACTTCTTATTATTTGCTAAACAGGAATCAGTGCTCTGCATCATGCCCTTGGCACAAGGTAATGCTTTCATGATCCAGTTGCTTGGGCATTCACTAAAAATCTAGCAGTGCTTAAACTTTAATAGAGTGCAAAAGGTTACTTTAATACATGCCGAACATTCAGGATCTTTAAAAATGATTGAAGTGTCAATAGGAAAGTTTTTGAGCTGTGACAACAGCATAGTTATTAACGATTAGCGCAAGAAGCAGAAGAAACCTTGATCACTTTAGAAAAGTCTCACCAGGAATGCAGCCTGACATCTCTGGCACAACTTCACATTTATTCTTTTTTACACGGGAGAACCTTTGGATCATGGAGGGATCCTTTACCAATTAAACAAGAAAGAAAAAAGTGACCTTACAAATTGATTTCATTTGTCACTGCTGGGTTTAAAGATGCCTATAGCAGGATCTAAAGCATTGGCATCATATTCTTTAATTTTAACACAAAGGTGTAAAAATGAACTGTTACATCCTAGTATTGTTTTACAAAAAGATGTCTCCAGCTAACTTGACAATCAGGGTTTGGATAATATACCTTATTTTGAGTTAGGGAAACACACCTTTAAAATGAGACCTTAGACAGGGTACAGAAAAATCTCTGGAATTTGGAAGCAGAAAACTGGCAAGTGACACCATTGTACCTGGAAAAAAACCATGTACTGACAGGGAAAGTTGTTTCCATGATGCACACCCAACTCTTTAAGCCCACTATTTCAAGCAGATCAAAAACATGAACCATTTTTCATGCTATAAAACTGAAGAAATTTTTATTAGGAAAGCAAAAAGAATGCTCTGATGGTTAATTAAAAAGAGGAAAACACAAAACACAGTTTTGAAACACAAATGCCTGAAGAAAGCACCTATGCTTCAAGCATGAATACATTCTGTATGCGGGGCTGGTATAGGAGTTCTTTGTATTGTCTTCAGTGTTTGGACTTCAGCTCATGGGCACAGACAAGTGAAAAGGTAGGTGAAGCTCCTCTTTCACAATTGCCAGGGATAGTAACAGTCTTTTTAATGCTCTTTGTTGACGTTCTTCAACTGTGAAGATAACAACAATTACAACATTGGAAAAACTGACTAGAGTGCCTTTCATCCAAAGAATCTCAGAGCACTCTAAGCACCAGAGCAGGGAAATGATCCCTCACTCAGCATGTGGTCAACCTATGAATTCACTGCTACAGAAAGTCACCAGCAACAACTCTCTAGCTGCTGTTTTAAAATCATAGTTGCAGCCTTCATTGATACAGGCCAAAAAAAAAAGAGCACGTGAACTTCAAGAAACTGCAAACCCTTTTAAAGCTTAACATAGATGCTGTCGATGAAACAGGAGATATTTCTTCTTTCTCAGCATTTTCACAGGAAAACAAGGGTGCCAAGTCAAATGAAATAATAACAAAAAAAATTAAAATGGATTTCCGTATTTCAGGGTTGGCCCAGATAATTCATTGTCAGTGTCTAACTCACTGCAGCTTTGTCTGATTTGTGCAATACATTTGTCAAGAAGACCTTTTTCTGGAGATGCATTTAGCACGACATGGGGGATGCTCCACACCACAGGGCATCAAGTGCAGTACAACCAAGGGAACACGAAATTCCTCCATTAATTACAAGAAAAACAAGAGAGAGAACTCACTATAGTAATGATATAATTATTCTTTGAAGAGTAGCACAGGGAAGATAAGCCCTTTAATCCAAGATACACAGCCAACAGGTATTTTCCTTGCCTGGCCCCTCTACCCGTGCACTCTGTACCAGTAACAAAGTGTGTTTTTGGCTCCCTGTACACACCCTCAGGCGAAACCACTACCTGGCTCTATGGAGAATACAGTGTACGTGTACTTCCTTGTGTTGGCCTGGGAAGCTGGAAGAACCTACGCCTTTAAGAAGCACAGGGAACCGGTGCAATCATTTGAAACCCAAGGTTCAGCAAATAGGAGACAATAAAACATGGAGTAACTTGAAACCAGCCCACGAGCTGCCCAAGAGAAATCTCCAGCTTGTCTGGCTCTCAGACACACCCTTGCAGCTCTTCTGGAAAGCTGGGCCCTGTTTGCAAGACAAGGAACTAATTGATTCCATCGTCCTCTGTGTGTGCGCAACTATAAAATAAAGTGCATAAAGGACAGAGCGGACACACAGCTCAGCTGACCACGTTAAAAGACTCTGCTGTCTAACAACGCGCTGATCACAGAACAAGCACCCCAATTGTTCCAGCCAGACGCCACGGGACCCAGAATGCATAATTTCAGTGCCTGTGTGTCCAACTGCAGGGTATATTGGCAGCAGAACGGCAAACCGGCTTTAAGTTCAGCTATTGTGGACGTTTTTCTCTGCCATCTATGGAGCTACTGAGACATTATAGGAGTGGGGCTGGTCCTTCCCCTGCCACCAGCCTGCACACCTGCCAGAAAGTCTCTTCTCCCTTCATGCAGCAACAGATTTTCGCCTTCACAAAGCAGCATTTTTTTTTCCATCTAGAAGTTACATTCATTAACTTCCTCTGTAACAGCCTCTGAGTTGAAGGTTTCCACAGTCAGGCAGAAACCCCAGAGAAAACAAAGTCAATCTTTTTCGGACTGAAACTGATATACTACTCAGTACCTCCATTTGATTTCTTTTACAGCATTTCTGGTTCTGACCCAAACTCACCAGGTTGGAGAGAAACTCTGACACTGGATCTACATGAAAGTTCCCGGCAGTGCGAGGGGAGAGTCATGTGCCAGAGAAACATAAGGAGAATACCTCTGCTGTACTTGGCCTGAGGTGACAGATGCAAGGGCTCTACCATTCCAATTCCTCTGAACTATATGCTTAAAGGCAAATTGGCATGACATGCACTTCAAGCAGAGCAAGAAACATGCTATCTTTGTATTCATGTGGCAATTTTTGTGCTAAGCAAAGACATTGATCAATTCGACTAATGATGAAAGGGAGAAATTTATGTCAGAGCCCATTCTGCAAACACTGAATTCAAACACTGCCCTTGGATCTCAAACACAACAGAACTCACTGTTAATTAAGAATGAACTATATAAAGCTGGATATTAAATAAGCCTAAAAACACAAGGCTCATGATATGTACTTAATTTCAGTATGAAAAACCATTTTGAAAATTCTGAAAATCTAGGAAAAACACATACAGCAGGAAGATAATTCCATGCCACTTTACACAGTCATTGAAATTTTCATATCAGTTCTTCTGGTTTAAACATGGAGCAATTTCACCAAACACAGTAACAACGTCAAATTGATGTAAAACTCTGGTCTGTCTGTATTTATTTATCACTATTCATCAGACTTCACCATATTATCAGATTTTGGACACATAACTTGTAATGCAAATGAATAAAAGTTAATAGGGAACCAGAAGTTCTCTAACAGGTAAACAGGAGCTATGGTTTTGGTCAAGCTAGAATTTAGTTTCCAGGTCTTGGCTAGATAAACTTAGCAAAATAAAGATGATAAGAAACATGAACATCATGCCCTCTGCTTTCTAACAGAAGCAGTTTCTGTCCAGGTGTCCCCATGGACTTCAAGGCAGGATTTCACCTCAGGTTCTCAGTTGTCCCTGTCCCAGAAATGAGTGACTTCTCCTGAAGTCACCAGCAATGTCATGATCCAATTCAGTAAAATTCTTGCACACGATTAAATTCAGACAAATTCTTTCTGGAATAAAGGCAGGGTTTGTGGATCTTATCACAGGAGGAAATATTTACATGTTGCAGCTGGTTGGTTTGAGTTCACTGAATTCAAAGGACTTAGGGACATTTTGGTGTTTTTCCTTTCCTTTCCTTACATCCTTGCTCAAGCCCCATGCCCTACGGTAACAAGAGATAATGACTCATACAGTCACCCATACACTCAAGATTTTGATTCTGATCTGCTAGTAATGCTCTCGAATTCCCTGTCTTTAACATACCTGAGGTCTGACTCTCCTCCCATCCCCCATTTCATGACTGACTTTGCAATGACTCAGAACACCCATAACAAGGCTTCTCCTTCCTTCTTTTCAGCTTCTCTGATATCAATATGATCCATCTTGATCTTAGTAGAGCATTTATAGAATAATGAGTCTAGGGGACAGAAAAGGCAGAAAGCAGGATTTCTCTCCAAGGCTGGAATGTGGCATACCAGCCCTCACCTTCACCTTCAAAGGGGATGAGGCAATCACCTCTCACCCCTCAGGGGAGCTGGGAGAGCATCCCCCCCTCATCACAATAGCCAGCAAATAGGTCTCCACAGTAACACCCAGAAGAACAAGATTCTCAAGTCTTCTGCTCACATAATCTATTATTTCTCATATTTATTATTATTACTACTATTGTTTTCATTGTGTTACCATTATATTTCTGTGATGTAAAACATACACAGGAATAAATAGATTTAAATGTTTTCTTTCCAAAATTACTTGCTTTGAAAAGCAGAATCACAACTCTGTACACTCTTATTCAACTAGAATTTCTCTCCCAGAGTGCTGTGGAGACTGGCATTTTACCATGACCTGTTCATGTTCTGCTTGGATGTGGTGCTGCTGTTAGCCAAAATGGAGTGCCTCAGTAATCCTGATCATCACTCAAAAAAGACACCAGAACAAGGAAAATCATTGCAGCTAAGTAACAATACAAAAATCAGCACAAACATTCCGTGATCGATTTTATGTCATACATTTAATTAGAATAGTCATAAAAATGTATCTAATTATTTACGATTCAAATCTAGCATGCAAGGTCAAAATGGAAGCCAGTGCATCCCCAACTCTGCTTAAAGAAAGAAAAGGAGACTGCTGTAGTTTTGAAATCAGTTGAGAAGTTACTCGTGCTCCTGCATAGCTGATTCTGAACCCTGTATAGTGTAATTCAAGCAGATACACTGAACAAAGGCACTCAGCATAGAAATGCTGGTTAATAATTATTTTATTCACAAAGCAGCGTCAGACTTAAGCAAATGAGCTGCAAATTATTTCATGATGTTGATGAAGATGTTGAATTGCTGCATCATGCTGATGATGTTGTGTATAGCCTGAATGATTTAGGCTTAGCATAATAAACACTGTGTTTTTATGTTAGATCACAGTAAATCAGTGAAACCTATTCTAATTCTATCTAAGGCAATGAAGTTATATCCCTGCACTTATTCACAGAAATATGTCCAACCACTTTTGGACTCATGCAGATTTTATGTTTATACAGAAGAAGTGATTTCCATAATCCATAATTATAGGTGCAATATCATTCGCTGAAGAACACAGCTTTTCAAATTTAATTATAAACCCTAAACGCACTTAGCTAATCGGATCAATTGCAAGTCACAGCAAAGCACATTCTAATTTTCAAGACGGATGAAATTTTGCCACCTCTCAGCTGCTGTGAGAGCCAACGTCAGGTGAAAAGTAAGAGAAACCAGACAAGCATGTTTTCCAAGAACCATTACAGCAGATTTTATGACTGTGTTTGCAGATATGTTCCCTGCAGATCTTTGATTTGCTAACGCTGGCTTTATCTTGCTGAGCCTCTGCTGGGCAGCAACCACCATTTCGAGGAGGCAACATCACTTTTTTTGACAGGTCCCCTTGTCCTTTCGTGCCCCACAAATGTAACACGCCAGTTCTCAAGAGCCTCTTTGTGATTTTATCAGGATGAAACTGAAATTCAACATACAGGAGGGGGCAATGTCAAAATAGCTCCTGAAAGGTCCTGCTCCAGACCATAATTGCTGTACTTACTCTAACAGACCTGCAGTGAAGGCTGAAGTAAAGTCTTTCTTCAGGGACTTGCTCCAGCAACATGACTTTGCCACTGTTCTCCTGCTGCTGCTGCTGAGCTGAGGATGCTGCACTGAGTCCAGCTCCACGGGATCTCTGCTGAGTAACCAGTCCCTCACAACAGGAAGGTGGCTCATGTGTTGAGCCTCTGGATCATCAAACCCTTCTGGCTCCCCTTATTTTTTCTGCAATATAAACCTGTTCTCTTTTCTGCACCGGTGAGTTCTTTCAGATGAACACCATCTCCTAGCCTGTGATGTGCAGTGATTAGTGTAACGAAAAATAAAGCTTAGAGTACTGTAAGACAATCATATTTTCAGTGTTCAGCTAGGCAAGGAGCCACCAGAGCATGGCCCCTCCCTTCACAGGCCTGAGGTAATTCTGCTTTGGTGGCACATACTGCCCTTCATATGAATGGCCTTGAGAGTAATGAGAAAAAATGGCAAAACTGAGCCCAAAACAAATGGTTTGGAAAGGCTCAGATCAATACTGCAGTCAGTCTGCTGTAAATAGAAGGCATAAATTAGCATACGCAATAATTAGCATACACAATAATTGCCAGCTTGTTTCATGGTTGTGTTTCCTTTTGCTGTAAACACAACAGCAAAAGCTTCTGATGACACAGCAGTTGCAAAATGAACTGTTCTAATCACAGCACATTCTCAGGTTGACCCAAAGGCACTCTTAAAAGGAATTAGTATCACATTATAATTACATAGCTATAATAATATTTATTATTTGCAAGATTTGCAGTTACTTCAAAGTGTCCGTTCCATGGTACCGCCTGTTTAAAAACACAGTTTCTCCAAGAGCTTGCTTAGCACAGAAAATCAGAGACAACAGGTAGATGTAATGGGCTGGTGAAAGGCACAGCAGAGAGGTAAGAGCAGCCCGACAGCTGCGCCAGATAAAGTAACCGGTATTTTCCTCTTTTCAAATAAATTTTGGCACACGTAGGGGAAGGCAAATCAAAGCAATTCAAACGCTGCCAGAGTCCTATTGACATCTATACAGTGTGCTGCTTCTCTATGAAAAAACTGAATTTCCTCTGAAACACTCCACAGCCTCCAAGGACAGGGAACGTGCCCCAGCATCACCCTCCCTCATCTCTAACAAATGCAGGAAGTATGGGCTGGGAGAAAAGAACTGAGAAAGGAGTGGATCCCAGGAAAGATAAACAGGTGGATGATCAGGAACAGAACAGCAAAGAGACCCTCTTTGAATGATAAAAAGCACTGAAGAGCAATATGGTCCCAGACACGTGAGATGAGGTGCCAGGTCTGACCAAAGCCTGGTGAAGCCAGCATCTCACCCCTGACTAAAGGAGGGTAAAGGCAGGGACAGCTGAAGAGAGTCCTTGCAAATTCAAATAAGTTGCAGCTCAACCATGTCCTGATTCAGAAGCAGTGCCCCCTGGATATAACATGGGATTTTGCTTTGACTATTGTAAGCATGTAGCTTCCACTATATCTTCCAAAGGGACTGATAGCTGAACTAGATCTAGCTTGTACTGGGAGTTAGTGCCTTTTGTTTGTTTTGAGCTTCTCATCTAAATTTGAAATTGCTGCAGGAAAAGCAGTGAGCAGCTGCTTCTCATTCACCCTCTTTGTGCAACTCAGTTCTACAGACTTCAACCCTGTCCCCCATGAGTCACCTCTCCTGGGCCAAAGGGGTGCAGTCCACTGAGTCACTGCTTGTGCTGAAGAAGTTCACAGGAAAATTCTTTGATCCTCCTTGTTACCCTCTTTGAACCTTATCCAGGTCTGCTGCTCTCCTTATTGAGCAAAGGAACTGAAGTGCACAGAGTTATTCGAGGATGCCTCGACTTCCAGACACAGCAAACTCCCTCAATCCTGCAGCACCAAGGAAAAGCCAGACTTCTTGAACAAAATTCTGCAGTGCTTTGTGCAGTTTCGCCATAAAGATTCTAATTTCTACCACCTAATTAAATTTAAGGCTAAAAATCAAATAATCACTTGCCACTTTTATTTCTTCACTTCTTTTTTTTTTTTTTTCTGTTTATTTGCAAGTATGGGAACATTAGCATGGACTGCACTGTTTCAGGTTTTGAAATGTGTCGTCCTCTCACAATATCTTTTGAAGTTTTATGGACTGCCAGACATCCACAGACCACATGCTGAGTAACACTGCTGTTCAGTGCTTTAACAAACAGCCAAACGGGAGTTGAGGGGACAAAACAAGTTTGACTCAAACTGCCCTCCACGGTACAACTAACTGCTCAGGAATTTTCTGTATATATTCAAAACCACTTACACACAATCTGATGCTCATTTCCCATGCTGTAATTCACACGTGTATGCTCAAGTGTGGCTCACTGTTTTAGACCTGAGGCACGAGAGAGATTAGTGCTTGCTTCTGAGGATGTGGCGTCATGAGGAGGTGAACCCAAGAACCACGGGGTTCATCGCTGAACTCGCTATGAACCCCCAGACACATCATGAAGAATACGGCCAAAACCCTGTGAGAGACATCGTGCCTGTGTTTTTAGGGCAAATGCTAACAAACATCAGCTCTTTTCTCACAGTAGCTGACCTACGTGCAGTATTTTATGACTCATGGAAAACTTGGAACAGCTGTAAGAAACAGTCAGTAAATTTAAGCAAAACCAGAGTGGATCAGCAATTGTACTGAAACAAAACATTACAAACCTGAGTGATAAATTGCATGAGATGCCCATAATGGAAGGCTTGAGGCTGCTGTTGCAAAGGATCACCCATGAAGACGGAATCACTGGACAAGAGACAAAGTCAATATATTCCTATGGATTTAACCATTTTATTGCTTCTAACCAGCCCTGCCTAAGTTTCCATATCATAAACTGGAACAATTTCTGTTGAATTTTTTTTACGACTGAAAGAAGGAAAATTTCACATTTGTTTGAATTTATTACTAACTGACATCAGAATTTCAGCAATTCATAAATTTCCACACTGGTCAGCAAGCTATGACCCGCAGGGGAAATGTTATGCTGACCTCACTGCAACAGCAGTGCTAAAACCTAGAAGACAAAGAGTTATCAGTATTTTAGCAATGGCTTTTAGATGGATTCTACTATTTGAAAAACTAGTATGATACTCATAAATAAATTCTCGAGTTATGGAAAATATAAAAAAAAGTTAGATTGAGTCTATATGTTGTGGACAAATACAATGGGGTAACAGCTCCTCGGGAGAAAGGCTGCAGAGACTGAATAAGATACTTACAATCTACACATCCAGCTTTATAAATATTTATTTTATATTATTTAGACTTGTTTGTAGATCTAAGGAAGCTGCAAAGAAGAAGTTTATACCGAGAGAAAGTCGGGTGAAAGAAAACAATCCAAACAAAATCCCCAAACTCTGTAGTGGAGGAAGATTTTTAGCATTTGATATCATGTAGTCTTTTGGAAACTTAGGATCTCCTGGTCTGTCTCAATCAGTAGCTGCCCTAGTTGAATACTCTGTTTCTTATAGTTATGAACTTTTCAAAACCATGACAGAATAACTTGCCCACAGTTTACTGTCAGTTTCTAACATAAAGAATATACGTTTATATTCCTTATAAAATGTTTATTTCCTCTAACATAGTTGTACATTCTTACTATCCATATCTGATCTATTCTGTTCTGTCTGTCCCAGAGGCACATGGGTGAGAAAATGGGTGAAGGTGCTCAGTCATGCCTGAACACCCTTTAGTCCTTCTCCAGAGCACCACAAGGAGTGGGAAGGAGACTACAAAGACTTTCCACCCCAGGAAGCCACATAGCACTGCCACTGTAAGCACTTTATTCCCAGTGCACACCAACAACCATCAAGCCATAAATAGGGGTGATACTTCAAATCAGTGAGAACACAGATGCCATCCAGTAACAAAGCAGCCAACCCCAAATGACTAATTAATTATTTATCAACCACCATCAGAATTGTTTTTGGAGACTGGGGGACAAAAGCATTCTCACAAGCTCCTGGATGTGCACAGAGGAGGGTGAGAAGGGAACAGTGTCCCACTTGCTCCCACCAGAGCAGGAACACCCAGCCTACACCCCAACAGTGCTGAGAGTCTCCATAAGCACACCTGCCCCCAGCCCTCACTGCAGGGCTGAGCACCCCACTCCCCTTCCAGAAGGGTTTAAAGATGTTTAATTACAGGCATGTGCCAGGGGAGAGTTCAGCATTTTGTTCTCCCCTTTCTTGCCATATTTGCGATACTTCATGTTACATAATTGATTATGTGCCATCCGTACCAGCTGTAGGTACAAGGTTCTGCAGGCCCGCTGTGGAGGAAGAGGCAGCAACATCAGAAATGCTCAGACCACCAGTGCAATTCAGTGAATACGTTTGCCAAGACAGAACCAAAGAATTAATGCACTGGAGACCAACCCTTCAGGAACAAGGCAGGTTTACTCTGAGCATTAATTCTGAAAGGAATGAGGCTGTGGTTTTGGTTCAGTCTTTAATAGTCTTCATCATAAAAGCACTACAGTTAATATCCCATAATCAGTGCTTTCTGATCAGGAGAGTCCAATATGCAATTTTCCATCACATACTGGAACTAAACTACTGCTGCAATTTGAAAAAAAACAAACAAACAAAAAAACCCAACAAACAGAACAATGCTCCAGTCTACATCTAGCAACAGGAAACACAGACAAACCAACTTAAATATTTTGGCTGTGGAGACATTTGAGGGTCTAGCCACACCTTCCATTAAAATTAGCAGCCAAAAACTCCAGTTCTGCTTTGGAGTCTTCTCATTTAGAGTTTTCTTAGTGTGTACAAAACATCATCTTTTAGTGTTGCTTAGCAGTGGTGGCTTCCTCACTACCAGTCTTGGTTCAGAAAAGTAAAAGTATTCCAATTTAATGCAAATTAGTTTTTTATCTGGGTTTTGGTTTTTTTTTTTTTTTTAAAAACTGTTGGAAAAAAACAGTTTGAATTAAAATCAGTTCAGCAGGAAAGTTCAATTTTATATCCCCTCTTTAAAATTAGTGTATATGGTTATTATTAATTTCTGAATCACACCATGTGCTCTTTCCTACAGTAATTGCTAACTGAAGTCAACAGCAGTACTGTCATCCATTTTAATGGGCTGGGATCACGCCACAAGACACAAAATAAAGACACTTCTTGTTTCGAAATGCTTAGAATCAAAACAAGAAAAACACAAGAGACACACTGGGAAACCCAAAGGGATGAATGACTAGGAATTTAATTTCTCATTTATTGCTAATATTATTGTTGACTTGCTTGTTAATGTAATGTAGCACTTACATTAAGGCATCTGTGTCAGAGTGACCCACTAATGATGATTTGTATCTGCTGCCAGGATAGGCAGACATAGGAGAGACTATTTCGGTGGTGTTCAGGGGCTATTTCCCTGTCATTCAGGGGATTTAAGGCTCTTAAGCAGTTACAGGCTTGTTTATTTTTTAATAATTAGAGCTGGCTGAATTGTAAGTCAAAGAAGACAGGCAGGATAAGGGGCCTCTGCTCTCTGTAGTGCAATCACAGCACAAAGGAGGAGGCAGGAGCTACAGGTCTGGTTTTCCTCCCCTCCTCACCGGCTAGGAAACCAGGAAGAGCCACCCAAGATTTTTGGCGATGCCCCATCCAGCACAGCTACATCCCTCTGCAGGTAAAGGCAGCTCCTCATCACCAAAGCACAATGAAAAACAGGATTTCCTAAGCCACAGCCCCCTCCAAGTGTGCGTGACTGGTATTTATTCCTCAGGCAGGAGCCACCAGATCTCCCTGCTGCCCTTTTCTTATAGGGCCACATTAGGCACCATCACTGGTCCTGGACTTGGCCTTGTGCTCACAAAGCCACCATAACAGTCTGCTGGAACTGAGCTGCCACAGGAGCACACTCTGGAGCAAGGAGCTCCCTGCCTAAAAATATTATACTTTCTGTACCATGCTGACACATGGTCTCAGCTTCCAGGATCAGCTTCAGGGGATCAGGGGAGGTTGGGAAGAGGCTTCAGTGGGGAGAGGAGGGAGAAACATCAACTTTGCATAACTACACTGGATTCAACACTGGATCTAATGAAGCCATAACTACTAGCACAAAAAAAACCAACCTAAAACCAACAACAACAAAAACCCAAACCAAAAGAAACAAAAAAACCCACCCAAAACCAAAACACCCCCCCAAAAAAACAAAAATCCATCAGCAAACGTTCTCTTTTGCCTGAAAAACCTGCATTTCCCATGGAGGGCTTGTCAGCACAGCTGCACCAGAAAACCTCTCCTGGTATGCACAGACTGAGAGAGTCGCTTCTAGCCAGGCTGTTCAACACCTCTTCCACCAAATTTATTCTTCATTAGGGGTCACTGATCCTGATTGCATAACAAAAAGTACAGGAGGAACTGATATTTAGAAACGTCAATTTGTAAGACAAGGAAAAAACAGCTGCTTGTAATGGCAGGCATGGAGGGATGCACAGGGACGAATGTCCTTATACAAGCTTGGTTTGGTTTTGTCTGGTTGCTTTTCCAAACAGTATACTTATTATTCCATCTAGGAAATTGGTACCACCTACTGTAACCCTTTACTCCATCAAGCATTCGTGGACACAAGCATCCAAGAAGAACAGGCTGATTAAAATAGGCAGAACACAAATAAAAATATTTGAGTGGCAACTAAACAACTGCTGCTTTTAATCATGGGTGATGTTTATATCTGTGCAAGTGGGTGTAAAATTCTTCTTGTTATTAAGGCAAAGCAATGAGCAGCCAAGCCTGTGGCTCACTCTGCAACGGCAAGCACGTTATCCTGTCTCCCATCCTTGGCCTCTGCTACATCCATGAGAGCCAATACCAGCAGTACATCAGTAACTCTCTGCTCTTCACATCTGGGCTTTTATTTGTTTGTTTTTAAATCGGGATCATGCAGAAGCCCTCACATACCTATGGCAAACGCTGGAAGGAGAACCAGGCAACAGATACTATCCAGGCCCTTGCAAAGCAGATCCAAACCAACAGCATTTCTTGCTGTTCTTTCCTTAACTGGGCTGGTGCTTTATCCACTCCATCTACGACTATTTAGACTGCAGGCTCTTCAGGCCAGGGACCACCTACTGCGTGCGTGTTTCTACAGTCTCCGAAACAAGACTTCCATTTTTGCTGGTTCTCCCTAGGCTAGACCATAATAAATATGATTATTTTAACAATAACACACATTAATAATCGTTAATGCATTGCTTGAATTTTCCTTTGAAATGCAATCTGTGCTCTCCTCCCTCTCAGCAGTTTAATCGCTGGCTGAACTTTCTCAGTTAACTGAAAGTGCCATAGGTAAGATTTTTTCCACTATCAGCACTTTCAATCTTTGTGTAATTTAAAGCAAATACATCTTTCTTTGTGATTGCAAATGAGCCCAACTGTTGGGGGTTTTCTTTGTGGTTTTTTGTTTTTGTTTTCAGGTTTGGGTGTTGGGTTTTTTTCTTTTTACTTTTCTGAACTTTAAAGTTATTTTCTAAAAGCAACCTGGCCTGGCAGCAGTAACACAGACATGACATAATGCTGGCTGTTAATGGCCACCTAAACCTGACTCTAAGCTTTCCCTATTTCGATAAGTGCTTTCAGACCCTCTTGTGCCTACCAAGCTCACTGTGCTCCCGGGCTGGGCCAAAGTCACAGCTCTGTATAAGGATCATAGGACAGTTTAGGTTGGAAGGAGCCTTTAAAGCTCATCTTTAGCCCAACCCCCCTGCAATAAGCAGAGGTGTCTTAAACTAGATCAGATTTCTCAGAGCTCCATCCAACCCGGTCCTTGAATTTTTCTAGGGATGGGGCACCTACAGCCTCTCTAGGCAATATGTTCCAGTGTATTCCCACCCTCATGGTAAAGAACTTCTACTTTTTATCTAGTCTAAATCAACTGTCCTTTGGTTTAAAACCACTACGTCTTTTCCAACCAGCTCCTTTCAAAGCCTTTGTCTTCCTGGGCCCAGAAATGGAGCTCTACCTTGTTTTAGTGCACCAGGCTGGCTGTTCTTTCATAGGCATCCTCGAGTTCCTGGGGCTGTGGGAGGCCACACCATTCTCAGCTTTCCAGCACGTCGCTGCGGGAGCGGGTCCATGCCGGCAGCACTGAAAAGCGCGCGGGGGCGTTGGGGGAACAGCTGCCTGGTGCGGAGTGATCACCTCTCTGGGCCAGCCAGAAAAATCTGCCTAAGTGTTATGAACTCAGCTGGCATGCTGGGGAAAGGAGAGTCAACCAGTGCCCTGAAAATAGCCCCGCTCCCAGCGCTGCCGGTCGCCGGCCGGGTCCTGCGTGCCTGGGGAAGAGCACAGCGGTGCCACAGGGCTGGCTCCCCATGCACGAGGCTCTGCCATGCCCCTCCGTGCCACCAGCCAGCTCCAGGCCAGAAGGGAAAATGGACAGTCCCCTGAAGGAGAAGAAAACTCCAGCAATTCAGCTGGCTGTCTGGGTTTTAAAGAATTATCCTCCTCACACAAAGAATTCCTCTCGTCTTCACGTCAAACACGATTATTCATCAGAGTGGTACGTATGACAGGGGGAGCGGGCAGCCTCCAACACGGACCAAAACCCCACTGTGCTAAGCACTGTACAATACAGAGCAAAGAGATGATCCTTTCCCCAAAGAGCTTACATCTAAGCATAAAATGGAAAAATCTCATTATTGACAGATTAATGGCAATCTGTCAGAGCAACCATTCCTATTAGGAGTTTCTTGTGCAGAAAAGTAGTACATAGCCCTTCTAATTAGCCCAGGATAGATAATCTGATGTGAAAATTGAACAGTTAAAATTAAGGACTCACCTCCATGGCAATATTACATTAAAATTGGTGAGTGTGATATGAGTACACAGGAACATTTTAGATGGAACATGCGGATGGGAAACCCCCAGGGAAGAGGTTTATGGATCGATTTCTTTTGCAAACTTCATAAAAACATGCAGCACATATGATCTTAGAACTGGTATTTTTAAATAACATCTGAGGATTTTCCTCTTTCAGCCCAGTTTACTGAGCTAGTTTTAATACTAATGCTAGAAAAACAAACAAATCAGTGACAGTATATAGGCTGGGGTTTTTTTTTGCATACTAGTGCCACCTTACACATATTTGTGAAAAGAAGAGTTTCCTCAAATTAATTCTTCATTTGCTTGACCATCTATAAGTCAGGTATTAAATATTGGCCAAACACAGTACTAAACTTCCTGAGTCACACAGCTTTCCTAATTGCAAGAAGTTAGCACAGAAAAGGTCAGAAGTATTTGTTCTGCATGCATGAATTGCATCCACACACGGGGTTCCCAACAGCCTAACTACTCTGTTCAGTCTCACAGTTGCCATGAGATGGAGAAGCCTTTTGATATTCAATACAATGTTTGATAGTGCCGGCACTTAGATGACATCTAAGTATATGTCAAGAAACACAACTAGAAAGAGCTTCAGAAAAAAACCCCAACCAACACTTGATATAAGTGTAAATGAGCACACACTCACTCATGCCAGCGAAAATCGTGCTGACTTACATGATGTGAGCATCTGGCTCTTTTCCAAGGGTAAGGACTCACTGCCCAAGGGCAAGAAACAGCCCATGACGTTATTTCACATGGGCACATGATTTTAGCTGCATTATTACTGGGTAAGTCCCACGTGGCTTCTCCCACCCTCAGGAAGGAATGATTCTGACCTTAACTTCAAATGAAATTATTCAGATCAAAATTACCTTGGCCATAAAATGTTCAGGCCCCCAGTTGGGGCCCAGAGCACTACTACTGTACCATCAGTGCCCAGTTAGAGCACTAGGAGTTCTGAATTTTCACACATTTATTGTGACCAGTCTTGCTACTCCCATTACATGATCACCAGGATACACACAGTGCTTAGGTCTAATTCTGCAGTCCTGCTATAAAAAACCACCCCAACCACCCAAAATTCATTTTCAATACTGCATTAAGCCCTTCATCACTTGTAAAAGGTGTCTAAACCCAAACATCACAGCAGCAAGAAAACTCAATTGTATTGAAATGCAAAATATATGCATTTTGACTAGTTTAATAAAACCAAGACAATCATTTCAAAGTGCTTCCTGATCAATAGGATGAAATTAGTATGTTAATATGAGAAGAACAAGCTGGGAATTAACTGAAAGCATATGACAGAACAGAAATGAGGCAAACTCTATTTCTCTAAAAATTAAGATCTGTCAGTTTTTGAAATGACAGCCATTAGTACTTATAGAAATCTATTTATGGCTTATACACTGCTTTAGGAAACTTCCAAAGATGGAGAAAATGTTCCAGATTTCATACAGTTAATCTATTATACCAGAAAATGCCTATTTCTAATGTTTTTCATTGACACACACTGATATACTTTATGCCATTTGAAAAAATGGCAGCTTTGTCTGTACTTAATAACTACAAGGCGTGGGTAAGAAACAGCTAAAGCATAAAACTCTAAGGACAAGGCTTCATTGTGAGTACTAAATAATTATTACAATGCAAAATTAGTCAGAGTACTATCTCTGCTTTACTTCCAGCAATGTGAGGTTTGATCCAGGGCTGAATTTACTGTCAACTCTAGTTACAATGGCATTTCACACTGTACTTTTTGCTTATAATTAAGGGGACAAAATCCATTTTATTTTTTAACCAACCTCTTTCATTTATTAAATCCAGTTTCTGATCATTATTATTTTCAGACTTTAGACTTACCCTGGCTTTATTTGTAAGTGTATCTGAATCTGTTTCTTCTTATGTAAAAAGCTCTTTGCCATAAGAAATCGACTGTGCAGAGGAGAAACAGTGCAGTTGCTGTCTCTCTTCCCCCAAAAGTGACAAATAAATACTATTAGGAGTTTTGAAATTAATAATTTTGAGAGGAAAATAATGTTCTTTTAACTATCCATTATAATTTTTACACAATAGAGTCCTGCAGCCAGCACTATACTTTCAAATAATGCCTACATTTAAATTCAGTCAGCCTCTGTATTTGTCAAAAGAAACCTGGTACATAAATTCTCCTTGGTAGAGGAGCTGCGGAAATGATTCATAAAAAATGCTGCATTACACTGAATGTTAGCATTGAGAAACCTGTTACATACCTATCTGATTATTATTATTTATATTGAGTAGCACCCTCCATTTCAAATCCAAGAGCAGTACCTCGCTGTGCTAGATTTAAAAAAAAAAAAAAAAAAAAAAAGAATAAATAAATGAATAAATACACTGCAGCAGGTCCAGTTGGCAGGGCCAGCAGGGATAACTGCCTCCTACTTCTGCCACGGCTATAGAATAAAAAAGCCCAGGCTGAAAACAAGGCAAAAAAATGCTGTCAGGGTCTGCCATGTGTGGCCAAAGCCTAGAGGGTCTACCAAAGACTGGAGGGTCTTCCCCACCAGCAACACAGGTCTCTCCCTTGAGGAGAGGAAAATCTCCTTTTTCCTGAAGCATATGCAGATCCAAACCAGCAACAGCTGAAATACATGTCATTCTAATGGGTTCTGTCATAACTGGGCAAAACACAGCAATGTTAGAAAGCATTCATCAAAGATATGACAGGGCTTTCCAATTATGATGCCTTTCAACCCACTGCTCAATAAAAATGTGCGAAGTGATAGAACACTTTACCTCATCAACATCACCAGCAGCAACAGACTTTCTTTGGGAGCAGCTCTTGAAAAGTGGCTTGACTGAACTTCAGAGCCATAATTATAGAAACCACAGTGGAGGGATTCAAAGAAAAAGCCACTTGTGCAACAAAGTAATTATATAAACTTATTATCTTTAAAACAAACGTTTCAGCTTTAATAAAGTTGCTTGCTTTCCTTCCACAAGATGAGCAAAAGTTCCCTTGTTCGTGTCAGTCCTTCTGCAGCTCCCACGAAAGGGGAGCCTGGCCTGAGCAGGGGCTGCAGCACAGGCCCCCAACACCACCACTGCCTTTTGAAAGACTATTCAGCTGAAGAGACTTGGATGGTAAACTCTGCCGAGCTTTCACCACTACACAGCATTTCTTACTTCTTAGTACAAACATGAGTAAAGAATATATTACTGTAAGTTTTCAAAAGCTTGCCATGAAGACCACCATTGCACTCTCAGAAATCCAGAGAAGTTTTCGCACTGACTTGAGTCAGGAGGAGCTGGGTCAGGAGGAGCTGGAGAAGCTCATGTCCCACCAAAGACACTGATGAGTTTCCACTGATCTGAGCTACAGAAACAAGTGCCCATCTTGTGTCACCCTTCAAGCATACACCAAACGTTGTTCAGTTTTTATACATACACAAGAAACTTCCTCCAAAGTCTACAGATTTCAATAAAATAAAACCAGGAGCTCACCAATAGCGGTTAATTTTGATAGGCTGCTTTTCAGCAAAGTATGCAAGAACATATCCAGCATTAGTTGCTTGGAGGTTTTCTGGCTGGTTTTTGGGATGTGAAATGTCCTCAGCTACAACCCCATACGTAGCAATTACTGAGGTGGTACAGCAATACTCTGTGAGCATCTCTGTCAGGCAGGTCCTTTTTACTTCTTGCCTGTTTATGGATTTAGAAGTCTAGATTTAAGCTATCAATTTTATATTTTGCCTTTGGGTCTGAATTTAGCTGTTATTGCAAATATTCACTGTGATTTAAACTGTTAAGAAATACAGCACATGAAAAATCTGACTATAACCTAGTTTTTATATATGAAGTACTCAACTCCTTACAAATACTCCTATGTTTCCCTACCTATAAACTCTGTGTGTTATGGATCTCTTCCCTCTGTCTGTTTAGTATCAACCTGCAGAAGAATCCTTACACCAAGTTTCCATTGCTTAAGCTCCAAATGCTTTACATTTCTCTCATGGTCATTTCACTCCATGTCTTCTACTTACAGCACAAACACAAAGTCAAAATCCAAGTTCACCTCAGTTTCTGAAATTTCCTTCCCCAGTTGCCTCTTTCTTTCTACAGTGGATTTTTTTCAGTTTGTTCCTGTGTTCCACACCTGACAAAGCAGCCATTCCTATTTAGCCCTCCCTGACTGCTTCTGTTAAAGCCCTACCATCCAAACTCCACAAGCCTTTGCCCTCAGTGCTCCTGGCTGGATAAGTGAGGGATGTGACCTGTGAGCTGTCACAGGGCTTTCTGCAGGCACCTGTGTCACCTTGCCCAGCGCAGATGTCCCACAGAAGGAGGTGACCTCTCTGCTGCCACAGATATGACAGAAAGCTGAAGAGGACAGTGCTGTCCTGAAGGGGCAAAATCTTCCCCTTGAATATCCTTTCAGAAAACAGCCATGAAGCCTAAAATCCCACTCATGACTCAGAAATCTGTGAAGCTGCCCATGCTGTGGAGAACTCAGGCACTTAACGAGATACTGGTACTAACTGATATACGGTCTCACTGTTTCAACACACAGGCCCCTTGCATTTCCCTCTAAGTGAGACATCAGTGCACCAACTTTGATCAAAAAAACCCCAAAACTATGTCTCTGCCCAGGCTTTCATCTCTCCCTCTGGGTACCAGCTCCTCTTGTCCCAGGCTCAGCACATTTGCAGACCCAGGGGTCTGCTTTTGGTCCCACCACACTTCAGCCTCCGCCACAGTCCGGGTGTCTTAAGTTTATGAATCAAGAGGGTGATGCCGTAAAATAAACTTACTGGTCATGTGCCTCTTCCTTGCTGACTTCTCCCAGAGCTCCTAATAAAACCCATTATGTTCAAACACACACAAAGTGGTCAGGCACACACAGTCACACACACACACATGCACACCCCCATTTATTAGGCACAGTGGCTTTACATTTAAGGTAGCATGTCAAGAGCCCTGAACAGAATCTTGAGCTCCTGTATTAAACAATTATTTCTTTGGCAAGAAATTCATTTGGGCCTCCATTTTCAACAAGTTCCCGATTTCGTGTGGGTTCTCCAGGGGTATTCAGGTTAAACCATGCACGGCACAGGTGCTCAGTCCCACCTGCCTAAAGGGACCTCCAGAAGAGCAGTAGCCCCCCAGTCACGGGATTACTGGGTGAATTGTACAGTGCGGGCTGGGGTTCTCATGCATGCAGCACCCTCATATCCACAAACCTAATTTGGAGGGAATGCCATTAAAAACAAAAACCTATCACTTCAGTTCAGCCTTCCATGGCCACACAGTTTTGCCTGAGAGTGGTCTTTTACTTATATTCTATGTGTGAAATAAAATAAACCACCCCAACAATTTTCAGTGCAACGTGAAATGCTGGCTTGTGATAAACCAGAATGGAACAGTAAGAATATATGCAAAAAATTCCTTGTCAGCACTCTCCCAACTGCAGTGGCTATGGGCCAGATTTTTCATGATGCAATTTCCCAGAGGAGCTGGTTTTCTGGCCACAGTTTCACCTCATCTGTGCTGAAGAAACTCTGGGGAACTGCACAGGTGAATCTGCCTTTTTATGTGCAACCTGCTATCACATTTTTGTCCAGAGAATTTTGTTCTGTATTTTACATCGTTCTTCTAAACAACCTGGAGGACAATTTTCTACAAAGAAATCTCATATTAGGCTTTATGTCTATGACCTTAGGTTATCTTTTTTAGTTTAATCTACACAACCTTAGAAATCAAGCTTTGCCTGTAGTAGCCAGCCCATCAATTCATTTGATTGTCCAGTACAACTTCCAATTCTCAAAAGCAATTTGACAATTGCAAGTATTTTGCACTGCATATTATGAAGTCTAGTGCTGCAAAAATAATAAGATCTGGAATTACACACAGCATTGAAAGTCTACTCATTTAACCATGAATTTTCAGGTAATTTAGATGTTTCAATAACAGGCATACTATAGGCCAACCTGTCATATTACTCTTATCACAAAAATGTCACATGCCTGTCCTCTAGCTTGCACACATGCCAACTCTCTGACTCTCATCAAACCTTCCTTAACTCACAGGACACACAAGCAAAATACATTATTTTTAATGGATGGTTTCATAAACAGCAGAGCCCTAGAGCCACTAAATAGTGCTCTCGAGTCATTTACTATGGTTCATAATTTATTAATAGGGGATATATGAATCTTCCTTGAGGGGAAAGACAGGAGAAACCTGGGTGAACTTGGTAGAGCTGGATTCTGCTCCTGGTGACTTCTGTCACCAGCAGGTGAGAAGAGGGGTGTCCTGCCTTTCCTCCCTGCATGAGAAAGGCCTCTTGCTTCGCTATCCTGGACTCAAACACCAGCACAGGCTGGAAAGCCACTACCATGGTCATACACTCCAACCCTTTGCCTGAGGTTCAGACACTTGTCACCAGCTTCTGGAGCGGACTGGTCACAGCATGTCTTGTGCACATCCACTGCTGAGAAAATAACTTCCTGAGGGCAAAAGTGGTCCAGGAAGCGGGAGGGGGCATCAACTGCAGGAATGCCTAGGGCATGAGTCACCATGGCAGGGCAGCAAGCCCCAGCTCCTGCTGGGAACTGGGGAGGAGGTGCTGTGCCCCAGCTGAGGGGATGGGGTGCCCAGGTGTCCCCGGCAGGACCAGGGCTCCCAGCAGCAATAATGCTGCAGGTGGCGGCATGAAAAGTAACATAAATCATAACTGATCATAAATCATGAGATTTATGGAACGGGAAGAATTTATAAAATGTCACATGATTACATGACATCATAAAATAAATCTAAAATAAATAGAAAACAATTAAGAGGCAGCCACCCAGCTCTGTCAGACCGGAGAGCCGTCTGACCCAGCTGCAGTGATTGCTGAATGTGCTGCACCACCAGACACAATTGCTCTCCCACTTTCTCCTCCTTCACCTAGTGCTTAAACCACCACATGTCCCGGTGGGTGGGAGCAGGGACAGGCTGCCCATGCATAGCTCAGCACCCACCCTAGAAATGTGACTTCACAACTGTTTGCATGGCCCAAGTTTAGCAACCTGTAACAATATCTCAAATCCCTCTTACTGCTGTATTTAAAGTTAGCTTTCCTTCTTACTGCTTTTAAGCAGCTAACCTGCAGCTTGGAGCCAGAGAACTCTGAAGCCTTAGAATGTGCTATAGTATGGGGTTAACCTGCAGTAGCTCCTTAAATTACACAGATGGTTTAATACAAAGAAAAACGAGCAGGTACAGAAAAGCCAGTCTGAAAGCAAATTGTGAACATTGCATTGCTTTCAGCAAGTTCAATTCACTTCCAATTCTGACCTGATTCCTTTATAGATTTAATGAATCTGTCAGGTTCTTACCATGCAATGGGACAAGTGAGCAGTCAGCTTTGTTGTTCAGGCTTTGTTTTCATGTCTCCAATTAAAAACAAAAAAGTCCAAGCAATTAATGGGAAACATTAAAATGTAAGAACACAACAGCTTTTAAACATATGGGAGCTTTCATCTGAGCAAGAATTTTCACTGGAAAAGGCTGAGGTGAGCTCACAACTTTCAATCAAAGTTCTCTATTTCTAAAAAACTTAGTTAAAGATGATTTGGGCTATCACATAATAGACAAATTTACACAACTTTAGAGACTGGCTTTACTAGAATGAATTATTGATATCTTACTTTCATAAGTGAATGACTTGCAAAAACCAGCAAAGAGTGCTTCATCTCACTGCTGCGAGGTCTGCAGACTTAATGCAGCTCTGGGAAAGTGAGCCAAATTCTTTCTCTGAACTGCACATCAATGAAAACAAGAGTGTAAAAGATACAGTTGCTTTGGAAATGGAACAGTCTTTAAAGTGTTAAAAACAATTTCTGTACCTGAACTGCATTGATAATTTATGTGGCCTTATAGCTTTTTTTCCTGTTTTCAGAAGTTTTTCTCTTCCCTGCTAATTGACAGAAGCTGAACATCTATTTCAGTGGAGCTCTGCCAGTTTATACAAGCTGAGGATGTGGCCCATATTTTTATAAAGGGAGGTCCTTTCCACTGTTTTGCCATCTGCCAAGCTCTACTTTAAGCTAATTAAATAACGTCAAGTTCTAGCAGGCGTTTTCAGGCCATTAGAGTTTTCCATTTCTGGACCCCTAAGGGTACCTAGCAAATCTGGCTTCAGGAGAACTGAGATGTAGATTCGAAGGTGCTGACAACGCTAAACGCCTTTTTAAAAGCTGGAAAATATCCTGACAGTTTGGACACTCTCTGTGGTTTCCCTACAAAGCGAGTTTGTGGAAGATCTGTGAATGTGAGCAAACAGTCTTATATGCTTGAAGCTACTGAGGGATTGACTTCAAGCATCTGTGGTTTCAAAGGCATCAGTCACTAAGTGGGATAGCACGGGACAGCCTGTGTAACGCCCTGTGGCAGACCAAAGGGTGAAGCAGCTTGCTCCTGATAAACAGTGAAACTATTTATCACGTTGAATTCTTTTTCCGACTTCAGCAGTCCTTTTGTTGCCAGCCTCACCTACCCTTCAGTCTACCACCCCCACAAGTTGCTCTACCTACTGCCCCTTCCCCCCACAAGCCCTCCTCACTCCTCACAGTGCCCCAGTGGCCACGGAGATGAGCACTGCCCACTGCGAAAAATAAAAGCATTTTATTTACCTTCTACTCTCGACCACAAGTGTAGCAAACACCGAATGCCTCCCAGATACCTAAATGAACAGTTGCTTCATGTAGCCATGGGTTTGCTATCATTTGTAGCATTTTCTCTCCCCTCTCTGCTATTCATATGATAAACCCACTTATGCTACTGGTCTTAAAACAGACTGTAAACAGCCGGAGCAGAGATTGTCTCATCTTGTGTGCACAAGACCTACTACAATGGAGCCTTTATCCTGCCTGCAGACTTTCAGCACTGCTATAATTCAAATACTACTAATAATGATAGTGAATGTGAAATAGTATGAGTGAGACATTAACATGAACAGAGAATAACCCTCTATCAACAAGAAGCTCTATAGGAATAATGGACTACACCAGCAATACTGGCAGGGTTTCCATGCATCCTGCTTTTTAACCCTGACAGAGCCCAAAACACCTTCTCAAATCTGTGGAAAGACTGTTTCAAATGCATCATATTGAATGAAGCCTTTTTATGCAGCAGCCCCACATGCCATTCGGGGCTAATAAGGAAAATAACCTTTGCCAGCTGAAACTGTTACTGGAAAAGGGAACGGAGGCCAGTGTGTAGTGGCACGGCTGGATGATAAGCTCTGGTGTGTGGTCTGCCTAGGATAAAATGAAAATTACCCAAGTCTAAATCAGCCTCTCATCCATTGTACTGCCCACTAAAACAAAACAAAACAAAACAAAACAAACAAAAAAATAAAAATTAAAAAAAAATCAAAACAAAACCCAAATGCAAACAAACAAACAAACAAAAGAAACCAAGCATTAATGTGTAAGAAAAAAGGTTCTTCTCACATCACTTCTCATGCCAGGACAATCCTGGTTTCACGCCAGACATAAAGGTTATATTGAGACACCAGTGAGATTTCACTGTCATTTCAATAACACACACCTTCAAGTCAGCCTCTGTAAAGGTGTGTGCATATCTGGACACGCCTCTGTATAAAGTTCAAACATGATTTAAATATGTCATCCTACACCAACAAAGTAGTATTAGAACAAATCTGAGCCTATTGTGACTGAGTCATATGAGTACACGGCAGATATTTTAACACCACTTTGATGGCTGACATAAATAAGCCTAAATCTCCAGCATACTATGATTTATATGACCACAATAGCTCTTCTCCTTCCCTTCCTAGCTAATTTATCATATGGAACCAACTCACAGATTTCCCTTGAAAGGATACTAATGTAAAGGAAAATTAATAGGTTTACAATCATCGACACAGCTGACCAGCGTACAGCAGCATCCTCTTAAAGAACAAGCTGGAGCTGCCTGAAACAGCCCAGGTTTAGAGGGAGGCAAAGCCTCCTGACAGCCCCAGACGAAGGTCTGTGCCTGCAAATGTCACGGGTTTGAGAGTGTGCTACAGGCGAGGCAACACTGTTTGGGGCAGGCTGCGAGACGCTGTAAAAAAAGGCCCAGAAGTACAGCAGCATTTTAAAAGGCACTGTATTCCTGGCAAGTCATGTGCTTTAAAACTGGATGTAAATCATTGCAAACTTCAACTTTTGTTTCAGCGGAACTTTTCTAATGTTTTTGGTTCCACACACAGGGCCCTGTTCAGCATCTTGCTACCATGGTGGTGTTTTTCTATCTTGACAATTCACTTCCGCGAGCAGGCACGTAGCCAACTTAAATGAGACTCAACACAGTGAAAAGCCCTTCAGGTAAACAGTGTGATAAGCTAAACTGCAAAAACGAGACAATGTTTTTGGACTATGAGGCAGTTGCTATGGAGACGGTTGCTAATTAACTGCATTCAGCCAAGAGAACAAAGGGTTTAAGGGCAGACAGGACTCTGTATCTTAGAGCGAGCAATGCATAATGTCTTATGCAATCTGCACATCTATCATATCTGGAATACCTGAGCCTTTGCTTAGGTTGGAAAATACCTCAATGACAACAGGGTGGTTTACTCCTTCAAATTTGAACTAATTTTTAGGTAATTAATGACTTATCAGTTTTTAAAAAGCAAACAAAATCCATACTTAAAAGTCACAGGTGTATCATGAATCAATGCATCGAGTCAGCACTGTATTAAACATTGAAATGTTTTATGTTCACTCAGAGTTACTGTTTTCACAGAGGGTTTGCATGGCAAGGTTTTGGTAGTGAGGGGCTACAGGGGTGGCTACTTTGAGAAGCTGCCAGAAACTTCTCATGTCCGACAGAGCCAGTGCCAGTCGGCTCCAAGACAGATCCGCTGCTGGCCAAGGTTGAGTCCATCAGTGACAGTGGTAGTGCCTCTAGGATAACAGATTTAGGAGGGAGGAAAAAAAACTGGGCAGCTGTAGCCAAAGAGGAGTGAGAATATGTGAGAGGAACAGCCCTGCAGACAGCCAGGTCAGTGCAGAAGGAAGAGGAGGAGGAGGTGCTCCAGGTTCTGGAGCAGTTAGGGAAGAAATGCAGCCCATGGGAAGGACTCACATTGGGGAAGTTCATGGAGAATTGTATCCCGTGGGAGGGACCCCATGCTGGAGAACAGGAAGTGTGTGAGGAGTCCTCCCCTTGAGGAGGAAGGAGAAACAGAGACAATATGTGATGAACTGCAACCCCCATTCCCCATCTCTCTGCACCACTGAGAGGGAGGAAGGAGACAAATTGGGAGTGATGTTAAAATAATTAATTCTTCAATTAATTCTTAAATGAAGTTCCTAAAAATATACCTTGGACCTAAATACTGCATTTGAATCAAAATTAGCTATTCTGAACAGACATTGAATTACATTCTTTTAAAGGGCTTATGTTGTGCTTGAGTTTTGTATTATGACTCTTTACTATTTCTACCATACCCTGTAGGCCTGCCCCACTTTTGAAAAAGCATAGACTTGTCAGAGGTGACATAAATCCCACAGCAGCATATTCCCATCTTACAGAATCCCGGTGTGTTCCTGAGGAAACTGCCTGTGCTCATGGCATCCCCCTGCAGCCCCAAGGGCCAGGATCCTCTCAGAGACCCCCGACCCTGTCTGGGGGGGTAAGACATGCACAGGATGTGCTCGGGCCAGACCAGGCACCTCCATACAGCATATGGGCAGATCCCAACTCGCTTTGCAGAAGTTGACCTCTTTTCCTAAGTGAAAGCGGAGAAAACCAGTAAAGAGCCAGTTGCTCATTAGAAAGACCCTTCCTTTAGAGATGAAAAGCCAGTGGATAAAATACATCTGTGCTAACACAAGATTTCTTTAGGTCTGGATAAATAAGGCAATGTTTTTCCTTTTTAAGTCATTAAACATATGATTTAAATAAAAACAAAACTGGGAATTTTTTTTAACGTGATTTAGGTACTGTTGGGATTTAAAGGGTCATAATCAATTCTGAAGTTAAGTCCTTACTAAGGGGAATGGGATGAGTTCACACCTCATATGAGGGTATTACTTCAGCAAAGCTTGCTGCACACTGAACAAGCAGTATATTAATTTACTACAAGAAGGCCTAGGGTTTGGGGTTTTTTTGACATTTTAAATTACGAGGCATCTGCAAACAGATCCTAAATCTGAATTGCACATGGATTTTCCACACCAGCCAATTCAGACTGCCCCTAGACATCCCCTCCAGCATTAATCACTCACCCACACTACTGAAGTTCATATTTCTTTTACAGAAACAGAGGTCTGCAAAATTCTTAAACTCTTGCCTAGAAAACAGGAATTATTACTTATGTGGCAAACTAAGTTTTAAACATAAGGGACCCAATTCTGCCTTCAGTTACACTGCCATAAATCTTTAACAATTCCATTAGATTTATAACAGTGTAACTGAGGAGGAAATTGAGCCCAAGATATTTTCTAAATCGGTAATTAAATAGCAGAATTTTAGTTTGGCACAGAGTAAAGACCTCTTAGATTACGTCTTTGGATAAGGCTACATACTTTTTTGTTCCTTGAATAATGATGTTATGAGCAAATTAAATCATCTTATTTTCAGCAGCTTCTCTATTACTCTGTGGAAGGACCACATCATCTCATGGAGTATCAATATGGGGCTAAATATCACCTCACCTTCCCATCCATTTTCTCTCTCTTCTCCATATAAATATCAGACTCCTTATAGCTCTCCATTATTTGTACACAATATAAAGCACCTCGAGGACCTTTTCTTGTTTGGTTTCAAGGAACTACTATATTAAGCAAATGGCTAATAATAATAAAATGGCATTTAGTCAACTCCCCTATCAGAGGAGAAAGGCATCCTGTGGTCACATTATGCAGAGATTGCCCTTTTCAGAAGATGCAGCCTGCTCTCCCCACACACAGGATGTGGTGCAGGAACATGGTTTTGCCACAGCTGCCCTAAGCTCCCCAAGGGTCACCGGATAAGCTGTGAAAGGGCCCCCTTCAGCATTAAAACTTAGATGGCACTGTGGGGCAAGAGGCCTCAATTCCCAACCCTTGATGACATCAGACAAGTTATTTAGTCTCTCTAGACTTCTTCCTTGGGCAAAGGCAACTTGTATAATTTCCTGTCTCATAATTTTAATAGAAGTGGGTTTTTTTATGGACTATTTTACCTCATTTTTATTTCTGCTCAGTATTTCCAGTTCTAATGCATCTCTCCTATTACCTCCTGCTTTGCTAACCTCATATGCCAGAGTCCACGCTGTCCCCAGCTCTGTGTGTGTCACACTCGCAGAGGTCAGTGGGAGGCTGAAACCTGGGAAAACTGCTTCCAAATGGGGGCTGAGAGAGATCAACAGACTTTGGGGTAGCCAGGCCAAAGGGCTTTCTGAACTGTCCCACCTGTTAATGACACTCCTCTGGACACCCAGCTATGTAGCTCCCATAGACTCTTTTCCCTGCCTCGCAGGATGGAAAATTCTGCGGGCGGCTCCTCTGTACACTATCCCTTACAGTAATTCTCCCAACCTCTGGTGATTGGGCCTCTTATAGCTAAAAATACACCATGCAGTCTAAATATGTAACAGACAATATATGCCTGCATACCTCACCTATCTAAATATATGCTTACATACCTATCTAATAACAACTACAAATATGAATCATACTATATCTTTGCAAACTGCTCTCACAGCAGGTTGCATTCAGTTGCCAAAGCAAAGAAGGAAGGTCCCAGTCAAGAGGCAGTCAATTTGTTGAGTACAAACCTTCTTATTGAGGTCTCCTAAGTATATTTGAATTGGGTAGAACACATTTTATTCACACACACAAACACGCGTATTTGCACATATATGTATGTGCATATATGTACGTAGCTATTAGTAAATATTTATTTCACCATTAATTGTACTAAAAGTTTTATTGCCAACAGGAGGAACTAAACAAATGAAAATGCATTTCTTGTTCAAAGAATTAAATGCTGAAGTTACCAGACCACATGAAAGCATTTGTTAAAATGATACAAAGACTACTTTCACTATGTAAAATTATTAGTTGTCAACTATATTCATAAACATAGTAATCCTGCTGTCCCCAAATCCCTGGAGTTGGAACCATTTGGGCTAACATTTTCTTTTTCCCAATGTTTAAGACAGTAGTGTTACTCCCTAGTTTAGGGGTAAAACTGGTGCTGAATACAAATGGCTGAAGATGCATTTTTCATCTGTGTTCCCTACTCACTTGCATTGCAAGCATGGCATAGAAGGCTATTTAAACAGTGATTTCTATTTAATTAATGCTTTTCTTTTCCATGCTAACCAAACACCAGTTGATGTTAAGGCAGAAGAAAGCAAAAGTGAAGCAGCTTCAGGCAAATAAGCTTGAGCTGTTTTAGCTTTGCTGCAATGACGAGGCATACTGAAAACTTATGCAAACTTAGCATAACCTACCTCTTCTACTTCCACACAGATTACTGGAATATGCTCCCTAGCACCTCCAGGCATGTATTCTGTGCCACTGCCCCCAAAACCATCAGACATCAAGTCTGGTACGTTTGCCTACAGACAAACCAAGACTCGGCCCAAGCCAAATCCATCACTGCCTGTTGGATCTCCGGTGCATCCCCTCCAAGGAGGGCAACCAAACCAGGAACTGGGATGATGACCTGATCTTTTTTGATGGCTCGTACACACGGTAACCTCAGTCAAGCTTACTGCCCCATTCAAGATACAAAAGAGATCTCAACAAAAGCATGAAATCTGCCTACATCCAGAAAATCCTCAGGAGGCTTGACCTAGCTGGAGGTGGCTGTTGTAGGAAGGCTGTAATTAAAGAGTTATGACAGTGACGCTGACTTCTCACACCAGAAAATGTGTGTGTTGATCACAGTTTCTATTAACAGTGTTTGAGTCCTCTGTAGGTAAAATTATAATGGTGTTTTCCCAGCAGCTCCTGCAGTGTGCTATGCTTTCTCAGGGTTCCAGTTCAGCCGTGAATTTGGGATACTTTGTTGTCCCTTTTACAATAGGTCCAACAAGGTCACTTCTCTATGTTTAAAAGAGCACTCATGAAATGGAATTAGCACATTTATGTCCCCAATTCATATTTTTTTTGCTTAGAAAGACATGTTCCTTAATCATACAGTGTAAACACTGAGTATGCCTAAAAAAAAACCAGAAAAACTTCAGAGGAGTCTTTTGCTAGTAGCTAAACCATTACTCCTACTGAAAGTCTGTAAACTGTTAATCCACTAGTGTCCAATTCCTTAAACTTAAATTCCAGACTCAAATCATCTGGAAGCCTAGAGCCTGGAGTGTTTCTCTCTGATGTTCCAGACCAAGTGCCTCACATGAAACTGCTTGTAGGATAGGAAAATATTCATACAATGGTATTACTGCAACTTCTCAAGGGCATCACCAAAAAAAAAAAAAAAAATAATCCTGAATGCATCTGTGAGGAAATCTCTGTAAGACACAGTTAAGATCCATATTAATTTTGAATAGCATGGCCCCCAGGGAATTGTGTAAGACTCATGTCACAACAACCACAGCATTTACTCTCCAACAGTTAGCCCGGTCTCACTCCTCTGAGGTGTGGGGTGGGATACCAACCTACTTCTCAGGACATTGCATGTGCCCAGAAAACCAAAGATGCTGTAAAATTTTGTTGTGTTCCCATTGCTCCTTGTTCCCCACAGTGTTATTTGTTGTCACACCCACATTGAGAAAATCCACTAAGGGAACAGCGGGAACATTAGGATGAAGTTTCCCTCCCAGCATGGTTCAGATATGTGGTTTTCACTGCTCATCTCACTGGCCCCTACTCTGACTCAAACTGACTCCCAACTCCAGGCTTTTACAGACTGGTACAAGCCATGGTGAGGGTTGTGATGCCAGCAGTTAAAGGGTCAATTTTTGCACTGTCCAAGTCTCTCTCTTTACCAAACACCAGTTTCTATGTTTTCTTACCTCTTCTGCTTCCATAAGGAAGCCGAGAGCAAGAGTGTCAACATGAACATAATTTACCTTCTGCATCTCCACATAAGAACTTTACTGGGGATGTGGGTCAGTGGTCTGCTGCTACGATTGTGTGAGATAACTTAGCCGGTATTTGAAGTGGAGACACTTCTACCATAATCTTATACTGGTCTCATGAAGAGGAAGTCAAACCTGACAGCCCACCCCAAGAGAATGTGGGCTTTACTTGTCTATCTCAAGTTGTTCCCAGCTTGTCCGAATCAGAAGATGTTTGCCCTAACATGCTTCTAGGAGGAATCCCAGTTCCACAAGGAATGAGATCAATTACAATTAAGTCCATTTTCTTTTATGCTATCTACATGCAGGGTATTAAATTATCTTGATCTCTCAGTACTGTGCAACCAACTAACACAGTACATCAGCCTGATCAAGACTGCTTTAACTACCTCCCAGTGCGACAACTCTATTTCTTAAGGCTGCAAAACTATGCCTTCTGCAATTACAGGATCACAAGTTCATCTTGAGAAACCAGTGCTGGAAGAAAAACAAGCTAATATAAATCACACTAGACAACAATCACCTAAATGTATCCTGGATGTTCCAGTGAGGTTGCATCACTTCAGTGCTCTCATGCTAACACGTGTCAGTTCTAAACAAGGGTATTACTAAAGGAACAATGTCATAAAGGAGAAACACCCTCTTGCTCTGTATGGCCATTTGAAAAGGATTAGCCATTAAATGACACTGAAGTGGTCAAATGCCTGATCAGAACCTGCCCTGGTAGTTTCCACTTGGTTAGGCAAGAACTGACGTTGCTAGTAACTCCTCCGTGCAAGGGTGCCTACTAAACACTGGGCAGCAGCCACACCATTTTCTTGACACTGTTTCCCACAAACAGGCTATAAACAACTTTCTATGAGTTCTCCTTTATAGGGACGACTGAAGAGAACATGTTTCGTAGATAGAGGACAAAACTGAAGTGCTAAAAATCACTTTCAAAGGATGCCCTCCTCTTTCTGATACCTAATTTTTCAGCAAAACCTTCTAATATATTTTCCCAGTTCCTCTGGAACACATCACCCTTCTAATCCAACACAGTCAAATGGAATAGTTGGTTGCTGTGCCATGTATGAGCTTCCACAACATTACCAACACTTTCATGTGTGGTGCTTCCCCACAGCCTGCTCTCTTCTGCCTGCTCCCCCATAAGGAGTCGATACCCTTATCACACACAGCTCTCACTGTCCCACTTATATTTTCTCTTGAGGATGACAGGTTATGACAGAGGGAAAAAAAAAGAAAAAGAAAAAAACTCTCTCGTGAAGGCTCTACCACTTTATCTCAAGCCACTGAACAATTTACTCTTGAAAGCCCAAGCAGAAAGATGAAACTCTGTCCCCCCACATTTCAGAAATCCTCAACAAGTAAGGCCAATAACCCCTCGTTTCCATTGACAGCAGTGCCTGTGGCTCAGCTCACAAAACCAGGTCGCCTCCTCGCAAGCACAGCGCGCTGATCCTGCAAGAACATCAACAGATCGCAAAAACGTTCACAGGCAGGTTCGCTCATCATTCAAGTACTTCCAAGCAGTAACTTTTCAAACAGACAGCATATCCCTGGCCCTTGGTCCCCTTTCCCTGCTGGCCAGTGGCTCGGCACAGGCGTGCACAGCCTGGCGTCACGCGTGCGCCCTGCCGTGATGTAACGCCCCGAGCAAGCCCAGCCCTGCGAGAGTGTTTCTAGACACATTTGTTTACAACCTAAGAAACCCAAACAGCAACTTTCATAATAGGAGTCCCATCTCCTAGTGCAGTTGGTGCCTGTTGCTGTGAGACCAAAAAAAAAAAAAAAAAAAAAAAAAAAAAAAAAAAAAGGGGGGGGGGAATACAGGAGTGTATCTTTGTACAGTGATTGCAGTAACAGATGAATAAACATGCAACCTGATACTGCACATCTGGTATTTCATCACTCCAAATACCTTATTCACATTCAAATATATTTAATACTGTGGAAAGTTTATAAGGTAGCAATGGCTTTATAGAGGCAGTAACTTGCATGGGACTTTTAAAATTAAAAGCAGTAGTAAAAATAATTTATACCATGTTACCATATTCTTCATAAAGCTATTTACCTTGCAGTTTCCCATTAGAAACCCAGAAAAACACCAAATAATAGCAGTTAGCTACAGAATCACACAAGCCTACAGAACAGGATTTCTTTTGTCAATGTACTAGTTCAAAGTTCAATTTTAATATTCGGGTTATACAAGGTGCTTTGGAAATGAAGACTATTATTGCTCATCATGCAAAAATTCTATTACCTGAGATGAAATTTTTATGAAAGTATCATTTTCCCTTTACTGTCACGGCAGTGCATAGCAAAAGATTTTATGTATAACCTAATAAACATATACAACACCTCCTCACATTAATTAGTACTCGTTCTTCTCTGTAAAACAACTAAAGATGCTACAAAACTTGCTTTTTAAATAATCACTACATGCTTTCAAGCAGTTTTGTTGCAGAGAAGAACACCTCCAATGCAAATTTATAACTGAAGAGCTGTTTACAGGTCTCAAAATTTAAGATCAATTTATGTTCATGTCTTAAAGGCAAAAGCCACCTCTGCTACCTTGAGGCTAAGTTAGAAGTGCTGATAGCAACATGCCTGCAGGCATATCACACTTCCTAGCAGCTTATGGCACTTTGGCATTGTCCCTAGAACTGCACTAAAGCTACTTCTCTCTATAGCTAAATTAAAAAAAAAGATGAAAATGTGCACGCAGGGCCAAATCCATTCTCATGGTAATTCCACTGACTTCAGTGTTACACCAGGGATAACAGTAGGGCTGCATTTCACAGCAGCTTTCGTTCTTGTAATCTTTTCCAAAACACTCTCCCCGGAGCAAAGACAAGCACAGGCAAATATCCTGCCAATAAGTGAGTTCACAGGAATTGCTACAAGCAACTAAACTGTCAGCAGTAAAAGACCAACAATCGGAAGAAAGTACAAATACAGGACAGCCAATGCCCTCTAATGGGCTTGAGTTTTACTATGTGCTGGATAAACAAGGACATGGAAATTCATGGGAATGGATCTCTGAGAGGGAAGGCAAATTATAGGGTGTCCCACTTTGTACCAGTGGATGGTATTTTTGTTTGATCAATTTTTATTTTGAAATGGTACAGATGAAAAAAATCTTACGAATACCTTGCAAGACAAATGAAAACGGGTCTAAGAACTCTGTCTTTCCTCTATGGGTCATGCTTGCCTGCTTCCACAAAGAGTGTGAGCATCAACTTATAGATGTGTTCCTCTATCCTCCTTCAAGCCTTCATACTTATACCATCCTCACCTTTCTTTAATTTTATTTACTTTTAGTCAATACTGCACTAGGAACAAAACCAACACTCTAAGACCTTCAGAATCACACGCACAAGGGAAAGAGGAAAAGAAGTGATGGATAGTGCTTTCCTGCAGAAAGCTTATCCCTGTTCCCTTGGCCTCACCCTGCATTCCCTCTCTCTCAAGAATTTCCAAACTACAGTTCCTGGAATTTACCCATCTGAACCAAAACAAGTGTCTTTGCTTCTTATCCAACCATTTCCTATTAATTTAAAAATGAGAGTTTCATTAAGCTTTCATTTTCTTTTCTGAAGGTTTCTTCGAGGAGCCACAACCCTGGGCCAGCAGTAGCCTAAAACACTCCTGGTCTTGCACAGGAGCATTTATAGCTTTGCCTTTATAGCCTGAGGATGCCCTAAGGCAAAAAAAAAAAAAAAAGTCTAGACATCCTCTTTCCCTTCTCAGCCATGGGGCCCTGCAACCCTTTTCTGTGGGTATAGGATCAGAAGTTTTTTGTTCTCGTCATCTTCTTGTGCCTTAAGTTACTTTTTTGGGAAGGCAAGGGGAGAGGAAAACACCCTTCCCTTCCCTTCCCTCCTTCATTTGAGATTTCAGCTGTAGAGGAACAGTTGAAGTGATTCAGGCTGCCCAGAGAGGTCACAGATGTCCCTCAGTACCAGTGGGACACGCTGCTCCTGCCCAGGTGGCACCAGGGGCAGGCGCCCCTCTGCCACCCCCACCCCCCAGATTTCATGCCCCCCAGTCCTCCTTGAGCAATCCACCAAGTCCCCCTGAGCCAGCTGACCAAGAGTCTGTACACAGAGCTCATAGAAACACGAGTTTAAGGATGGTTTTAGACCACCACAAAGAACAGTGAAGAAACTCTGGCTTCTGCTTACACGAATGTCACAAAACTGTCATTAAATCAAAGGCAGAGACTTAAAATATTTCTTCAAGCAAAATCCCTGCTCTTCTCAAAGTCTCCCTCCGAAGATCAAAAACTACAATTGCTTAACTTAATCCACACAGAGTGATCATTATATTTGCCTCTATAAAAATCATATTTGTTCTTGTGCCTATATCTAAAGGTAATTTCAGACAGAAAATGAAATGGTGCTCTCTTGACCTTTTGTCTTACAAGGTTCATGAATTACTGACACATTACAATATCCCCCAACACTGTGGAAGCTTAGAGATACTGCAGTGTCTCTCTTGTAAGTGAAATAAACTTGGTATGCCACTAAAAGGCATTAAATTATTTTCATTATGCCACACAGAATCTAAAACACTTACACTGTTTTGATTTCAAAATCCTTTGAGAACAATTATGCTCTCAGGGCCATAAGACTCTATTAGAAAAGTCCTCAGAAACCTAGCATGGTTTCAATAAATCCTCAAACACTACAAAGCAGTTACTCAGCTTGAAGAATGAAAACATGAGTTCATCCACTGCACAGTCAGGATGTAAATTCTGCTCATAGAGTACCCTTGCACTTCCTAATACATTTTTTTTCTTCTCAATCAGGGCAACGCTTTAAGTCAGGTTTTCAGCATCAAGTACACTTAGATCCTTTTTTGATTGAAAATAAACTATATTTGACTTAGGATTAGTACAAATGTGAGATGTGCATATGCTTATGGTACTACTAGCTACCAGTATTAATCAGCAATTAGATATGCACAAATAGCTTTATACATATATAATTCAACAAGTCTTAACTTTCGGGATTAGAGAACCATCAAATGAAGTCAGTGATTGTCAAAGTGAATGGATAAATAAGTTAATTTCTTTAATTTATACAATGGCACAAAAAATGCTTCAGAACAGCGAAAATCGGATTTCAGGGGTGACTAGTGTGGTTGTAGGGATCCTGATTAAAAAAAAATGCAGCCACAGTTATTTTGGCTGATGAGGCTGTTCAAGCCTAAGTAGAGCTTTTGAGCATAAGTACACAATAAGCTTGTTTGTATATACATGCTTATGTACTCCTAGAAGGAGCACAACCTTCTAATTAGGCAAATCATCTCCCCTTTCCAAAGGAAAATAACAGCATCAAAATGCAATCAAAACAGGCGGAAAGGGGCGAGAAGGAGAGGACAAGAGAGATTATATTCCCTTGGGCAGTGGCAGAACAGGAGGGCGGGAGAAGGGGGGGAGGAAAAAAAGCAAACACCCAGGCAGGAAACCCGGCCCCAGCAACTTTCTGCCAAGGGCAGCTGAGATGCTTCATCCCAGCCCCTTTTTTTTTTTTTTTCCCAGACGCGACTGTTTGGTGTGGCCGCCGGGGTCACACGGCAGCTGCGGAGGGGGCCGGGGGCCCTGGTCCCGGCAGCAGCGGCAGCAGAGTCCCTGTTTCCATGACCTCAGGCGGGGGGCACAGCTGGTGGCAGCTGCAGCACCATCTGCTCGGGGCTGGGCCCCCGCCCCTGCCGGGGGCTGCCCGGCCAGGTACAGCCAGAGCCAGTGTTCGAGTGTCCCCAGGGGCACAGCCACCCACAGCACGGGCACCCCAGGGAGGGGCTCTGCCCGTCCCCAAGAGGGGTTTGCAAAATGGAAAAGTAAAAAAAAACGAGAGCGGGACGAAAGCTACAGAGCCCCGACGGTGCGTGCAGATGTCAGTGTCCCTCCGCGGAGCCCGTATTTATGGAATGCTGTCAGCACGTCATCTGATTTGTAGCAGTTCGCACGGAGGGAAGGGAAAAGGGAAAAAAAAAAGAAAAGAGATGCCAAGGCACCCCTAACTTTCCTCTTTCATCGAGAGGCTTCTGAACACAAGGAGAACTTTATCACTTTTCAGTTCGGTATTGCAAAATCTGCCACACCACCACGCAGACAGTGCTTCCCACATCCCTGTCTTCACCATTTATTAAAAAATAAAGAAAAATGCTTACTTCTTCTATGCCCAAGGAGTAACACATTTAGAAATTTCTTTTAAACAGTCACATTCAGCCACAGCACAGCACTTGTTAGAGGCACAATTCTGTATCAATATTGCTTCCTAGTGCCAGTCGTGAAGGAACTGGCTCAGACAGTCCTGACCACCACGTCAGCCCAGCTGAGCTCTGTCAACTTCACAGGTTTCTTCCAGGTTTACTCCAAAAGTACCAAAATCAGAACTAGGAATTTTGTGTGAAAACAAGCTGAGCTCTACAGTTTTCATTGGCACAATTATTTCCAAAGGCTAAAACATGTACCACTTACCATACATTTTGCCTTCATCTGATAAGATGATTTTCCTCCTCCCACATGGTGGATAGATAGCTAGAGCCTCCTGAAAGCTCTGTTCAATGTCAGGGCTCCAGACACCTTCTGCATCATTGTCAATAGGTTTATCTGCAGAATCACTCATTCTTTCAATATCTTCGGCAGGACTCTCGCTGCCGCTCCAGCTGCTGGGCTCAATGGTGATGGCTGGGGTCTCCAAGCCTAAGCCTGGAGTCTTCAAGGAAATAAACCTGCAAAACAAACAAACAAACAACCCCAAAAGGCATTAAAGACATGGAACTCCAGGCAAACATTTCTGTCTACTTCTGATGCTAAGTTAACTGCAGCTGAGCAGGAATGGCCGTAACAAGAGCATGGGGTGCACCCAGGAAAAGTGAAAAACTAATAACCATTCTACCTCAAATGAGCACAGGTGGAGCAACAAGGCCGTCAGAAGGGGAACTCTACCACATTTTCTGTGTGCAATTACATGAAGGCATAGAGCATCGGGTTATTTTTCACAGATAGACAAAGTGGGTCTTAATACTTGGAAAAACTCTCCAGCCACATTTCATCTGGCTGAAGACTGGCACCCTTAAAATAACGAGCCAGACCCTCAGGCAGGAGTAAATCAGCGTACTTCCACTGGCTGGAAGGGAAACACACCAATTTATGCCACAGTGACCACCAGAGCCTAAACCCACTTGAACCTAAAAACAAAAGCAAAAACTATTGTTCGCATTCATCCGGATGTCAGTGGAGTAAATGGAATTACACTAGTGATGACACAGCTCAATGCAATGAAGTGGAAAAGGCTGTAATTTTCAGATCTTACCCAAATAAATAATACAATAAGAAGCTGAGCTACATACGAGAAGAAATTTTTTAAATGATAATATCAGAGAAAGGAATTACAAGAAAAGATATATGCTCTCCTTGATTTAAAAGGTCTCTGTCACAGAACCATAGCTGAACAAAAATTACAAGCTTCAAGTTGCTGAATCAATTTAATAAGAAATAATTTAATATAGCTGCACCTGCTCACACCAGCAGAGCTGCAGATCTGTCAGTGTTCCTTTTATATTTTTGAGAGAAATACAACTCTGCTATAAAGACTTGCTCCAGGCAAAAAAGCTGCTATACCAGACCACATTCACCTCTGGTGTAATTCTTCAAGAAGTCAGTGAAACAACACCAGGAACAGATTTGGCTCAACGTGTCTAGGCATAATGCAGTTTTATTTTGAAAAACGAAGAAGTTTGGTGACTCTAACTAATCTAAGTGGATGGGAGTGTTCAAACATGCACACATGAGCTGCAAACACACTTAAAAATCCAGTTCGCTGCGTAAACACTCAAAATCCCCAAACTGTAACAGTTTTACTCTGCTGGGGCAGAAGAGAGGGGCTTCCCCTTCTGCACACCTCCATCCTCATGCTGATACACCTCTCACTGGGATCTCACAGGATGCCCATAAAACAATAGGTGAAAAGTGGCAGAACGGCATTTACCGCACGGAGAAAGAAGGAGAGGTTGTACATGGAAGGCCATGACACCTCTGAGCTTTGGGCTGGAGAACTCCCTGAAAGAGGAAATATTTTCAGCAGCCCTCAGTTGAACTCACCAATCAACCAATCGCTAGAGATAACCAAAACCTGACAGTCCAGTCCCTCAGAGGCTACGGTGTCTTGCAAAAAAAAAACCAGAGCTGAAACCTGGGAAACAGGGAGCAGCCTCTCAGTCTCACAGACCAACATTACCAGTCTGACGTCCAAAGTATGGGGTATTTCCACTTCTCCAGGCTCTTAACAGGAGCTCGGAGGGATCAGCACATGTGAAATGGACTCCCAAGAACTTGATTTTCCTTACTTGCCCGTCTGTTTCCATAAATGAGGCATTTCTTAACTTCACATTGGTTTGAACATTTCAGCACAGCAATCGCCAGGCTAATCACTGCCTCAAACGCTTTTTAATAACTGATAATGAGGGAGCAGATGGATTCACAGGGAACCACACACAAATGGTAAGTGGGTGAGAAGTCTGGCCAAATGCACCACTTATTATCTGGGAAATCCAGAATATACAAAATTTTTAAATTCTCATCACATGAAGGGAGATGTAAACCTTGGTAAAACAGTGAAACACACCATCCTTCCTCATCCTCAGAAGGCTGAATGGTTGATTCAACCCCTGCAAGAGTTGAAACTTGTATGTAAGATTAAAGCCAAAGCATAAACACAGCGATACTGGGAAAGGACTGACAGGAAACAATCATGTCCACTTAAGCCTTCACATACAGGGGGAATTTTAGGTAAACGAGAGGTAATTGAATGTTAACAGGGATAATTAGGGAGGTTTCAGTTTTATTGCCATAGTGCAGGGGAAAATGGCTACTGGAGGATTCATTGACTTCACATGATCGAGACCACGACTGAGCATTTCACCAGAAGACAGCACCAAATGGGACTGTTTCCTGGGTCTGTTCTTCAAAGGTGACTACAGGAGGAAATCCTTCCCCTCCCTGATCCCAGGCTCAACAGCATGCAATGCACAGCACAGCCACAGGCAGCTTTTGCTCAGCCCAACCACCCTCTGCTTACAAAATCTGTCACAGTCATAGCCTCAAGTCTTATTATCGCCCTATAAACCAGCCCTTGTTATTACATTATGCCGAAATAATTAAAAAGCACAAGGATCACAGTGAGGCTCTAAAGTAATTAATGTTACTTGATATTCATGTTATATCTTGCATTGTGTTTACCGGTGAATTTTCACTAAGGTGCTATCTCCCTTCCCATTCCTTTTTACATACTTGGATATCATCTTAAGGCATTAGTAGCTACTATTCCAGACTCTAAAATGTAAGACAACCAAATGTTTCTTCCAGAACATCTGTACAATTGGGGCAGGAAGCAACCTGCTGGAAGAAAACCTCTCATACTAAAGGTTATTTTCAGTGATTTCTGTTTTGGTGAATGCTGACACTACAGATCAATCTAGAGGACCAAGGAGAAAAAAACACTTGTATTACAACTGCTAAATGACTCCCTCTTATTTCAGGAAAATAATGAGCTAACTCGGTTAATCACTTCCAGCTCACCTCTGCATATCAAAAGGCAATTCCACATCCCTCTTAGCTTGAATTCTAAGGACCCAACTGTGATGAAAAATTTCAGACTTGTTATGCTGAAGTTCTACACGATTATCAAAAATAATACAAGCTGTTGACAGATGAACTTTGTTTCACATTTCTAATGAGCTATGAATCTCTTGTGAAACATGTGGATTTACAATCCAATTTAAATTTATAAAAATTGTTTTTAAAAGCAAGCCTTATTTTTATTAGCAAACTCCAAATCTTGCAATACCAACTTCCAGCAGACAAAGAGTTAAGCTCCTGGGGGTAATTAACCCCACCTCCCTTCACCAGAATCAGAGCCTGTACACATGACAGATCATTCTAGGATTATTTAAAGCACACTACTGCAGTTTAGGAGGTCTCTCCTAACTAGAGTTTTCCTTCCAACACCAGTCTTACATATTTCAAGACAGTTTTCCCTGTGCATAAAACTCCTTTAGCTGCAAACCCAAATGCATCCTTCCTGCAGTTGCTTTCCATTCTCTCCAGTTAAGTCACTTCTAAGCATATCTTTTGTTGTTCAGTTATTAAGACACTTTTTCTCTGCACAATGGAGGTATCTCCCCCACCCCCCCCAAACAATGCAATGTTACATTAGTAGGGGCAATAAAGGATTTTATAAACAGGTTTTATCGCCAATCCATTCAAGACAGCTCGATGAGGTACAAGATAGGACTTATTATCGTTATGTTCCCTCAGTAGAGTAACTTGAAAAATTACTTTAAAAACGCAGAGAAACAAGACTAGCCGTTGTCAGAGCTGATCAAACCAATGTATTTAACTAAAACCAAATGATAGTCCGCAACTTCTTATCAAGGGACTGGTTTCTTTACTTGCACAAAACATTCTCTTATGCCTTCACTTTATGAGCAATGCAAACCTGGACTTGCCCAGAAAGCTGCTGCTCACAGACCAACAACTGAGATCAATAGCTCCTCACAGGAGCATAGGACAAGTGCAGATTTAAGGCCTTGATATGTTTCATACCCTTCAATATTTGCACAATGAACCAACATGAAAACACTGTCTTTCAAAAGTCATTAGGGACTAATCTTATTTCATAATATCTTGCAAAAGTTAAACCATTTTCTCTGTTTGTTTAATTCATTTACTTTCTTGGATTTCAGTGTACAGGTGCCAAACGGTGCCTTCACTGTGGTGTCACATAACCACTGGAAGAGGATTAATACTCTGCAGATATTGGTGCAGGAACACGAGAATGACTGAAAACACGCCTTGATTCTGAGAGGTGTCTGAGAAAGAAAACATTATATCTCCCAAGTCTTCTAAATTGTGTCTGCTTGAAGGGGATGAAGTGTAGGTATTTTTGAGATAATCTACAATGGCACCTGCAAGAATTGGCAGGTGAGAAAGCACCAGTGTTGTTATCCACACTGATCTTCTGGCTATGAATAGCTGTAGATGGCTACCAAATCATTCTTTCAACCAGACCAATATTCCTAAAATCTGTCTTTCAGAAAAACTTTAATTCTAGAGGTAAAGATTTTTAGTGTTGAAGGGGTAAATTACACTTTTAAAGATACATTTTATTTTTAATTTGTGAACAAACTCAGCTTCAATTATATAAAAACAATGGGATCGAGAATTCAACAAGTTTTTTATAAACATCAAGATGATAATGAGCAGATGAGTAAAAACCAACTAATTCTAAATTTGCAGATGGCAAATTTTCTCTGAAGGCTTGAAATGTTGCAGGCCCATGGGATTTTCCTTTTGCTTTGTTCAGCAGTACAAATCCACAGCTGGAGTGCTAAAGCTCTGGAGAGAATCCAGAGGAAGAAAGTTATCAGATCTAGAAAACATGACCTACCAGGAAAGGAATTAGGTTTGTTTAAATTTAGAGAAGGCTGATGTGAGAAGATAACCACTTTCAAATAAGGAAAAGGTAAAAGCAAAGCAGAGAAGCAACTCTTGGCCATTTCTACCAAGGATAGGATATGAAGCAAAGAACTTAAGTTGCAGCAAGAAAACTCTAGGTTGGTCATTTGGAAGACTGTTTTGACCCTACCAAGTCACACCCTGGAAGCATCTGAGGGAACTGCTGGAGAAGAGAGGTTGTTCAGAGGAGGTGACACAAATGTTTCTCAGGATCAATGCTCAACCCTGTCTGAGGTAGAGAAATGAACTACATGATACCGTGAGACTCAGCCCCAACAGGAGGAAACCTGCCCTGGGAGCATATCCTTGACTAGGCATGGGGGAATCCAGGTGCCCAAGAGACTTCACGCATGTCCTAGTGACCAGACAGCTTTGTCAGCTGCAGGGCAGGAATCCAGGCAGAACCAGGCTTCCTACTGCAGGTGCCTGTGGAGCTCCACGCTCCTTCACTCAGCGCAGTCCCTTGCACAAGAGCTGGGCATCCTGCTGGGCATCCTGCTGGGCATCCTCCTGCATGAGCATCACTGGCAAAAGCCACCCGTGAAGTAGCTCATCAAGGCAGCCAGGATGGGGGAAGACCAAACCACCAGGCTGGGGAGGAGAAGGCTCCATCTCCTGCTGGTACTCTCCATGGGAGTTTTGGGAGATGAGGCTGCCTCATCCCCCAGCCACCCCCCAGTGCTTCCAGATATCTGTTGAACTGCACAACTCTTGCCATCATATCCAGATTTCTCAAGCTCTTTCTGCATTGATTAAATTAAATATGGAACTGGTGGAAAGCTTGAATTTTACTAGGATTTTATGTTTCTATGTTGCCAGTAAAAGTATCTTTAAAGTGTTTATGCAAGTCAAGCATATAAAAAACAACTTTTTTATTTAAAAAGAAATTTACACTATGGATTTTCTAGCTGTGATGGGTAAGTATGTATGGATTTTCCTGATTCACTGAGGTGTTCTTCAGGCATTACTTTCAGGAAAACACTATATATATTCGAGCCATTTTATATATAATTTCTTTTTATGAAGAAAGGATATAACACAGTATGAAGAATAAAAATGTAAATAATTTACAGAGCATTCAGTGGTGAAACCATTAGATTAAAATGACTTTATATTGTATTTCTGTTACAAGTTCTACTTATCAGCAGTTATTCCCTCTAAGAAGAAAGAGCACCAGGAGACAGAAGCAGCCCATTTGTAGGACAAAGTTTTCCTTTAAAACTGTCAGACTAATTCAGCCCTTCACATTTGCCACTGAAATGAAATAAAACAAGTTTTTCTCTGATTGCATGAACACTTCAGGAAGAAATTTTGATGCTGTGCTTTTTCAGTGATCACATAGTTGCATGCAATGATGCTTCCATGTACTTTCTATCGTTCATATAAACTACCTTTGTTGCCCTAAGATAGAAGTTACCATTTCTTGCTTGGGATTCAAGCTATGTATTAACTGCAACCTACCTATTTCAGATTTGTCTTTGGAATCTGTGCAGGAATAACATGATCAGTTCAACTGCAGCTACAGAACACCTGTGAAGAGCACATGATGCTTTTTTCTGAAGTTGAGTGCATTATGCAGTGAATTCAGGCACACTTTCTTCTCCTCAACTGTCGCACTCAGGGTAAACATAAAAGTAGCAGGAAGACAGACAGTGCCATGTCAGTGTGTCAAATACCAAAAACATGTAACATAACATCAGTGCAGCGATAGTTTTCTTCCAACAGAACTCTGCACCTGATCATCTGAGAAGATTTACATGTGTATTTTCACAAACTCTGAGGAAACTTACTGAACAAAGAATGACTTAGATCTGCAAGAGTAGGCAGCATATAGGCCTAAATGTGAAATTAGGATTATATGAACTATTTATAAAAAGAAACAATGCATTCTCCTTGAATTGCCTTTTTTTTTTTTTGCTTATAGAAACAGATTACTCAGCAAAGAGTGGGTTGATGCTAATACATGGGAATTCTTCCCTTTGCAAACAGCTTTCATCTCTGCATTCTTTATGCAAGTGAAAAGAGTATTTGGTACCACTCTGAGGGCCTCATTTATTTATTTTTCCAAAAGCTGCTTTTGTTGATACATGATTATTGTTGTAAGGATACTGAGTCATTGACTCCAACCCAGTTTTCTTTTCCATTAGTTTTAATTTCATACTGTTAATAAAATAGTTCATCTTCTCAGTGGGGAAACGACGGGATTCTGACTGTGACTACACCACACTCCCGGGCTCTGTCAGCTTTGTGCTGGCTCACCAGGACACCTTCTGCAAGCGGCTACAGTTTCAAAAGCATACATATTAACTAGCTAGCGGCCAGCAGTCCAGCTTGAAAAACTGCTTTTTAAGGGGCTACACACCACTCGAGGGCCATGGTCTGCACGGATTACCGAGTTATCACCGGGTAGGTGAATCTCAACATACCCGTTGTGAATGCCTATCTCATTACAGTCACAGCTGCTGGAGATACGATTCCTTCCCCTGTGATACCGAAGCAGCCACGCTCATCCTAGGTGCTAGCGCTCATTTACACCCAGCTGGCTTCAATTATAAGGGTGTTCCTGGGATTTCACCCAGCTCCAGTCCTGCATCGTGGTGGTAACCAACAAAGATTATCCTAACTACGACTTGGCACTCGGCAGGATGAAGAATGTTGAGCGCCGTGTCTGACTTGCTTTTGCTAATTGCCAACACGAAGCGAAGGAAAGGATAAAATATTTAACAGCCCTCAGAAGGAGAAGCCATTCTTTCTGCCACTGCAGGAGGAGACTGTGCAACAACCCAGCCGCTGTGCTGTGCAGCGGGAGCTGACCGTGCCCCTCCTGTCACCCAACGGGGACATGGTTTGTGAATGGCAACGGCAGCATCTATTACCAGTATAATGCCATGCTGTGCTTGCCCCAGCTGTGCTCCAGCTGTGACTTTTCTACGGCAAAAGTTGCTATATATTGTGAAGTGGGGATTATTAATATTTCGCTCAATCGCCAATTATTCAGCTTTTAGAGGAATGGTCGGTGGCCAAGGTGGGTCTGTCCTTACAGGGAGGGGAGGCTCCGCTCCCAGAGAGAGTGAAATGGCTTGGGCTGGCCAGAGAACTGTTCTTTGGCACTGAAAATGTCAGTGCCCAAACTAGCGCACTGCAGGTCTGTAAGAAATGTTTCCCAACCCCAAGGCCTGTACGTAGAGGCCGCAGAAGGTCCCTCAGGGCCAGATCTGCAGCCACTGCTTTGCTTGGGCCGTGTTCATGGAGCACGTGTTTGGCAGGTCACCATAATTCATTCTGCTGCCAACACATGTAAACAGAAAACAAAAACTAGTACATGTGGCTGTCAGGGCAATACGTTTTTTGACGTACAAGACTGGAAAAAGGGACACAAAAATAGATGCAGTTCTTGCTTACGCGCAATAACTGTCTGTTCCTTGAGTGCCTTAAGTTCAGTCACCCAGAGGAAGCTGAGACAGGGATTCCTTCTGCAAAGAGGCTCTGTGCCTTCCCAGTGACTCCACAAATTATTAATTACAGTGTAAATGCCCTAAGAAAACAGACACTGGCCCTCCTTCAGCTCCAGTGCTGTTCATCTCTCCCTACCTCTCCATATACATAGCTTTGGGATCTGGATACAGACACAAACACACTGAATACCTTTGGAGCTATCCATCTTCTGCATCTACTGGTGGTTTTCCCACTGTTTCAGTCCCATCTACCTGGGGCTATGGGAATGATGTAAATGGCTTTCCCATGTGCAGACAGACGATCTCTTCTCTGTAGTTTGCTGTAACTGCCCTGTTTCCCACAGCACCACTGAGCATGACTAGTAATTTTGTACCTCAGAAGACAAGCTGGAACTATTAATACCACATACCAAGTGTTATAAATACCAGAATTAGGTACATCCTTGATCTCTGGTGTGTTACTAGCTTCCTGCTGGGACCACATATGATCCACTGCTCACACATATGATGGACCTGGCAAGTCGTTCTGTCTAGATGTAGCTCTGAATTCGTTTGTTTCCCCAGTTTCCTAAGCCTCCCTAATTTTATTGGAGTTCCCATGTCACACAGACATGTGCAAAACCAGATGCAATCCTTCACATTCATAGCTCTCTTATTCTATTCCTGGCATATGACTAACTGCTTTTGTACTCCACTGTTAGATTTTTCTCTCTCTCTTTTTTTTTTTTTTTAATAACTTGTTTTCAGGATGAAAGTTTTTTTTTCCACAATGGCTGCAAAAACATCAGTGTTCACTCTAACAGCTCTGAGTGAGGTGGGAAAAGGGACAGAAAGCCACCTGCTTGAACAACTTTATGTAAGTTCACTCAGGAAAGGGAAAACCAATGCTATTTGAAGGGTGGTCCAATGTCTTACTGGTTCATATGTAACATAAAACTTTTGCCTATATAAAAAATATTTTATATAATGATTTAAGTATTCTGTTAAAAAGGTACAAAGAAGGCACAGTGGAGTAAAAGGTTCGTTCATTTACTCAGGTGCATTTGTTTAAACAAGAAACAGCCACAAGATTAACCCTTTCCCCATTCCAAGCTGAAGAAGGACCCTTCTTTTATGAAGCAGGAGAAAAGCAAGTTTTGGACAAAGTGCAACTTCCAGTTGGCCAAAGCCACCCCTGGAATCCAGCACTGGCACCTTTTATCCCTCAAGCCCACTTGTTCTCTGCTTTGCAGATGTTATACAAACACTCCTTTGTGCAAGAGCAAACACACACACACATGCACACACAGACTTTCTCAAACATTTGTTGAAAGAGCTAAATTGCAGCTAAAATTCATTTTACAAGTTAAAAAACTACCAAACACTATCTATGAGCTCTATCCCTCTAAAGTTGCTACAGACTTGTTATGAATGTCTCATGCTCACCTGAATGTGCTGGGTTTGTACCAGGCAAAACCAGGAGAAAACAGCTTTATTCTGCTTTGGTGTTACTACTTGAGCTACCGCCCCGGGCTCTGATTCTGCCAACACAGAGCCATTTTATACATATGAATAATCACTCCAATTTTAATGAAGCTCCTCACACCTCCATTAGCAATTGTTTTGGTTGGAAAAAGGCCCTGCCTATCAACCCTGAAGGAGCCTGGAAACAGAGAAGTGATAATACTGGGAGGCTCACTTTGGGAAAGGCTGTGGTTTTCTGGTGATAGGACACAGAATTGCAAGACAACAAAAAAAAAAAAAAAAGGAAGGGGTGAAATCACAGCGCCACAGTCCTCAGCAGGGTTGAGATTTGATCCCAGTTTTCTGGCCTTGTTCTCACCAACTCTAAACAGAAAGAGATTTCAGAAATCAGCATATGAGATCAGATAGGACTTGGGGTCCATGTAGACTAGTCACAACATGTCTAGTGTCTTCATCGAATGCCAACACTGGAAACCCCACCTCGTGTTTTTGTGTATAGAGAAAAATCAAAGCAACAATTCTGTTTGCAAATGCAGTAGCTGTCAAATAAAAATATTTTAACTCATTCTGTTTTCCAGCTGCTAGCAGTAGTGTTATGGGCAAATTACCTGCCAAATTAAATTTTAAGTCTGAGTTGTTTATCTATTACAAAGGAAGCCTTCTATGTAAGGAAATGAGCATTACTTGTACAGCACTTAAACACCAACTTCTTTCTTCCATCTCACTCTTGCCTCCAACACCTGTCCCTCACAGGTGGTGAATGCATTGGCAGTGGCCTCACTTTGTCCATATGACTGTCTCATACAGATAATGGCAGGTCTACAGCTTGCACGCTGTCCATAATGGAAAATTTATTCCTGACATCTCATATAAGATTCCCCTGAGGACTGAAGATGCTTTTATGCAGCAGGACTTACATCTTCTACAAGGGAGTAGTAGAAAACGCTCTCCTGCTGAGATTCTGAAACAATCCCAAACTGTGGCAATCTTTAATTGCTGGACACAAGTAAACCCTACAATAACTAGCTATAGCATTTTCAGAACTCAATATAATAGTTATGCAGTTATTCTGCACTTCTCTTGTAGTTATCGCCTGTTGAGGAAGCAATTTCTGTCTTAAGCTCTGACTTATATTTCCAGTCTATTTCAACTCCTTGTTCACTGTAGTTTAATCCTGCTTCAGGAGGTGTCAATTTTCCACAAAAATAACTTTGCTGGCAACCATTAGAATTGTGAATTCACTGGACGCTGGCAGAGCTAAAGAAGAGATGGTGTGGTTCAGGCAGCAGAAAACAAAACATTAAAAACCCAAACAAAAAGTACAAGCCTAGGAACTAATCCTGATAATTCTCCTGGGCTTTAAAAATCTTGAATTTAACAAAAGTACCGATTTCACAGCACACTCATTTCTGCCACAGCACCCCTTCCTCCCCTGTGCTCACCATTCACAGTTCCATGGGCAATCATCACCTGCTTCTCCATCTGCCTGAAGGACAGCTCCCCTTGTCCAAGACCTCACCTCTTATTTCCAGCTCCAGCTCCAGGCCCAAGTGCCCCCTCTCACAAGCTGCTGTGTGGGAGCAGGTCCATGCCTAAGCTTAGCAAACCCCAGCCATCCTCCCCCCTCCTGAGTCACCCCTCTGCCGCACCGCGGCCGGAGCCACTTCTTGGGAGGGGAGCGCCGAACTTGTCCAACTCCACAGACATGGAGGTCTGTGCTGGGGATTTGCACTGCTGTCTGTTCGCTCATGCCAGGGACGGACATCTGTCCCTGCCACATGTGGAAGAGGGGGTGGGATGGGAAGTGAGCACCAACAGAAATCCTTACAGAAAGGAGCCTTTCTAAAGCAATGAGGAAAACCCATCGAATTTATTACAGAAACAGAGCAAACACATGGACATATGTTGTCCCTTATCCTGTTTCAGTCAGGACCTTCCACTTCTTCTCTGTCTGTCAATCTCCTCCATTTGACAGGAGGGACACAAAAGGGGAGTGTACCCTTTCAAGGCTGATTTCAGGGGGGAACTGGCTAGTGTAACTAATTCCCCTGTATGTTTTCTCCATTGGTCTGATGGGGCTCCTGAAATGGCTCAAACGCTGCAGAGTCCAGCTTGGTTCTCTGACCAGTGTGGGCAGAAACACCTTCCCAGGACAATGCTGTTATTTAGACTGCAAGGTCTCTGAAGGAGATAGAAGGTGGTTTTTTCAAAGTTTTTGATACAGTTTTGCCATCCTAACTGGGGTCTCAACGAGATAGTTTTGTAGTAATATGAAAACGTATTACATTCCACAGAATCACCAAGGGAAGGAGAATATACAATAAAATGCCAACAATGTTTTCAAATGACAAAAGATAAGTGCCTCTGCCCACAGTGGTCAAGAGGACCTCGCTAAAACCAGCCAATAGTTGCAATTTCTGCTATAAATACAATGCCTCTAACACAAGTATTATTTAGTATCTGAAGGTTAGGCAGTACCAAAATCTGTTTATGAAGAACAGTTAATGCTCATGCAAGCACACAGTCCTATATAAAATATTTAGTCAAGCTCAGAAAAAGACAAATAGCCTCAATTATTTATACTTTTAAATTATCTTAAATCACATTAGCTCTCTGAAATTACCTCTGTTTTTCATAATGTCTATGCACAAATGTTCCTTTAACTCAATGGATGCTTTTATTGTAGGGAAAACTGAACACTTGTAGCATGGCTTCTCCAGTATGTTTCCAGTTAGAGGCTAAGGGTGGCTTCATGTTGATAGCTGAGACTTCAAGTTTCACAATTTAATTCACCACCACAAAACACCATTAAAACCCTGAGCTTTTTTCTTTTTAAATTCCAGGTTGCAGGCTTTTCAGTCCTTGAAGGGTAGGCCTCTTTTTAAGCCAGAACAATGTCTGACTCGTACGAAAAGCAAATGTCAGAATGGCAAGTCTACAGGAGATCGGACCATGAATCCTTAAGTATCTAGTGGTGTTTCTAGTGAATCTAACACTTGAAGAAAAGCATTAGAGTGCGCTTGGTTCTTCTCCTACTTAGCCACTGACTTGCTGTATGATTCTTTAAGCGTTCCTGTGCTTTACCATTTGTCATATCCTGTTCACTGAGCTCAATCAGGTTGTGATCCAGTGCCCTCAAAACCAAACAAGCCTTTTTCGACTTACTGCTAGTCAAATCCTTGGAAATCCTAGACAAATATATTGCATTTGATTATTTGAGTTATTATCATTAAATGAATATGAATTAGAAGGAGAAAGTGACCCAGGCAAAAAAGAATGACCCAGAAAGGGAATGAGCCAGCAAGTGACCCAGAGAAAAGAAAGTATTTTGGCTTCCTTCCTCAGAATAGCTGTTGCTTTCCTCAAATGACATTTCTTAAATTTTATTTGAAAGTACTAAAAAAATGCTGATGAACATTACAGTAGAAGCAAGCTTGGCTCTTGATAGAGAAACACTGTGACTTAGAGCCAAGGACTTTTATTTTTCACACGTGAATTATTTTTTGAACAGCATTTCCTGGCTCAATGTCACTGTACCACAGATAGATATGACAGCAGATAAGTGCATGAGATTTTAGATCAACAAGAGTGTTACTTTTACAATGAATACATTTGTAGTCAGAGCTCAAAAGTAGTTTTATTTCTGCTGTGCATGGAAGATGTATTGCACACTGTTTTATTAATACACTTTTCTTCTTAAAATGGAATGTAATCCAAATGTTCTGACACTGCAGCTGCAATTTGATGGTTGGATTTACTAACCATGTGGATTTACAGTAACAAACTCTTCAATTTTCATTCCTTCTCTAGCCCACCTTTCTGCCACCTTGATTTATTTCTGTTTCACAGCTGCGCCTACCAAATGAGTCTTGCTCTCCACACTTTTCCACCTCTTCCTGCAGCTGATCCAAACTAAAACACAAATTTTCTGGATATATGAAATTAAAAAACTCTCACAGCGAGAATACAATGTCCAGAACTGAAGGGTACACTTTACCAGGGGGTGGGGGAAACAACCTGGGGTTCAAATCTGGAAAAGCTAAAAAATTCTCAGTTTGGATTCCACCATCAGTAGTCACTACAGCACAACAATAACTCTCCCAGAGCTTCTAAGGAATTTACCCATCTCCGGCATTTACAGCACTAGCCACCGTAAGCAGTAATTGCTGGAGTTACATAAATATAGCCCCAAATATTCCTCTCTCAAAATCGGCACTGCTGCTGTTAAAACTGGCACCAGAAAACCTTAGTAGCACAGATATGATCCAAAATACAAACCGATCCAAATAAATAATGAAAACCAGATCGAAACAAAGCAGAGAACAAGCGAACACTGAGGGCCAACAAAATGAAATTAATAGGTAAAACAATGATGAAAACTGAGGGAGCCTGCTCTCAGCTCCTTCCCCTGCGAGATGCCTCCACAGCACTACGGCTGTGAAGGAGACCTGGGTGCCGTGTCTCATTCAGCAGAGAGCTTCCCTTCCATAGTGTTACACAGGGATTCAAAAGGGCAGAGCCCAGGATGAAACTCTAGTCCTGTGTTTATGTATTAATTACTGAAAAGTTACTTAACCTTGAGCCATATCCTAATGTAATGAGCTTGGGCATCCTTAAGTCTCTCGGAAAAGGAGCTGAAGGCAAACTGGCTTGTCTTTACTGCCGAGCAGCCCTGCCATGGGTCCTTCCTTATGGATATTCCAGACACTGCCCATCAGAGGCAGGCTCTGACAGACCAGAAAAGTGTGCAGACTTCAATTACAGGGACACTGCACTTCCAGGGCAGCCCAGCTGCCAACCACGCAGAGATTTGCAGCGATAACAATTATACTTAAAAGCCTCACTACACGTTTGAATGCATTTACACATTCTCCTTTTACTCTCTATTTATTATTAATGGCAACTCAACTAATATCAAGACCCCAGTGTGTTTGGCACTAGAGGTGCACAGAAGGGCAGCAAATTCTTGCTCTGAGGAGTTTACAGTCTAATTATAAATGACAGCAAATGGAGGGCAAACATTATGAGTTGTTCTGCGTTTCATCAGGAAATTTAACTCAGGTAACAATTTTTAACCAGATAGAAACAATTACGCATTATATCATGTACCACAGGCTAGGCTGCAGACATATCCTAGTCAGTCTTATATAGTGAGTGACAGTGGCCACTTCCAAGACAGATAACCAAGGTCACAGAAGATTCGGGGCTTTACCTGCATGGAGATTTTGCAGGAAGCAAATGGGAAATTTAGTTTTGTTCAAGTAAGTCAGACTCACGCTTACATGTAAGCATGTATTTAAATCCACATCTGTTCACCAAAGGACTTAATATGAATTAAGTCCAGAACATGCATCTGATGGCATTTTGCACTCCCTCAACTTTTAGGTTTCATTTCTAAGTCCACCATAAATTAGCTGCCTGTGTAACTTCTTATTAATCAGCTGTGAGGTGGTAAAAGTCAAAAGTGACTGTTATAGATGTCTACAAAAAAAGGATTTTGAGGCCATAGCTGATAAATTCTGTCTACCTGAGGACTATACTGGACATTCACAAGGACACCATGGCCTTATCTGTTTTACACATGTTGAAACTTTGCATCCACTCTTGCTCTGTTAGCACAATCTGCAGACCCATATGAGAGGCACCAAGCTCTGTGCAGCTGGGTATGAGCTGCACACTGCCATTTGAGGACCCCCTCAACAGCCATCATGTAGGAGAGCACTGGGGGCTGAGCTGAGGTAACCACAGTTCATGGGGGAACAGCTTCCATGGAAAGCCCAAACACTGGGGAGTAGGCTAATACTCCACAGAGAGGCCCTGAGGCCGTAGCTTTAGTACTGGGTTCAAGTGAGCAAGGAGCCCTCTATCTCCTAGACCACAAATGAACTTTGCATCCTAGGTGGCAAACACAGCTCTCCTCTCACTGAGGTGGCCTGAGCAGGATGTTTTTGCATTCAGCCCTCTTGGAGGCCATAGCTCAGTACTGAAGAGCACCAGAGACCTACCAGCTGTGCTTTAGATATAAGAGATTAATGTCATGCTGAGACTTCATCTGCTGCATTTCCTACTGCTTTACAATAAGATTTGGGCTCTGAACTCTGAAGACTGTCCTGTAGGACTGGTGACTTGCTGAGCCCTTCCCAGGGCCCCAGGACGACCTCTTGAGCAGAACCTCGTGCTCGCCTTTGTTCGCAAACAACTGACCCGCAAGTGCAGGAGGTGCCAAGCACCACATGTTCCACTGAAGCCAACTCGTATCACAGGGGACTCAAAACCCCTCCAGGACAAGAACTCAGTTTGCTAATGTGAGGTACAGAATCACAGGCACCACTTCCCAGATTGGACAAAAAATGGGCATGTTCAGACTCCCACAAGTGCATGCCTCTGTTTTAGGAAGCCAGAAGTACCTAGCAAGCTACTGATTGCCAGTCACGTCCATGTAGAAGAAGGGTTATTCATTGCACCACATCAGCTAAGAGTCCTGGGCTTAAAAATCATTCTGTTCCCACTAGCAACTTCACAAACAACTCACAGAACAGGAGCAAAGGTCTTTATGGCTCCTACATTTCCAAGGCCTCCCCAGGCTACCTTTGTCCGCTTTCCACAGCTAAGACACCTAACGCTCCTCTGACCCTTCTCCATGCAATGAGAGCCCTCTAAATCACATGTTGCCAGAAGAGAATCTCTCTCTCCAGGAAAAGTACAGCTGCAACACATCTATGGCAGCTAAGCCATACTGCAGGAATCAAATTCTTTTTGGTCATCATTCTCTATTCTCAAACAGACAGAGGTTCACACAGGAAGATCTGCAGGTCTCTCCAGGAGTCCCGACTTCCCACACTGCAGATGCAGGTGGAGAGGAGTTTGGTGTTCACACAGGCTGTGTGTGAACACAGGAGCACTGCACCTTCCTGGGCTCAGCCCTCTGCATGCATGGAGGGTTGGCTCTCATACTCAGGAGGTTTGCTGTCGTGGATTCCAAGTGGGGAGCCGAGCTATTGTTCTAAAGTAATAGTAAAAATGCGGGATACATTTCACAAGAAGGGTCTGAAAACCATTTTGCTACTGAAAAAAATAAAAAAATTTACTTAGGGCAGAATTGGACAATTAATCTTCTCGGATTCAGCAGAGTCAAAAATAGTCTCTGTGTCTTATACATATTCTGCAACTTTCTTTATGCCACGGCCACAAAAAATGACAACTCGGGGAAAAACACATTGTATTTCAGACTTCTCCTTCCTAAAAAGCAATGTTCTTAACCCCAGCCAGACTCATAAGAATGATGTTCAGGGACTGCAGAAACTCTGAACACTTTTGAGTATCCTTCTGTGATTCTCCCTCAGAGAAACCACAATGGATCAGGTAAATAAGAAATTTGAGGAGGAGGTAGCTGCATGTCCAGAGTACACTCCTTCCTAGATACTATGAAGAGAAAAAATGTTTATACTCTTGGAAGACAGCATAATAATTTGAATTACAGGTCCCTCCTCCCAGGCAGCATCAGGGTTAGACAAGTGATGCAGAAAGCAGATCTGAGAGAGGTTTGAGATTTACTATAGTAAATTTATAGTATATTTTGAAAAAATCCTCAAGCCATCTTTTAATCTTCGTCTTTCTTCAAATGATTTCAGATAGTCTAGCAGGATAAGGAAGAGGGCAATGAGTACATGGGTGCTGGTGACTCCAAAGCTGGCTGCCCAGCAAATCAGTACCAGAAACAGGGTGAAATCTGAGAGACAAAGAGGGTGCTTTCTGTCTCCCACAGTGTAATTATGAACTAGATTGTGGGGGGGGGGCTCCTGCCTCTGCTGTGACACACATGGCAGCTCCTGGCAGTCCAGCCCATCACCAGGACTGATCCAGAGGCAGCGTAACTTCGCTCCAGCAGCTGTGAGCTCAGAGGGATTTCTCACCAAAACCATAAAGCAGAGCTGCACGGTAGGACTTGGTGATGCAGATTAAGGAAGCCACAAGTGGTTTCTTGTTGCCCTGCACCCTCCACTACATCAGTTAGGAGCTGGCAAAAAAACCTTCCCCTCTGGCTTTCTCAGGCTTTCAGCATATTCCAAGTAGGGGAAGGGCACCTTGGCTTGCAGTAGCACACGCCTGGCCTCCTCTCTCTTCTCACTCAGATAATGAAGCTTCTAAAGGACTAGAGTCAGGACTAACAGCATCAACAGCAGAAGAATCTGGACCTGAGATGCCTGTCACTAGGCGTTTTGGGTCAGGGAAAGTTGATCCTTAATGATTCCTACCAGTTTCAGTGTGAATTCTACAGCTGATCTGACACGACTGAAAGGCAGCCCAAGACAGACACAATACCCCCTAAGAACGGCCTTAGTATCGGGGACCCCACACCCCCACTTAACCTGGGACACAGCTACCGAGGCACACACAGCACTGGCAACACACAAAAGTCTTCCTTAATATGTGGCCTGATTCCACAGGAATATTAAGGAACAAAGGAAAAACAAATACATACAGACGTTCACGCACAGCTGGAAAATATGAGTTTAATCTTGCAAAGTGAAGAAAGTGTCAGATCTTGTCTGTGACTTCATACTCACAAGTGGAGCACAGAATGTTTAATTTCTGCATCCTATTCCAACAAAGTTGTTCCGATTTTCAGGGAGTTTGGCTTTTACAATTGGACGAACGTGATTATGAATGATTTGCATGAGGGACTTTCCCAGGCATGCTTTATAAGCTCACTAAGACTTCTCAAATTGTGTCAGTCTTTTCTGTCTCACAGTAAAACTTCCAGATTTCTTTCCCAGGGACTTGGAACTGTGCACACAGTTTTCACCACTAAGTGAAAACCTTTCTCTATAGAAAAAATATGCCAAAATCAGAGTATCTGGTTCCCTGTATTTTCTTTTTCAACTTTCTAGAGTCTTTTTCTCACCATTTTAATGTCATAAGTTCTGCAAACAACAATTCTTTGGGCAAAAATTAGGAAATGTTCTTTCCAGGCATTTAGCACTGAATCTTTATCTGTGTCTATGAGCCCACTGAGAGTTCCACATAAATTCCAATTGCTTTTCCACTCCATTCTTTTTTCCATTCTTGAGGATTGTTGTTGCATAAAGGACTCTGTAGGATTCTATTTTATTTATTATTATTTTTCTTCTTTTTCTGCTATATAAATTATCTATTTCTCTTTGGTACTCTTTTCCTTTCAATGATTTACTTTCCTGTGAAGGAGGGGGAAGGTAAAAGCAAGTTTCAAATATGAAAGTAAACACCTAGATAACTGCAGAAATAGTCAGGTAACTACACACAATGAGATGTAGATCAGAAATAAAGAGAATATTATGCAGATAATAGAAACTGTCACTTGTTAGACACATCAGGAGTCTGCTGTGACCTCAGACCTGTGGTCACAGAAGCCAAAATCAGTTAAAACCTGCAGAGAACATTGCAGACTGTATTAAAGATTTAGACTGGGATCTCCACATTAGAAACTCTGCTATTATTTTAATTCTTGATTGATGTTTGAATGTTTAACTTAATTTTGGCTGTTGCTTCTTTTTTTTTTTAATGAACACTAACTAATGGTTTCATTGCAGTCTTAAGGATGGCTTTGTTTCATGTGCAAAGCAAACATTTAGGGAAGGGTGCGATTAAAGCCAAACAAGTAAATGTTTTACAGAGATAGTTTAGAAGCTACAGTACAACAAAGCAAGTAGTTAGTTAAATGCTGAAAATCTAACCTGTGTGCATAGATGCCCCTTATGTCTCCCCCTCAGCTTCTTTTTTTTGTCTTCTATTCTTTTGCTTGAAAATTTATTCAAAACCAGGAAGAAATATACTGGGAGCAAAGCAAATTTTTCACTCCCAAAACAAGTTCTGGTGCCCAGGTTTTCAAGAGGGTGTTGCCAGTAGTGAGCAGGCTAAACAAAGTTTACTGAAACTGCCTTCAGCAAGCGTGGCAGAGTGTAAAAAGGGAGTAAGGGGAAAAATCTGTGTCTTAGACTCTTGGCAACTGCTTGAACAGCAGAGCATACTTTTACCTCAAGTGTTTACCCAATAATTCACCAGGAAGTAAACAGAAATTATGACCTCTCAAATGGACATTTATGCCCAGACATCAAACTATCAGAGGGGGAGGGGAGATTTCTAATCCACTTCACAGAGGAAGGAGTACACGCTGTTCGAGGCGCAAATCCATAGAGCCAAAAACACGGAGAGGTGCAGCAAAGCTGGACTCTTCTCCCATCTGTTTTGTTCTTCCCCCAGGAGCGGGGGACGTTCTGCCAGCACAGCACATCCCACAGCACAGGGTGCACCTCCAGAGCCTGGCTCTGAAGCCCAGGGAGGGGGCGAGGGGCTGGCAGGGCTCTGCAGCGGGAGCGCTCCCGGCACCGGGCGGGGGTTGAGCCCGGGCCAGGTACCAACCCGAGCCGAGCCATCTGTGCGGGGAAGATACGCCCATTGTACGGGAGCAGCGACCCAGGCGTGATCCTTCTCCGTAGGAAAACTACCGTCAACAAAAAAAGGCTGGTTTTTCTGCTAAACAGGGAAAGTAATCATCGGGAGCAAAGCCGTACAAAGCTATTTACTCGCGCTGTTTAAATCTAAGGGGGTTTCCTCCCTCCTCAAAAAAAAAGTTTCCAAAAAAATCCTAGCTGTTACTATCTGTAAATGATAGTTTATGGAGAGGAGAGAAAACACAGGGCAGGCAGTAAATCAGCTTACTAACTGATCCAGAGTCCATTACCAAATGTTTTTTATTACATGTATGGCTTCACTAATTTCTGCAGTGCATTGTAGGCTATTTCTGGAAGCTTTAAAAATGCATGATGCTTCTGCATTTTAATACTTAACAGTATGGTTATTTCAGTTTATTAAACAAGAAAAAAGAGGGAATCTGCTTGGCTGCAATTGGCTTTCATGTCACAAAAGGACTAAGTCAGTGCAAAAGCAGCCAAGCAGGAACCCTATTTAAGTTCAGCATGAAGAAAACCTTTCCAACCTCTTACACCAATTAGGATAATCTGGGTCTTTTGATGTTAAGATCCCCAAGAATCATATGGAAATCATAAAAAGTGCAGTATTTAAAACAGATTCAGAGTGCAGATAAAAATCATTTTTCCTTCTTAACATTTCCACCAGAGCTGGGGGCACCATCAGCTAACAAATTCTTCATAAAGCTTATGTCCCTTGTACTGCAGGGTTTGCTCAGGGAAAGAAAGGGATGATGAGGGAGGCTGTCCCTAAAAGTAGCCACTCCTAAAACAACAGAGCACCTGGGAGGCAGAGCTGGGATGCAGCTGGAGCTGGGCCAGGCAGGCACCGGGGGGAGCAGCAAGGCCATCCCTGGGCCCTGGATGCAAGCTGCTCCCAACCAGGGGAAAGGAGACCCAACAAGGGCACAACGTGATTCAGTGGCCAGCTTCTGAAATCTCAGCCCTTGGATGCTTTGGTGGGCTTTGTACAGCCTTCCCTAAATGGATGGCATCCTTCAAGACCATGAACAGAAGCTGCAGGCATTGAAATAACATGCTTGAATCTGTGCAATGAGTTATCTTTAGGTGAAAAGCACTTTGTTTCTTTATATTGGACTATTCCTGAGGCCTCCAAATTTCTCTAGGTGTCCTGCTTCCAAGCAAACTCAGGGCAAGAATTCTGTTTGCCTTGACAATTCAAAAAAAAAAAAAAGACCATGGGCAGGAAAACGAGGGATGTTTTGCTGGATGCAGTATCGCAGAGCTGGAGGGATGTTTCATTTTCTTTAAATAGAATTCTGATCAACATATTTTGCTGTGAAATCTGACACAATAACGAACCTTCGTCTATATATATATAAATATATATAGAGAGAGAGAGAGACAGAGACAGAGAAGGCAGTTTGACAACAGTCTCCCAGAGACCATAACATAGTATTTTCTGTAATGAGAGAGGATAAACACACTTTCTCATGCAATAGGAAGCATCAATACAGCCTCCCCAAGGAGCTAGTTACATACTACTACTACTACTACATGTGTGTAAGATGTTGTACAAAGCAGTTCCCTAGAGGCAAGGGGATGAGGAGGTGACAAGACTGGGGCTGAGTGGGGACACACACAACTCAAGAACCTCACACTGGCATTCGAATAAACTGAAAAGTAAGCAAAACTGTTCATGTTTATACAAGCAACTTGACTGTACTCTAAGAGAGGACAAGGGTATGAAACTATGTCCTTATAAAGTAATGCTCATCTTTTACTTATCTAACAAAAAGAAACACAGGAGAGGGTCAGAGGCTGCTGAAGGAAAAATACCCAAGTGTTAAGGCCAGAGAAATGGAAAACAAAGTTTAACAAAGATAGCAGTATTTGCAGATAGAGCACACAACCCCCCCCTTAAACACAGCTTATTTTTCTGTAAAAACAAACATGGAATATTGTTGTCGGTGGCATGCACACCTCTGTGAGAAACTGATATTTAAATTGTCAGTTTGACAACCAATAAAAACAACAGTAAAAAAAATATTAGCATTACAGCATTACATTTCTATAAAAAGAAAATCAGTAGTAGTGTTAAATATGAATGTGAAATCATCCCAGTTTTCAGTTATATGTTAGGAAATCCTCATACAGATTGTGAATTTCCTTTTACGTCCCAGAGTAACACCAGAACTGCCATTAATATTAATTACAACTTCCATAATTTCACAGTGCCTGAATTGCTTGCTATTCCTAGTATTTGTAGGAAACAAGCCATGCAGTTCCTGACACAAATATTATTCCTTATTAGTTTTGCAGCTGAATAGTATTCAGCCTGTAACAGAATCCTCCTAGGACTGAAAAGTACTCTTGTGCACACGGATACACGCACAAAAACAACAACTGAAAGCTAAAAGCAAACTTGCCGAGAACTTCTGGGTCAGCTTTTGACATCACCCATAGGAATGAAATCAGACACCGACCAATCCGGCACCATGAGCCTGGCAGTACAAAATAAACAAAAGCTGGGCCCAGGGCTCCACAATGAGGAAGGGAAGTGGAAGAGACTATTGTTCCGAAAGCTTTTAAATGATGTTGCTTTATTTATTTCTTTTGACAATGCCTGAACTGAATCTTTAAAAAGGGAAAGGACCCTCTCCCCCCTCCCCTCCTCCCAGGATCTGTTAAAACAGAGTGTGTGGGGGGGGGTTCTTTTCCCTGTTGCTATTTGTTCTCTTTAACAATGTTTTGTGAGCCCTGTAAAGCGAACCCGCACTATGCCGGCGCGGCGTGTGGGAAGGCAGCGTTCTTCCCAGCATCTCCACAGAGGCTCAGCTCCGACTCTTGGTGCCAGATTTTCTGAAAAGCTGGGCAGGCTGGGTGCTAAGCTCTTTTCAAAATCTGACCCTTATTTAGGTGCCTTCCAGGAAGCTGAGGTCTTTAGAAATCTGGCAACAAGCACAGATACCGAGCATTTCGGGAAGCTGGGGGAGGCAAGAACTGCGTGATGAAACCACCTATCTGGGTGTTCCCCCAGAAGAAAAGTGCCAAAAAAAAAAAAAAAAAAAAAAAGAGACTCTTCTGGTCTCTTTGCTCTGTGCATGGCTGAACCTGCCCCAGCTGAAACCCCTGCATGAGACTGTAGGTAATTATTCACACGAGTGGGCCGAGGAGGACACACAGCGCGGATAGTGCACAGCCGATGATTCACTCCTTGGACACTCTAACCTGTCACTGAACTCAAAAGATTTAGGATTAGGCCCAGAGTTCACTAAAAGCACACATGGTGTGTTTTTTTCAAAGTTCAGCTCAGCTGAACAAAGCTAGCTGAATGACTTCAATCCTCTCAGTGCTTCCCTAAGAAAAAAAAAAAAGCAGCATATGTCTATAGTTTGGACTGGACCTGTTGCCCCTTTCCCATTTCTAACCAGGCTGCATAGACAAGTGTACAGGGACAAGTAAATGCACTACAGAGGTAAAAGATAAGCATGGATCCCGGAGTTCCACAGCTAAAGAATATCATTCTTACATCTTTAATAAAACAGACCTTTTTCTACTCTTGCCAAGAAAATTAGTCCTAAGGTGCACACAAATAATTACATATTGTGGAACAGTAAATTATTACAAATGCCATAGAATTCAAGCAGCCCCAAGTCTGGGCCAGATTTTCAAATGTTTTGCAGATGCTTATGGTTTGCTGCAAAACTTTTGTCAAGTTACCCACACAACACAGCATTTACTGAAGGATTTTGGCACATGGTAATTCATTTTCTTTGTGCAGGTGTTGCATTCCAGAAATATTTTGTCTTCTTATAGAAGACTGCTGGAATTTTACTTAAAAAAAAATCATCATGAAGGAAACCAGATCCTCTCATCTGGGACAGAAAAAAAGCACACCCCAAAATCAGTTCACTTGCCTTTTCTTTTTTTTCAGGGGAAAGAAAACCCCTTTACAAGTAAAAAATCTATTCAAAATATGTTACAGATGTCTGGTATTTTTGCAAAACTCACAGACTGGGAAAGCACAGTCCACTACAGGGTGAAGCCCCAAGTTGCCTCTGATGGAGATATTGGGGTATCAAGTCCCAAGGTAGAGTTTCAGTGGTTAATTTTACTTACTGGAAGCTCAGAGGTGGTGGGACTACTAAGGCTTGCTACTGCTTGACTGCAGTAGAGGGTCACGAAGGAGACTTTGCCCAGCAAGCCCCAGGCAGAGCCACAATGGGGACCTTGCAGGGCTGGTGTGGGCAGCACCAGCATCCCCACGTGCATCCCTCACCGTCCCCCTCGGCCTCACCACAAAGGCACCACGTGCACCCTCAAGGCTCCCTTTTGTCCCGAGCTTTTATTCCACACTGCGTGGGGCAGGAAGCAAAGCACAAAACGGGGTTGGTTGTGCAGCACTTTGGACCTTCCCTTGACTGAAAGGCTGCCTGGAGGCAAAGCAAAATGAAACCCTTGGGATTTAACAACTTTCCCTTTTAAGCATATGGAAATTAAACATTAAGACTAAAGATTTTTCCAGGAGCAGATATGAATCCAGATATAATATCCCTTTGTAGATATGGAAAAATACAACCAGCTATCTTTGACTTCCTAGACATGCAAGCCACTAAGTTTTCCTTCGGGGTAGGAAAGCAGAGATGAAAATGCCAAAGGACTGTTAACCTTTAGAGACACATTTAAGAGATAACATGACTGAACTCAGATAAATCGGAATTAAATTTAATCAACCTCCCACTCCCTAGCTACACAATCAGAGGAGAAAAATCTACAATTAGGAAAGAAACAGAAGGAAATTCAGACATCTTAAACTGAGCGAGCTTCCATCTCTGCTGTGCAACTTCCTTGATGATACTAAATACTGCAATTCCCAAGTGCAGTATTACAGACTTGCTGTCTTAGTCCTTTTATGAGTAATCATAAGGGAAGGGAACATTTAAATAATGTTTTGGAGTGCATACTATCTCTGTTTGGCTGTTGTTCTCTCATTTAGAGCAAAATGAATCTAAATTTAAAATTTAAATACTTGATATCAAATCCTTAAATCGCCCTTCTCATTCTGTGAATGGAGCTGTTAATGCTTATGTGGTAGCTATGATCCATGTGCTCCAATACAGCAGCTAGGAATACATAATCCTTTAATCTTTTGTTCTGTGACTCCACCCACAACTCTCTGGCACTAATTTAAGAATACAGACCATGATGTTTCTAATGAGCAAAGCATTACAGGAAGATAGGCTGTCACAGCCAGTGATCTGGTGCCAAAAGTGCTGCTATGAAAGTAGGTGTGAAGGTACCTACAGCAGGAATCTTAACTTCCCACTTATGGATGAGGAGTGCTCCAGCATGAATATAAAAGCCTATATCAAAAGAAGTTTAAATGCATATTACTAAAACACAAACCCTTCTATTGAGTGCATTTTTTGTATTTCCAAATTAAACCATTAAGTTATGATAACATATTTTATCTTATTCTAAAAACGTGAATTTATATGTGTGTCACTATTCAATTTGCTAACTTTTCTGGAGAAAGCTAACCACTGAATGGATAGCTTTCACTGTCTAGGTATCCAAAACAGTTTGTTAAAGCTTAATGCAGGGGTTTTTTTCCAACATTATTTTTTTCTGCAAGTTACAGCAACAGTTTTCTTCATTTTCAGCCAGTTCATCTTATAATTGTAATGTTCATTGTAAGTTGGGAAAACAGTTAGAAATTCAGAAAGCAGAAAAGTTTGTTTTCTTCTTTGCATTCATGAATAAAATTCAGATGTGCAATGATAGCCTACTTGGCTCACAAATTTTGAAGTACTTGGTGTCTAGAACAGACAATCCAGAACTAATCAGCACTATGCACTAGCTGTAGATATTAGCTATGTGCAACAGATCAGTTTTAAAAGCACAACATGTTCCAATATAAATTTTTCCTTGTATGCAAGATCAAACATAGTTAAACTACTAAAGCAGTTCTTGAAACATCATTTTTGTGTATTTTAACTTAATTCAAACTACAGTATTTCACTACACATGAATCATATGAGATTAAAAGATCTCTTATTTCTAACAAGGAATGTGATTCACTATTTTCTGGAAAAAGTAGAGTGTAAAAATGTAGAATATGAGTAAATGTATGCATGCAGTACAAGTGTATTTAGAGAAACCCAACTGTGTACACCAAACAGCTCTGGTTAGCAAATTATATTGACCAATAAAACTGAGCCTTCGTTTAGGAAAGTAACTGGAAAGCAAAAATGCAAAACAAGATTACACTTAATTATTTAAATCAAAGTGCTCTGTTTGTTGATTTAAAATGTGATTAAAATCGGGGATTTAAATTAATCCACTCTGGATTGCATAAACACCACCTTAATAAGACGGGGCAGTAGCTTCATCACCCAAGAAGTCATTCAGGAAGAGCACTGTGATGGAGTGCAAAGGAGGACTGAGGAGGTTCATTACTGGACATCCTTCTGCTGCCCAAACTCTCTCTCATTCTCCCACAGAGAGAGAGAACAAATGCCTGAGTGGGAGGAAGTGTTTACAGGAGCGTGGATACAGAAAAACATGCACAGGTATGATGAGGTAAAATAGTGATGACAATTTTTCATTAAAAGCAGGATTTCTCTCCTCACACATAACAGAGCAATTACTCATGCATTCTTACTTGTTCTGCTCCCAAGGTCCCTAGGACAGCCTATATTCATGCTTCTCCTCCATTAGCAGGAACATGAATCATACTCCCTGTTTACCTGATACTGACATTTAATTAATGTGTCATTTAAACTGAAAGCAATACTAAATATTATACTGAAAAGGATTTAGCTCTGCGCTCAGATACTCACACCCAGCTCCTGTTCCAGCTTCTACCAAATCCCGGACTCAATATTTCTTCCTAGATAGCAGAGAGGCAAACAGCACAAACTATTGAAGGAGATCTACTCCAACTTAGCTAAAAGCCCAAGGTGATCAAAATACCAGTATAATGACAATGGAGCATAAACTAAGCTACTTGACAATGCAACCTACAGCCCATTTACTCCAAGAGCGCTTTAACATCTTGTTATGAGAACATCCTCTCAAATAATATGCTTTAATTTTCAGCAGAGTTCCAATTACAACTAAATGAAAGCAGGTAAGTCTTTCTTCTTTGCAGCTACATTTTGAAGGACAAACTACTCTGGTTGAGCTTACTTCTAATAGGAACTACTTTTCTTCTTTGATTTTACAAGAAAGTGTTTTACAATCCAGAGAGGATGAGTCATCAGAAAATCCTTGTCTGGTTGCCAAAAACCTGCCCCTCTTCATTATGAACATAAAGATAAAAGCTCTTACAGTACATTAGCTGGCATACGCCTACACAGACAGTACAAATAAATTAATTGTGCCTAGCCTCAAACATCCAAAGAGGTGTAGTAGGAGCTCAGTCCATCTTGTTTCATTAACAAATTAAACTGTAATAGAGCATCAACAGTTCTCTTATGTACATAAGCTTGGCTGTTGCACAGAAAGGTTTTGCAGGTATCATGCTTCCTTACATACATGCGTGGTAATTCTTCGGATATTTACATGAGTTTGTACACACTACATAAACACCAACGAAAACTGCACACGCTGGAAAAAAAAAATTAGAGAAGTTGGAGTGAGTATGTAGGATGTTGGCCATCCTACACAACTATTCAGAAACTGTGTAGGATTTTGAAACACAAGACTGAGGTAATGGTGTTTACTAAAAAGAGAATTTTGGGTATGACGCTGTGCCACGCATGCAAAATGCACAAGTTGTCCTGCATCTGACAAGAAAGGCAAGTGTATTTGGAAGTGTGAGTGGACTGTGTCCACTGCTATATTCAGGCTCATTTGAAAACTGCACTGTCTGCAAACATTAAGGTTATTTCTTAAAAATGTACACAGGTATATTTTACCACTTGGCCAATGGGAATACAGATCAAAAGGAAAGTCACTGTGTAAAGTACTGTACATGGACCAGGGGCCAGAATAACTGGAAATAATCAACATTTACCATCAAACTCCTGCTACAGATGAACTGTTTTCCTTCTGGAATGCTCACAATCTTTAGCATGAGAAAGTTATACAAAACCAACTTGAAAAACAAGTTTAACTCTATTTAGCCACAAGCTAAGATTACACCCTCAAACACACCTTTCTAAGATTTCTTATGAGAGGTTTGTTTGTGCAATCCAGTTAAGGGCAATTTGTTAAAATTGCTCTGTGATTTTCTTTATCCTTTAACTGCATAATTTAAGCAACCTGCATTTTATAAGTTCAAAGAATTTTTTCTGTAATTATGTATTTGTTTTTGCCTCCTGAAAATCGAAAAGCTGGAGAAAGAATACAGGAAAAAGAACAGATGAGAGGGACTGAGTTCAGTCTATCGTAGAAAGCAACTTGTTAATTAATGAGAACACAGTGAGTGAATGTAAAACGTGAGGGTTCAAAAATATCTGCAGTGTATGTTATTGCTGCTCTACCTCTTTGGCCTCTGACCCCAGGGTTGGGAAAAGCCAGAGAGAAAGGCAAGGCAAAGAACTCCTGGTAGCCAAAGGCCAGCAGCTCCCACCTGTCCAAAGCCTCAGTGATCCCAGTACAGTGTATTTCTTCTCTTCCTACCTCAGGAAAGCACACTGCTGCTATCTGATGTTAGCAGCTGTTCTGTGGTGTTACACATGTGGACACAGCCTCAGCGGGCTCCCCAACAAGCTCCAAACTACGTTCACAGAGGCCAGTGTTTCTCCTGAAGTGTGACCCAAGACACGGATGCACACCTTAGAGCAGACTGTGGCTCACTGCTCCCGTTGCACATGTACTTTGTTTTTTTCCAGAGATCAGTTTTGACAGGCACTGAGGCCAGTGCAGACATACTGGCCTGGACTCATGACATCACCTGATTAATAAATCCAAGGAGGGTTTGGCAGCTCTGGCTATGGGCAGCCAGCCCGCGGGAGAACGGCAGCCACGCGGTACCAGATAATGCAATGCTAACTCACTGCTCTGTGCGCTGCTTCGACCAATAAACAACTTTCCAGCGAGCCCACTGTACAAAGAACACCATCCGTTCATAGAGGCACTTCTGCAAGCCCCGAGGGCCCCACTGAAGAAAAGACCAAACCCTGATGGCCACCGTGGAGGTGTTGGAGCTCCTGCTCCTGCCCCCCAGCCAGCGGGACACGCAGGGTGCCGAGGACATTATCCTCGTGGTAGCAATGGCAGTACCATGACCAGGAGGTGACAAAGAGCCCTGGGATTGCAACTCTGCCTCCTGGAACAGAGGCCTGAACACAGGGGAGCCCTCCTGAGCCCCTCCATCCCACTAGAGCACAGCCAGGCTCGTGGCCCTCAAAACTGAGGCCACTATATGTCCCCTTTTTTTTTTCCCCTTCCTTTATGAACAGCGCCTCATTATTGCAGAATGATGGGAGTGCTTAATTAGTGCTATGGGTTAATCATTCTGCCCAAAGAGTTTCCCTCACTTTCATGAATGAAGGAAGCCAACCCAGCTTCCCGTTATCCAGCTACCAGCATCAGCTCTAATAAAGCACCATCTTTGGCCAAAGTCAACCACAGCCATCACACAGATACACAATGTCTGATGTATAACTGTAGATATCCTCTCTTTTATGGGGTTAATACTTGCCCTTGGGGATAATTGTGCAGGACTTTAGATGAGAGATTTCCATAAAAGGCAGTAAGAGTCACCCAGCTCAAACCACACATAACTCAAGCTAGTTTACCCCTTTGCATTATTTAAATGTCTCTCTTTAATGTGAATGCATCAATTTAAAAGGCACAGTGCTGCCAGTGCTCCGGGCAGGCAGCTCTTCTCTGGTGACAAAATGTATCTCTTCAGTATTTAAATTTGTGTGCATTTCAAAAATATGCCTATTCCTAGGTCTCCTGGTTGTCAGGAAAAAAGGGCATAAGGCTGCCATTCCCATTGTTGCCAGGGTGTCATACTTCACCCCTGTACCTTCGTGTCAGGCAGGTGGGGGAGTTGACCCTGACCTCATGCAGATATTGAAATCCAACATGCTGGCATTTCAATTGATGCTGGCAATTCTCCTGATTCAAGATGAGCACCTGACGACTTTGTGACTGGACTCAGAGAAAGAAACCCTTCCACTCAGCTTCCCTGCTGCTGGCTCTGGCTCATGCTGTCCTTGCGAGTGCTTCTGCTAAATCAAAATTTACACCAGTACATGCAGGTAACCAGAGCCTTTTCCAAATCACTTACAGCTTGGCCTTCCATTTTAAGATTACAGGGTTTTTTTTTTCCCCCAGGTTTATATTTGTACAAAGAACACCGCAAGGTTCAAGTTACAGCAATTAATGAAATTTAACTACATTAATAGGGAGAGAGCCTTTTTAAGAGCAATTTTGGTTTTAATGTTAAAAAAATGCAGTAATAAGAGTAAGGTAGAAATATTTTCATTTGATTGCTTGTTTCTTTCTCTGGCTACACGTAGGAACTTGTTTCCTGGTCAAGGGGAATTTTTGCGGGTAGGAAAAAATAATTCTGCCATCCACTCAGTCCTTGAGTGTCTTGTTTTTACAAGGCAGAGAGGTTCTGACAGTCAGGTTACCTAGCAGTGAAAGTTATGTCTCATAATCCGCAATTCTGTTGCCCGTTACATACCATCTGGTGACACAGCCAAAGATAATCTGATTTTTGTCTTTTAAAAACATCACATAGCTGCATCATATGGTGCATGCAATATGATAAATGACTCATTTAAATATGCTGTTTCTGCACAGTTTACAAATCCATGGTCACTCTCAGTTAACCCAAAAGCAGCTTTGAGCAGGGCTCTTTTTTGATTGTTATTTCAAATATCTGAGTCCCTCGCTGTGGTTTTTAACTATTTACAGTTACACCTAAAATTGTATGATTAAATAGCTAACATCTAACCAACCTTTAAGAAGCTCTTATTGGAAGTCAAAGTTTTGCATCTACAATGGAACAAATATCATGACAAAGCTGTTCTATGTCTCAAAAGCAGCAATGTCTTATTGCAGTGTCTTTACTAGGAAGAGTCTCAAGTATTTCAAGTAGATTCTGGGAGCCTACCCAGAAAGAGCTCCTTGCAAGATAAAAGTCCATCAATACATCTGCAGGTTTGCAGCAGGTTTGCTTTTGTCACTTTATTTTCAGTCTCCAAAATAGTTAGTGAGCTGCCAAAAGTTGAATCCTCACAAAATAAATCAAAGAAGAAGAATCAATCATGCTGGGCAAAAGAAAGCTCTTACACAACTAACCTGGTGGAGGGAAATAGGCTGCTTGCTGTTGCTCAACTCCTTTGCCAAACTATTTTAGTGGCCTTTACATTCTCCCAGGCCAAACCTTCAAACAACAACCTCATCCCCTTCTGATGCACAGGACACACCCGAAACATTTTCAGGAGGGGTGGAAAGTAGTAAAAGAAGATTTCTGTGATTTGCAGTCAGGTTCTTCTGGGAAGATTACATATTTCTAGGAGACTATAATGTACACACACATCTGTGCCTCTGATACAATCACATAATCAACCATTTAGATCTAGACAGCTATTTTTCCATGCAGATTTTTATTACTTTCTCTTCCCAGAATAATTGACCACTTTCGGGAGTTTTTTAACTTAAGAGATGACTTAATTTTCACCTGACTCTTCAATTACAATTCTGAATAATTCCCATTTTTCTTTCAGGCCAGCTTTACATTAGTCTATCAGGCTGCTGTGTCCTTTTGCACTGATAGGTTTTGTTCCCACCAGAGCCTCTGGGCAAGCCAAAGCCAAAACACATTCCTACAACAATCTCTCATTTAGTGATACACCTGCATCACTCACCAGAAGTTTCCACAGTCTCAGGCTTCATTTGGGGAGAGGAAGGCAGTAATGCTCTGATGAAAGACAGTTCCTCACAGAGTTTCATGCTGGGTGATGGCTCACCAGCAGCCCAGCTGCTGGGATGCCAGACCATGCACCACGGGGAGGCAGGGAACATTCCCGAAACCTGGCAGGAGCAGAGGTGGCACACAAGCCCCAGGTGCAAGGTCACAGGTGTTCCATTATGCTGCTCCTCTCTCACACACACCTGCAGAGCCCTAAAAGCACCAGACCTCATCCACAAGGCATGGAAAGTTTGTCCCGTTTCCTCTGCCCTCTAAATCCGATCATCCCATCCGTGCTCCCTCTGACCAGGCTGTCCAGCTGCCTGTGCCTATCAGGTATACTCTGCTACTAGAAGGGATTTGAAGAAAGCATTTAAGTGTCTGGCAAGCATTTTCTTCAATGAAGACATGCTATGAACTAGGCAATCATATTTTCGACTGTGCTGCCTGCCAGAAAAGTGCACAAACTTCCAATAGCAAAGAAATGAGGTCATTTTGGTCAACTGCCAAAATCAGCACATTTCCTCTTTTGGTTCTGGATGCTGCACCTCCACACTCCACGATGTGCGACAAGTTGTGAGAGGGAGGTGCAGTCTCTCAGAAAAGAAAATAGAAAGTAAACTGGTGGATATTATTTAAAAAAAAAAAAAAAAGTAAGGGAAAGAAAAGGGGGGAAAAAATAAAAAATCATGAAGCGTCCTGATGTCCCACAACCTGCTCCTAAAGATCTGTTTAACTGGAGTCTGGCATAACCTCCCTAAGAAGATGTCAATACCTTACCTTGATGTTAAAGAAACGTAAAGCCTCATCCTGTTAAGGAATTCAAAAGGCTTACATGAGGACTGCAGCTTTTGGTTAGAAGGCTAGACTAGAATTTAGTAGATCAGAATTAAACCCTGATCTTTCCACAAGTTCCTGTGCTGCTTGAGCAAGATTCCCAAATTCCCTTGCCTAAACCCTATCTTGTGCCTGTGTTGGGCATTTAAAAACTAAGTCTTCCTGAGCTGGGAATATGTCTTTACAGTAGAGCAAAGCCTGGAACAGTGGATTTCGGATGCTCATTTGGGCCTCTTAATGCTAATGCAGCACAAACCAAAATGACAGTAGTAGCAATAATAATAATAATTATCTCTCACTCTTTATTTTCAAGGTAATGTCTGCCAAAAATGTTAGAGAAGTTTCTCATTGTGGCAACTCCTATATTTATGTGCATAATTTACAAGCAGCTCATCTGAATAATTTGAATTTTTTATTAACATTATTTTCTCATTTTTCCATTGGGAAGCCTTCTTAGATACTGACTCACTTTCAGCCTTGTAGGGAAAAGTGCCAAGCATTTGTTTTTCTTCTGTCTGCAGGAGTTATTTGACTCCTGCATTAAACTCAGCAAAGCCAAAACTGAATAGGAACAATCTTAATTTAATTATTAAATATATTTCAAGCTTCACTGTGATTTTAAAAAGAACTTTCATGTTGGGTAGTGGAAATGTGCCAGGGAAATCTAAAAGAACTGTATGTAATCCTCTGTCCCCACCCCTCCTTTCTTTCAGCCTCTCTCAAAAAGAGGTTAGGTGAACCCAAATCTAGCGGGGTTAGGGTGAGCTGGTTTCACTTCAGGATTGCTTGGCAAAAAGTTACCAGGGCACCATGCCAAGCCTGCCACTTTTGAGATAAATATGACTTTCTTTCAGGGCAGTTTTATGAGGGGCACAGCAAGAGGCTCATATACTCTGGCAATTCAATTGCAGATTTAGCTATGCAGCAGCTGCCGCTGCTTCATTATAAACAACAGCTCGCTCTGAAGTTCTCTTAAGTAGTTTACAAAAGGGACAGTGTATTTATCTGACGTCTGTTACAGTGGTGTGGAGACACACAGATGGCCTTTGACTTTCACCTTCTGCATCACACCGAGCCAAACCCCGTTCCACAGAAAGGGTTAGACCTTAAATTTGCCTGATCTTTTCCTGATGACACTCCCTTCATCTATCTGGCAATCAGAGCCAGCTTACTTTCCTTGGGAGGGTCAGATTGGCAGATGAACTATAGTGAGGAGAGGAAACATGTTAAGTATGAAAACATTCTCATGAGCCCTCACAGGAAAAAGGATGCAGCTAACAATAAAAGAGAATACTGCATTTTTCTGCCAAACTTTATCGTACAAGATTATGCATTTCCGAAACTTACATTTATACCAGTTAAATTTCGGTAGTGCTACATCTACAGGAGGCATATTCCAAAATACCCTTCCTGTATTCCCCATAGTAAGTCAGTTCTGGAGGTTTCTTATTGAGATTAGCAATAGGCAAATGCATCTCTACCTCACTTAACCCAGGACACTACCGGCGTGCCGGGAGTTACAAAGTGAAGTGCCCCACCACTGCCTGACCAGTGCCATGAGTGATCAGGGAACACCTCCAAGAGCCACTCAGGCAAGGCTGTCAGGGACTGCTTCAAGCAGCTTCATTCACCAGGTCCTCACCCACAGTATTGATGGCCTGGCCTCACGCCAGGCACAAATACTCTTTGCTGTGCAGTTGGAAGGCTAATTACTTAAGGTTCGTCCTTCCTCCTCTGGGGTTTCCCTGCACTTCTTCAGTTTTGCAAAGCTGGAATTGTAAAGCCAAAGAGCTGATAGAAGTATGGTCTGGGCACGGCTCTGAACCTCTTGCCTTCTCTTGGCTTAGCGACCGTATCATTTGTGGTTTCACTGAAAAGCTTCGGCTCTGACTGTCCTGGCCAAGTTTCGTGGCTTTCAGTACCTTTCCAGGGAGCAATCAGAATGAGCTGTTGATGGCCCATCCCTAGTCCAAGCATTATTCCCAGAAATGCACCAGCCAGCACAGACCTATTGACCTTTGCTTAGTTTCCTCAGTCCCACCAGGGCAGCTGATTTTGGCTTGTTCCTTGTTTTGTTCACCTGTAGACAAATCTGCCCAACAGGCAGCACAAGTGGTTTTTTCTCTACACAGCCTGACAGACAGACATTTGCAGGCAGCCCTCAGTTTACATTTGGTGTCTAATCAGTGGAGCGAATTCCCAGGCCAATTCCCAGTACTCAATTCTACAAATGCAAAAGAAAAAAGAAAAGCTGCTGGTGGGTCATTCTCAGAAGAGATCCAGGGGCTCTGTAACTTCCCTTGTTTTCATGGATCTGGAATTCCTGCATGCGATGAAAGCAGTCTATTAACAGTTCATCATAAAACATGCTCTGAGATTTTATGTCCTAAATTATGTATATGATTGTTTGGCCTGTTTGGTGACTTAGTGTAGTGGGAAGTCTAAATCACTATTATTATACCGCTAACTGAGGATTTTTTAACTATTATTTTAATTAAAAAGAAAACAAAAGGACAAGTTCTCAGAAAAAAAGGTATTTCAAAAAAGCTGTGATCATTCTTTGAGCAGCCTTAAATATGAACTTGATATTTCCTCTGGTCCTGAGATACACCAGTTTCAGCATGTTACTTCAGAGGAGAATCAATTTGTCTGCAAGGACTGAGACCTATGCATTTGTTTCTCCAATTAAAAATGGTTCTTCACATACATTTTCATAATAAAGCACTTTATAACTGTTAGCCAATTATTGCTTAGAGCATTAAGTAACAAGGTATTATTACTCCAATTTTACAGAAGGAACAAATCGTGGAATCTGAAATACTTACTCTGCTTTTGCGTAGGCTTTCTCATATTAATTAGTTATGAGACTTAATTACACTCAATCTCACCACTCCAAGCCAATTACAGAAAATTGGGTAAAGTGAAAAAGTAGGGAAATCTCTGTCTCAGAAACAATCACTTACACTGACAGCACTTTCCACATAGGTATGTAAAAGGACTTTGCAAATATTAAATCGCACTCTCAATGTAACGGGATGGATTTTTCTCTGATTTTCCCCTACTGCCCCTACACCAGTAATCTGAGCAATGAACATTTCTCCCAGCTTCCTCTCTCAACTCTGCCCCAGAAACCAAATGCAAATCTCTGCTCCCTGACTTGTGCCTTAATCACATGATCACCTTCCAGCCCAGAAGCAGCAAAAAAATCCCCAGGCACGCTAAAATCACCAGATCAGAAGAGCTCTAGTCCAATGAGTTTGAATGTGGGTTGGTCAGAATCAGTATATGAGATAAATAGATAGATAGATAGATAGATAGACAGACAGATAGATAGGTGTTGCAAACTATTTTTAGCTTTCTATTTATTTTGAATCTACAGCAATTTTATTTACTGAAGTTCATCCTGCAAGAGGAATGGTAAATCCCCTAAAACATCACTTTAAAAGTTTTAGTTCCACTGAAGTATCTACGAACATCCTCTGTTGAAACATTAATTCATGATTTCCCACACCACTTAGCCACGGGATTCACAACACGTTTCAATGCCTTCAACAGCAGCAGCATTCCACAGGGAACCATTCTCCAATTTCCAAGTCATGGCTCTTACAAAGATGGACTAAGCCAAGGCAAACTGGCCTTTTCACATTAATACCAACTGATCCTCCCATAAAATGTGCACATTTGAAATCAGAGGAGAAACAAGCAATTATCATTTTTTGCAGTTTGTCTAAAGAGGGCTATGAGTTCAAGTAAGTCTACTTGATTAAAATTGGGGAGAGACATTGAACTGACAAATATCAGAATTTTCCCTAATTTCTTCACTTTTTTTGCCAGTGAGTGAAGGCTTCTATAAAAGACTCTATGAATAAAGGTGTAAATATAAGTGGAGGAGACTCCATTCATTTATGACTTTGACTTCTTTGGAGCCAAGATTTCCCCCCAGTCTTCACAGTTGTGACATCTTGTGTTCAATCTGGCCTATTCCAGCAGAATATTCAGCCTGTGCTCCTCTCAATTATGCCTTGTTTGCATCACACCATAACACACGTGCTACAAGAGTTTCACGCACCACAATCTCCCACAGTTTATTTTTAAATGCTCTCCAGTTCCCCAAGAGAGCCTCATGGCATGGTAGCAGAATTAAATACAACGGGATCTGGCAGGCTGCACTCACAGGACTGCATTTTAGAAGAGGGGGAAAATAAACATTAACGTTTTGATTGTTTCTTATAGTTTTTCTAAATATCCTCAGGTAAAACAGAAAATACTTTGCTGAGCCTGAAAAACCAAAGAGCTTGCAGGTGCAGTTAAACTAGGCAGCTTTCAAACACACATTCTTCCTTACTCTGCAAAGGTTTCCCCTCTTCTTTGCCCAGCGATACTTCCATCAGGCCAGCAAAGGGCAGCTACTGTATAAAACAGGCAGAGATAACCTGGGCATTCAAAAGACTGAGATGCTCAAATCCACCCCTGAATTTCCATACCTAATGACAGCTTTACCCCCAACCAAGGAAACTACTACACCTACTAAGGTAGATGCCATCCACCTTAACTCAGGCACGGAGGGTGGACAGCCAGGACCTCCCTCAGGAAGCCTTCAAAGGCACACAGCTCTCTCCTCTGAATACACAGATAACTAGAAACTTTCTTTAGTAAGACTGGCTTACCACGCACCAAAAATTTAGCCACAAATTAAGTACATGGTCCTCTTACTTAGGACCCCATCCTCCAAGGTGCAGAACAGACACTTTCCTTGTGTCTGTCACAAGCTATAAATGGCAACCATAACATTAAGCCACGAATCTATATCTATCATAGTTTTGTTATAACAAATAACAGCACAAATTCTGTGTTAATGAGAGTCATGTCTCTTCCATGCTTTTAATACTAGCCCCTGAGCTTAATTATTATATTTAGTGTTTAGGGCAGCAACACTTCCCACCCAGCACCTGTCATCAGTCCACCAATTAATTGCATACCACTGACCTTCATGGAACACCATGGAAATTTTATTCCTGTACAATTCAATTGCATTCGTACAACACTGCCCCAGAACTATGTCTTATTACAAAAAAATCATGTGCTTACAAAAGGGATAGATGAGCCAACTGAACTATTTATAATTTGGAAGAATAAAAAACATTTCACAAGGTTTGTAAAATACATTAAAAAAAAACAAACCAAAAAACAACTTTGCAGCCTTAATACAAGACAAATGTTACTAAGATTCACATTATAGACAAAAGCAGAATGGAAAATATTCCCTGAAGTCATAATGGCAGGGTTATGCAGTATGCTATTTAAAAGCTAGTCACCAATGTCCTCTTCCTTTTAACCAGAACTCTACGGTAGAAATTCAACTGAAGAAAGTCAATTAATTGAAATTGTGGCTCTACAACTGAGGGATTGGATATGTAAGATGAAGCAGCTGAAGGAAAGGACTATACTTGCACATACTACTCAGTACTAGAGGAGAGGGGTACTAGTCATGGCCTATGTCTGCCACCTTGGAACTACCTCTCTGCAAGTTTGCTGCTTTGAGGGGTCTATATGCTGCCTATGTCCTGCTGTTGTGGTTTAACCCCAGCCAACAAATCCAAAACACAGCCCCACACCAGCTACTATAAAGAAAATTAACTCTATCCCAGCCAAAAGCAACACACCAGCCTTACTCTCTTCTCTCTTTTTCAAGAAAATGCTGCAACTCAGCATATTTCTTTTAAGTTCAGGAGTCTCCTTGCTCCTTTCCAAACCAAGGGGTTCACAAAATAAGTAATCATTACGTGACTACTCTAATTTCAAATTGGCACACTAATGTAAGAGCTAATGTAAGTCAGGGCAAGAAGAACTTTCTCCCTGCTTTCAAGGGCTGTGTCCAGGATGAAATAACTCGTCACGCCCAGAATTTCAATGCTGGCTTCCAAGTTCCCAGGCTCAAGTGACCCAGCAGGACACAGCCACAAACCTCCACACTTACACATCTGCACCTACCACAGACTCAGAGAAGGAAAGGGACAGTGCAGAAGCCATCACAGGCTCTGTGGAAGGTATACACCAAAAGGAGCACCGAGAGCTGCTGTTTTGATAGTTTGCACTTTCCTTGTGCACTTATAAGTTGTTCTCCAAATTTCTTACTGGAGTCATTAGCAGGCAACAGGCTGGCAACATGCCCACATGCATGGTGAGGCAAATCACCTGTCCCCTACAGTCAGGACTCAAAGAATACCAAGAGATAACTATGGAGCAGACTGGACATCACTACCCAGCTTGTTTGCAATATTTTAAAATAAGAGTAGGACTTTGTTTGATTTGCATCTCCCAAACACCTTGTTTGATTTTCCACAAGCGAGGAAAAAAGCCTTTTACCATGGCAGAAAAAAAGGCTTCTACCATGGCAGGAAAAAAAGGCTTCTACCATGGCAAATTCCTCACATCTCAGGCAGTGCATTTAATTTCACCAAAATGCGGTTACAACTGGTTTTACCATGTTAATGCAGTTTTGAACCTCTTTTGGTTAAAGATTTGTAATCTATACTGCCAATGACAGTAAGATTATTTAACAAACAAAGCTCATCAACAGTGCTTTGCTTTGAAGAATTTTTTACACGTTGAATGGATGATGTCTCGAAGGCAACTCAGGGCTATATGATGGTTGTGATTTTGCTTTGTCAGGGTTTTTTTTTTAAGAAGTTCATTACAATTTTTCAGTTGATATTCTTCCATTTCTTCAATACAGCAGAGGAAATGAAGTGAAACTAGATTAATTGAAACGGAAAAGTGATCTCATAATTTAATTCACTGTGCTCCCTAATCACAAATGCACAGGGAGCACAAATGAGGGAAGAAGGGTGTAAAGTGATGCTACAATGTAGCACCCACAATTAAAATCTTCTCTCCTGTAGAAATCTGAGTAATAAATCACAATGGAGCACACATGTTACTGAGATTACTGAAAAGTTGTGGGCAAGGCTATGATTTGGAGGCAACCCTGCTCTGTTTGAAAATAAATTAAAAATTCCCATTGATTTTACTGGTACCTTGGCTTAGATATTCTTGAGGCCTGATCACAGAGCCTAATAATACACATACAGATGCCTGCAATGACTTGGATCCACTTACATCTTGGTCTAAAAAGAAGTTACAAAACGAATGCAAGGATGACAGACAAGCCTCCCTTCTCCCGGCCAGGAAAGCTTTTATTGCCACCTCTTCAACACTTTCACTTCTGCCAGAACTCCCCTCTGCCCGCCTGGCCCCTCCAGCTGTCCAAAGTGTCTCCTCCAGACAGCACGGCTGAGCAGGCCGTGGATTAAAGAGCATTAAATGTTCTTGCTGTCATTTTGTTTTCAGTAATTTAGAAAATTATTTTCCCCGTCGTGGATATTTTTGAATAGGGTCAGGGAGATGCTACAGAAAACAAAACAAAAAAAAATCTCCAAACCCAGAATATATCAGAAACTCGACAATACTTAACGTGTCATTGTGACCATGAATATGTACAGAAACACACACACAGGCATGCACACACACATGCAATTAAAGTCAAGTCTTTTGGAGGAGGCTCAAAAAAATAATAATAAAAAAAACCATGTTCAACAGGAAGAGTCTGTTTAATGTAGAATTTAAGCAAGGCTCTTCCATTTGCATAGATCACTTACAGCAACAGCAATTCATTAAATTCTCCCATAAAATCGTGCTTTATTTTGTCTAAAGCTACACATTCCTTGCAGATCACAGTGCCTTTCTCATGCTGTTAATAAGATAATCTGTTACATGAGGCTTACAAATCCATTTAAATTGATTTTAATTAATGAATCAATCACTAGCCACTGATGACTTGGTCTACAGACAGCAAGCAATTCAAAGCCCCAGGCCTCTAATCCCAAACCAAAATCCACATTAGAGCAACAGGACATCTCTCTGATCGATAGCAACACAAAGATGTTCAGTTCATACACATTTAAAGTGTATGAACTTGATCAAAATGTATCTCCAGATCTTATGCATTACAATTCCCATATTCAGGACTGTTCAACTAGAAAGGCAATATTAAATCATTTACATTTCTTTGCAAGGGAAAAAAAATTAAATCAAGCCCAACTATAACCTGCTTCTAAACTTTAGATGCTTATTCCACTTGAAGGTTTTTTCCTTTGTTCTTAAACAATCCGTTGTTTAACGTTAATTAATAGAAAATTGCACTTCATATGATCACAAACAGGAACAATGCCTTTTACATATGCTTTGATCCCGTGAAAAGCCACTGCTATTCTCCACTGCTCAAGTCCTTACGTTTTCCCTTACACAGAAAACAAGAAAGAAGAAAGATTTCTGTCCCAGAATCAGCATGCAGAAGCAGCATGAAGAACATCCTTGTTATTTTAGTAAGTTAATTATTATAATTATTGTTATTACAAGAAGTTAATTACAATGTAGTAAGTTAAATCCACAATAGGTGGTGTGATGCTGAACACTGCAATCCCTAAAGCATCAGCATCTGGCTCTCCAGAGCAGAGGGAACACACCTGACTGAGGCTTCTTCTCCTGTGTGCATAAACAGCTGGTGCTCCAGCACAGCATCTGTGAATCAAGCACCACTTAAACTAGCCAAGAGAAAGGAAGAAATGATGCATGCCTTCCCGGGAGTCTCCTAAGCATCCAGCTCTTCTTCCAAAGGAGAAGATGCTCCTTCTTCATACGTGACGGAGGAGGCAGGGTGAGACAAGCCAGCTTGCCTCCAAAACAGTCTCACTGTTCATATAGCTACCCTGTGCTAAGCCCAAGCCACTCTGCTCACATGATGCTCTGCACTGCACAAGCTTGATGGCACAGATCTCTGGTTGTCTGCAATGTGACTCTGTACTGAGCTCCACAGCCTGATACAGACTTGCCCTCAGAAGCAGAGCAGGAGGTACCTGGAGATCTCTACAAACTTCCTCTACCACAGAAGCTGGTGCTTGTGAGAATTGCAGTTATGGACCAGTTATCCTGGTTTTGATTTTTTTTAAATGCTCTCTGCACCTTTATGGTCCACTAGCATCCCATTAAATATTCTAAGGGAAACCCTGATCCCACAGAATTCACAAAGCAGCTTGCTTGGATGCTCACCGTCACGCCAAAAGTCTCAGCAACCCACCTCGGGCACTGTGCCACTATGACAAAACACATCCAGTGGCCTCTCCCTGGATGGACGTTACCAGCCCTACTGTGGGGAAGAAGAGCCCATGAAAACCATGCTGATGCCAGCCTGACAATCAGGAGAGAGCCTCTTCATCTCCCCGACGGGCAACCTCACCCACAACTCAAAATAGCCCCTCAAAGGCTCCAATGTCTTTGCCTGAGCAAGGCATTGACCCTCTCTATGTCTTTCCGTGGGCATGGAGTTGCACAGAAAGGGGGAGGGGGTGGCAAAAGTCTCTGTTATGGATACCAGTCTCCACAATGTAGGGGCTCACCATTACACTAAGGTCAACTTACCACACTGAACTGCACCAGATAACAGAGAATCCAACTTGTAGCTTGCTTTATTAAAGCAATTTCACATCTTATCTATTACAAAAAGTGTTGTTGCCTGATGTGCAATAATCATTCTGCCTGTTTAAATGGAGAGCTCTGTACTTGTTTTTTATCAATACTGTATATACAGTTTAACCAGTGCTGTCAAAAGATTTTTTTTTTTAAATGTGGTGTCTACTAATTTATTGCTCTTGATATTCCTGCTCTTCCTAGTTTGTTAAAAACAAAAGATGTTTTGGAGGGAAGAATAAAAAGAATTTTAATTAAGTTATTAAAGAAGGTGGGTTTGGCTTTTGTGTGCTGCTAATTAATTAGAGAGTTAATTTAACCAAATAAGATACCAAATTATCTTTCAAAATATTTAAGAAAAATAAAGGGTTGTAAACTTTCCAGGTGTAAACACATTAAGATCAACATTGTACCAAGCCTGAATCTGGCCCCATTAGCTCAAAAAGGTAAATAGTGCATCCTCTTGCACAGACGTCATAGTGTACAGGCACTCCACATTTAAAGGACAGATTCTGCAGCCAACAGTGCTCCACTGACATAGAGACAATCAATGTGTCCTTGATTATGAGGAGGCAGAAAGTTTTCACTACAAAAAAGGAGACTGAAAAACAAATCATGTGTTTTTATTTTACAAGTTCCAAGTTTGGGTTGGGTTTTTTTTTTTTCAAGTCCTTTTGGAGCACTGAAACAGAATAAAAATAGTTTGTTGCACAAGCATAAGACAAACTAACTGCTAAATAAACATTTTAAATTCACTCCTATGTGTTCAGCTCTCGTTCCCATTAGTCTTTAGGAGCTGGATGACTTCACTAAAATATCTTCCTGTTCTCTGGAAAACTGATTAGATGGGTTTTGTCCAAGAATTGTGCCATAATGTGCTCCCTCTATTTCATATTCTGAATATCACTGCTGGAAAATGTACTGCAGCACAGAATGTAGTATATGCCAATGTATCCTGACATTCAAATCAAGACCACAAATTATAAACAGTTTCAGCAAATTGACTTGAGTGCCTTTGTTCCTCAGACATACATCTTCCTATTGCTTACAAAAGCAGCATATACTAACCACTAACGCTGCTATAGCCAGTACTGGGAAAGGAAGTTATTGAAGCCTGGATTTCCTGCTTTCAGCCGAAGCCAAGAACTGTGAGGCTTGTAGTGGTTTCAGGAACTGACTCATCTAATGATTCATGGATAAGATACTGGTTTTAATATATTTCTGATCATAAGACTCAAACTTCAAAAACAGTGATGCTTAATTTCTATTTTAAAGTAAAAAAGAAAAAGTGCATAAATCAAGTAAACGAATATTCTCGTGGGACACTCTGGCTAATAATTATAAATGTGTTTTAGAGTGAACTCTGTTTAAAAAAAAAAAAAAAAAGGCATGTTAAACTTCCTGGAAATTCATTTCAAGAGAATGTTGACAATGAATTAAAAATCCACTGTCAAAAACTGGAGTACTTTCGTTGCAACCCTGATACAGCTGAAATTCGAGTGGAGGACAGCTGGGATATTTTAGATATGCCCTTAGGTACACATATGACTGCTATGTACTAATCAATGCATCCTTGAGTTGCTATTGTTAATGCACCTGGTTTCTTTAGTCGTGTACAAAAGTACCATCAAAGACGGTAACAATATATTCGGGTGTTTGAAACAACTGGAAAGTTTTGTTTCAGGAGTGACTGAAACTGCCGAGGTCAGTCCTAAAGCAATGACTAACACTGCTCACACACACACACCTGCATTTTGTGCTAATTCAGAATTCAAACCCAGCCATTTTTTATGCATTTAGCTCTTCCAGAGGGAAGCACGCCTTTCCAGTGCATCAAAATGCTTTTTGCCCACCACACAAATCTCATCAGTATGCTGTAACTTGAACTGCCAGGCTCTTGCACCTAAAAAAAATAGCTTGTGATGGAGGCTGAATTCTGCTAGGCTCACGTATGGAAAAGTACTGGTTTACTTTTTAATTTCTGAACTGCGAGCTGCAGCCACTCACCCGCTCTGTGCAGTGTTGTGGGGACGGAGGGGGATGTTGGCATTTCTATATTTCACCGTGTGCACAACTAGCACAAGGAAAAAAAGAAACCAAAATGCATCTTGCTCGGAGGGGGAAAAAAAAGAAAAAAAGAAAAAAAAAAAAGGAAAAGAAAAAACCAGCAGTTAAAACACTTGACAAGAAAAGGCCAAAGTGCGCTCAGTGGCTGGCAGTCATTTTATGGCTATAGTCCTACAGCAGATTTACTTAGATGACGTCAGTGGCTCCAATCCAGCTTTTCTTTGGTAGCATTTACCACTTGCCTCTTGAAGCCTCCACTATGCTACAGAGCAGTAGACCATAATCAAAATTCCCTTTGTGAAATAGAGTTTACCTCAGGGCACAGAGGCATTGCTAGCTGAATTGCAGGCTCTTCACCCTGTACTGCATGCCCAGAAATAAATAACCTACAATACTGTACTCTCCTTAATACAGAAGAACCATTAAAAGCAGCCTGCTACCTTAAAAAGGGTTCTTTAATTTGTTTCCAAAATCTCAGAGGCCAGAATATTAGTTAATTTTCCAAGCAACCAAGAGCTATAATAATTATACTACCCTTTGGACTTCTTTGCATTGTTTTTAGAGATTCTGGATGATAAAGTTATTTATGGGTCATTGTTTCACTGGCAAAAATTATTATTAACACTAGAGGCTAAAGTGAATCTGCATAGGAAACCACACATTTAAAACTGTCTTTCAAATGTGCCCCTTCAGCAGCTTATCTACAACTGGTCAGTAAGCATATAGTAAATACGCCAAGAAACACAGCAAGAAATTGCTATGCATAAGTAACAGTCAATTTAAAGAGCAAAATGCACATTATTCAGAGCCATGGATTTCCTATCACAAAGCAATGACTGGAACCAATGAAACACTAGTAAAGCCAAGTCAAGCAGACACCAAATAAACTAAAACTTCACAGGTTCTGAAGTTCAATCAGCTCCCCCCAACCATTTGAAAGATGCATCTTATTGTACCAAATAAACAGATTTGTCATGTTTAAATGGACCCATCAATCTGAAGACAACCATACTCATTATGGGTGATAACTAGATACATTAGTGGACTGAAAATTGCCTCTCACAGTTAAGCACTTAGAAATTACTTATAAGAAAGATGCACACATGCCTCAGAGAACTGGAAGTCTGAACACCTGTCCTTTGCCAGCTCCTTTGCTTACCTTCCCCCTAATCACAACAGATTGAGAGATTACAGGTCTAATCTGCAATGAGCCAGAAGCCAAAAAACGTTATTATCATCAAACTGCATGAGTCACACCACAGACCTGAACTCTAAATCTGAATTTAAAACAGATTTAAAATTTGAGGTGACCCCCAAACCAGGTGTAAGTGGACAGATGCTCACATTTCATGTCCCTGTAGAGAAACTGGAAACCTCTTAGCAGCCTCAGATGCCAAGGCAAGGGCAGGAAGCATTTCTTGTTTTCCGCAGGTGTCAATGTAAAATCAGGCAGAGCAGCAAGGTGGGAACATCACCTCTCACTTCACTGCCCACCTGGTTGGCCCCTGAGTGCTCCATCAGCTCCTGCCTTTTTCCAGGCAGTTCATCTGGGTGGACTTCAGTGGGATGTTAAAGAATGGCCACTGTTCAGAGTGTCATATTTCTCTGTTCCAAAGAGACAGGAGAAAAATTTACTTCTCTTTGACCTCCTTTCATTACTAAAAAAGTGGTGTCAGCAAATAGATTTAGAAGATGACTGTAAATTTCTTTGAGAGAGAATCTGGTCCTTCTATTGGCCATTAAGGATCCTGGACATGAAAGACATGACAAGAACAATTGTTCCTTTCTTTCCAATAGCCAGGGCAAGGATGCAGCAGGCAACAGCAATGGGTAAAGGGACCCAACAGTGACACCATGTCCGTGAGCAGCAGCACACAAGAGACAGGATAAGGAGGACCTGGCAAGATGGATTGCAAAAGGAGGGAAACAAAGTCACCATGGCCCAAAGGAAGCAGAGCCAAATTAAGTGCTGCCCAAGAGCAACTCCGTGCATACCCAAGGAAAGAGGAAGGTCCAGGCAACCAGGGACAGCTGTGGTGCCCTGTAAGAAGCAGCAAGACAGAGCCTGTAGGGCAGAAGACACAGCGGAATGTGCTGCAAGGTCAGAGAGCAATGCGGGCAGACCCAACCCTCAGGACACCACTGAGGCATTGAATGGAAGACTGTATTTATGGCTCAAGACTTTTCCTGCTACAAAATAATTACAGTCAAAGAAAGGCAGGGGTAAGGGGAAGATGAAGGAACTTCCATTGAATCTTCAAGTCTTCTACAAGGCTTTCAGTTGATTGTGGAAAAAGCAGGACAAAAAAAATCTTGAAAGATCGGCTGACAGCAGGTATAGGGACACAACTGTTGTTAAAGGTTAATTTTTTGAAAGAATAAAGGTAAAACCAAGGATGTGGAAAATGAAACTGTTTACAGGGTTTTGCCTTTTATTTTAAACTGTAAGCCAGCTTTAGGATGAAAAGGTATGTATGCATGGTGGTGATAGATTGTGAAAAAAATTTCCTCCCTCTCATTAATTAAAAGTCCTCAATCACCATATTTTTTTAATTGAGATACACATAATAGAGGCTTTAATCCACTAAACCTCTATGAATTCACCTTTTCTTCCAAAGTCTGTTCTGACATTTTCTCCCCTCAAAACCAAAATGTCATTCCTGAATTATAATCTCCCAACAGAAAGACAACCATGTAAAAAAAACATGCGAGCTAATTCCAAAAATAAGCACCGCTGTTCACAGCACCATGAGGTGACTGATTGGTGAGAGATTCCACCAAGGGAATAATTGTGATGTCTATAATGTTAAGGAATAATTTGGCACCAAAAATACCCAAGGCCATACCGGTTGGCGATTCAAACACGAAGCATATCAAAACGCTGCTGATAAGCTAAATTAACAGATAGCTTATCTGAAGCATATACTAGCCATATGGTGCCACAACTTCTGTTGCCTGTTGCTGGCATAACAATAGGCTACTGCAGTCTTAGACTGGAAGCACTATTTGACAAACTGTCAACAGCATTTTTATTTTTTTGCAGAGCTCTAGGGCAATGGCACACTCGCCTATTTGCATTTTTTTTTTAAACAGGTGAACAAAGAGTAAACCAGATGTCAACTTTAGAAATCGAGCTGTCTGGATCAGGAGATTTAACAGAGGCAGGCATACTGCTACAGCTCAAATCTAGACAATGAGCTTTTCTAAAAACACTCTGGCCTAGGGGAGTGGCTATTTAAAACACTTGGCTTCTTTTATTTCAGCACTATGGAAGTGAATTCTGCTCTTAAGTGCCAGCTCAAATGAAGTCATTTTGTTTCACTGGGGCTTTCTCTGCATTTCAGAAATGTAGCATGTACTGTAGTAACGGAAAAGACAAAAAATTGTGGGGGGTGTGATGTGGAAACGAGCAATTTGATCACATACAGGGGAAAAAAGAAAACCTGTGAAAGGATAATTCAAGTGCAAGTTAAATGAAATTTCTTTTCCCCTCAAAAAACAAACAAACAAACAAAAAACCCAACAACCAAAACAACGGACAAAAATAAAACCAAACCACTTCTGAGAGCTTTAGAAAGACCTGATATTTACAACCCCCTCAAGCTCCACCAAGACAAGGTGTGAATACTGACCAGTAAGGACCATTTAGAATGGGACTTGAATATGTTACAGAAACATGATTGGTTAATTCCAAAAGAACCAAGAAAGTTGTCTTCCTGCTTCATTTAAGAAAATGAAATCTTTTTTACTTAGTATTTGAGCAAAAAATCTTTTCATAACAACACAGTAATCCACTCAATCATTTAAAAAAATTGACAAAATAAAAAACTACTGTCAATCAATATATAGTAGATGTGTCTATGGTATTCAATTATGAAAATGTGCTTTTGGCTGTGTTCTATAGGAGTGTGAAAGACATAATAAGAAAAACAGACAAGTTTCTGTTCTAATAATCTGTTCTCCTTTGATAGGCAGCTATGGGAACATATTTACTTTCTGACTTATACCCAGCTAAATATGTAGCATTTTTAGATTATCTTTTCAAATTGTTCTTGAACATTCTCAGTTAAAAAAGAAAGAAAAAAAAAACAACCTCCTTTCATGTTAAGTTGAGATTGCACTTGAACTCTTTCCAAAAGCCAGAGCTGTACTGAATTATGATAATTAGAAAGCTGTGCGCATAAAAGGCAGCACAGTTGATGCATTTAAAAAAGTTCATGCCAGAGAATATAAGTTCAATATGTTCTCACATAATTAACATTTCCCATCATTAGCAGCAGTTTTCAGTTCATGTATCTGTAAAAACAACAGCACTCGTCATTGTTTTAGATTCCCAGTCAATAGCATTTTAATAGTTTTACACATAATCCTAGACTTTCCTTCCCTTCCCCCTCCCAGCACGCTGAGATTTCACATTCTACCTCCTGACCTGCTAGCAAATAAACTTGTATTCTGTGCTCACACGCTCCTGCTGCTGCCCAGACTGACTCTGACCCAAAAGTTTAGTGAAAAGCTACTAGGAGCTGGAAACCCAAGAAGGCCATTTGCAAAGGTACAACAGGATGCTGAGGGAATAATCACGTTGTTCCGGTAAACAATGAGCAGAAGACAATGAACAAAAAGTTGTAGGTGATACCTTCGGCTGGACGGGAGCCAAACTCAGACGGGGCTGGCTCTGACAAACCAGGCACAGGCTGGAGGGACGAGGAAAAGAGGTCACAGCCCTGCGCCAACCGGGCAAGTGTCTGCAAACCCTTTAGGCACTCCACGGATTTTCATCGCGTTCTCGACGTATGTGCAAAAATTCATCTAACAAATAAGGGTATGTAGCACATGATGCGTTACTCTTTGAGACATTCATAGACTTCCTGGGTAGAGTGTCTCAAATGAGTTGTTACGAGACAGATTTTGACTTCAATCCCTCTATTTGAAAATTAATATAGTTCTGGTGGAACGTTAATAAGCTGATATAGTATAAAAGTTGCTGAATCTGCATCAACACAGTGAGAAATTTTGGCTTTACCAATAACGAGATAAACCAGTGACTGCAGCGGGATCAGGATTTCATACAAAAACAGGAGAAGTTTGGTGTATTAAATCAGAAAACTTGTAGCTGAATTTTATGTGACAGATCTGAGGATCAGATTTGAAGATGCTGCCTCAAAGGACTGAAGTCTGCAACTTTTCACTCTCTTCTGTTTTGGAAATGAGCAATCGTTAAAACCAAGCACAGAATTATTCCAGGAAATATTATTCCATCCTTGTTCCACTTGCAAAAGTCAAAAAGAGTTTTGTGCAAGAACAGAGAGCAAGATATGGTAATAAAGTGGGAATTTATTGCAGAGATTTTTCTTCTAAAACTGTGTCTTCATCATGGCTTAGAGTCGGTTGGCTTTACAATAAATAATGCCATTAATCAGTTCATATATCACAGGATGCAATTTAAATTATACGGTACTTGCATAAACTATCACAAACCCTCTAGCAGCCCTTGCTTTCAGGGAGATGATTTACCTCTTCAAAGTTCTAAAATTTTGTTGAGAACCCATTTAAATTATTTTTTAATAGTAAATGACTGTAGTTTAGGAATACAAAACATTCCTACTTGTGGCAAGCGCTAATGGCAAAGTGCAACATGGTGGCAAAACCATAATTAAATCTCAAATCCCAGAAATAAGTACTATTTCTCCCATGAAAAAGTAGGTCCCTTTGATCAACTGGGGACTTCAAAATCATTTCCAAAGGGTCAATTTGCACCCTCATTACAGCCAACGTAATATGCCACCTTGCAACAGGCCATATGAAGCTGATGGAATTAATCTGAATTCAGACCAGATTTCTAAAAAGTCAGCCCTCACTTCATATTTACACATGCTATGAATAAGGGTACAAATGGAATGAGTGATCAACTGTTAATAGAAATTTGCCTTCAAGTTTTAGAGAGATTACAAGCAAATCAGAACATAAGCCCCGTGCAAAAATTTGAAAAAGTATGTGTGTCAAACTGACAATCATTTTAATCAAAGATGTCCTTCTTTAGACATCAGATATCATTCTAACCACGTACATAAAGCCTATGCTGTAAATATCTTAGTATTTGATCCAGCAAATGTTTATTCCTATGAGTCATCCCGGTCACTTTAACCTGAGTAAGGATTGGATCCAGCAAACATTTTCTCCTTAAATAAAGGAATCACTATAGAAAGACAGATTTTAAACCACCTCTGGAAAGATATAGCATTAATATTAGAGTTATGAAGAAATACCAGACAGAAAGAGGGATGTATGCATGTGTATACACAGTCAGAGGACGTGAGTTCATAACATGTTTGAAGGTAACCTTCTCCCAAATACACACATTCAGAACTGTACACAAAATCTTCATGTTTTGGAAACGGTCTTAGGCACCTTCTAATAAAATCAGATTACTTCTAGTGAAATCCTTCCAACAGTGTAACTATCCTACTTTATAGATTGAAAACTGACAGCTATATCATAATACACAACTACATATTTTTACCTTTCACTTTTTTTGAAGTGAAAGACACCAGAATTTCTCTACGGCTCCAGAAGTTTTTATTACAGTATTGCCTGTACTATATCTTAAAAGTTTGCTCACAATATTATCTACAACAGAAAGATGGAAGAAATCTTTTTTTTTCCTCTGCATGTGACTCAGCTGAGCTTAACTTTTTCAGGCATGGACAAACAAAGCCTAAAAACCACTTTTAACGATACCCAAAACCACTACACCGTCCAGCAGCAACAACAACAAAAAACTAGCTACAAATTACACCAAACATGCTACACACATGCTCACACATCCCCACACATCACAATACGCTATCATTTCTCAGCTGGAAACTCACGGCGGGTCTAGTTCATAATTAAGTTTCTGTTGTTCTTTTCTAGCTGTTTAATTAAAACTCCTTTAAGCACAGTCTGTCTTTACTAAGACTCCTGTCAAATCAAAATTCTTCCTCTGCTTCACTGCTCGTGTGCACCCCACTCAGCACCGACTAAGAAACTGTACAGAATATAAAACCACAATTTGAATCTCAAGAGCTGTTGTTACACTCTCCTGGGTTAAAAGGCTAATAATATTTACTTCACCAAAGCAGTGTACGCAACATCGATGCTCGAAATACACCTAAAGTGTTTAGCGATAAAGTACTTTCCAAAGGTATTTCTAGGTTACTAACAATAAAAATTGGAATAAATCCCTTGCATCCAAAATTTCTGCTTGGTCAGCTGATAAAAACCTAGAGCAAATGAAATGCAGAATTAGCCCTACTGGCATAGAAAAACGCCTTATGACCTCATTAAAAACCAGTGCAGTGTTGAAAAGATATGTTTTACCATGAAGGTGAAAATAAATGCACCTCAAAAAAGTTTACCCTTAACGAAAATAATTTCAAGAAGTTGATTTGAAAACTTGCAAGTTCAGAATGTGACTCAACTATAATATCTTCAATTCTGTGTTTTAGGGACATCCACTGTATTAATTCCTGTATTTCTATTCCCAAATAAAGGATGCATACGTGTGCATGTGTATAAAAATATATAAACACACATATACAAACAAACATGCAAGCTTCTCCCCCAGCCCCAGAAGTAATTTAATATACAGGTCTGTGTCATTTTTAATAGCACCATCTTACCATCAGTACAATCTAATATCCTGTAATGGTATTCCCCAACTATTTATAGAGATAGAATACATCATACATTACAGACACACATTCCCAATCTAGGGTTGTAAGAAGAATCCTACATAATTTTAAATTAAGTCCTAATGTAATTATAATCATTTTTGTTTTCATATTCAATTGCAGGTAGCACTTAGTTATTTACATGAATTTTCCTAAGAGGCATTCCCACAGAGATTTCCATATTAGATGTACTGCATAATAACTGAACATGCAGCTAGAGAAAAGAGTATGTTATCCATACAGCTCCAAAGTTTGCCATTATTCAGGTTAGACAGCTCTGTAAAACCGCTAACTGCCCATATTGTGCTTCTAAACTTTATCAGTACGAAGGGAAAGCAAATATGCTTCACTTAATACAGGAATACAACTGCATAGGTACTTTTTTTCCCTGAGGCTCTGCCATTTCAGCTTACATTTCTTATGTATGCTATTTTACATCAGAAAACGCCAGGGTAATCTGATGATTCTTGGCCTTTCTTTCCTAGATGGTGTTCAACAAGGAACAGTTAAAAAATACTGGGAGCCATTTACATTCAGAAAGCGCAGGGCAGAACTGCTCCCTAACTTTCCAGCACTTCTGGAGGTCACTTTTCTTCATATCAAAGGCAGGCACTTGTTTCTAATAAGTTAACAACTCTCCTGAGAAACGTGGGTGGCTGGTATTTCATTGTTTCATAAATATTTTTATACTGGTAACACCATTCAACTTAAAACAGATTTCAAGAGGAGAAAAATCACGACCAGGATTATGTTCAGCAGAGGCAGCAGCGCAAACTTTTTTTTAACTTGGTGAATATAAGAGATATTTCCCCCCCCTCCTCCTCCTCTCGCTTTATATCTCCTAGCTGGTTTTGTTTGGCTGTGTGAAGGGGGGGCCGCTTTGTTTTAATTTGGGTACAAAAGCCGCACTGTATAACTTTTCCCTCCCCCTTGGAAGTGTACTTCCTTTGAAAGCGCTCCTCTGCGAACAAAGGCTGCCACCGGCCCTCCGCACTAGCGCCGGGGACAGCTGTGCGATAGAGCTCTTCAAAACCTCGCCGAGAAATGGAAAAAAAAAAAAACAACCTCTGCGGTTCCTACCGAAAGGAAGTTTTCCAGGGACAAGCTCCTCGGTGTTGCTGCAACTGCGACTTTGTCTTTTTTGGATACAATGTTTCTGCTGACTCCCGAAAATTTTCCACTTGAATGTGCAATTAACCAGCAGCGGCGGCGGCAGCAGCAGCAGCAGCAGCTCTGGAGAAGGAGAAGAAGCAGCGAAAAGGGACATTCCTTCTTTCATCTTTTAAGAGGAAAATAAAAAGAGGGAAAGGGAGGCGAAACTCGGCGGCCAGCGGGAGCTCCGCGCCAAGGCCCGGGGATGGCTCCGGAGGGCTGCGAGCCTATGCGCCCAGCGCGGGGCTGCTGCCGGCTCGCGGGAAAAAAATGTGAAAAATGCCAAGGATCGGTGCGTGCGTGTGCGAGAGGGAGAGAGAGAGAGTCTTCTGTGTGCGTGTGTTGTGTGTGTGTGTGTGTGCGCGGTGTGTGCGCGCCCGGCTGCCGAGCGGTGACTCAGGCAACTAAGTGCGAGCGGCGGCGCGGGGGAGCGGAGCGGGGCGGGCGGGCGGGCGGCAGCCGCCTGTTGCAGCTCCGGCCGCGGCCCCGCAGCGGCAGGAACTCCGCGGGAAACAACTTCTCCCCCCCTCTCCGCCCCCGCCGCGGCCCCCAGTCCCGCCTGCCCCCGGCACCTGCGGGGCCCCTCGGGCCGACCCCCGGGGCCGGGACCGTCCCCCCCGCCCCGCCGCACAAAGCGCGCCCGCGGGCCCCTCTCTTACCTCCGCGCCGCGGCCCCCTCCGCGCACCGCCAGCGCGCCGCGCTCCGACGGCAAACTTCGCCCGCCGCCCCCCGGGCCGCCCCGGCTATTTATGGCCCCGCGCCTATTTTTAATCCGCCGCTCGGGCTATTTATACCGCGGCCGTAGGTTGCCGCGGGCCGGCGGACGGAGCCCTTCGGAGGATGAGTTTGCTGCCCGGCCGGCGGCGGGGCGGGCCGGGCTCCCGGCCGGGCTGCGCGGCGCCAGCGATGCGAGGAATGCGCGGAATGAGGGGAGGAATGAAATGAACGCGGGAGCGGGGCGGCCGCGGGGCGGAGCGCGGCCCGCCGCCCCCTGCGGCCGCGGGCGGGCGGGCGGGGCGGCGGGCGGGGCCTCCGCGCCGCGCTGACCTCATAGGGGAGCCCGCGGGAGGGGGCCCCGCGGCCACGGAGCGGGGACGGTGTGCAGGACCGGGACCGGGACCGGGACCGGGACCGGGACCGGGACCGGGACCGGGACCGGGACCGGGACCGCGCTCCGGGGTGGCTGCCCGAGCTGCGTAGCGGGGTCCCGCGGCGGGGTCTGCAGCGCCTTGCGACGGACCGGCAGCGGGGTCCGCAACAGGGCGTGAGATGCTTTGCAGCGGAGTTGCGGCAGTAGGGGTCTGCGATGGGCCACGGCATCCAGCTGGGCACTGGACGCTGCTGGATCGTGAGGCTCCCCTGGGAAGCCCAGCGTTCCCACGCTCGCACATCCAACCCCTTGGGTGCTCCGGCAAAGCCCTGTGCAAACGCCTACCAGTCCTTAGGAAACGCAGATGTGTGCCCAGAAGGCCACTGCGGCACCCCAGGGCCCAAGGGAGCTCTGGGGCATGGGATGAGCAGGAAAGCTTTGTGTACATTACACATCAAATCGACATACACATAGCATGGTCCAGGGGTCCACACTCTTCACCCTGAATCCAGATCATGACCTTTCTCACAAAACTGTCCCCTGCTTCAGATTTCACAATGCCAGTTTTGCACCACTCCAGTTGTGAGCTGAAGTGCCTTCGGACTGTCTTTGCCCTTCTTGTACTGGCACAACCCATCTCCCAGAAGCGCTCCCCAAGCAGCATCACAAGGCACATCTCCTTCAGTTAACAATCCGCTACCTTATGGAAATATTGTCAGGGCAGGCACAGCTGTTGTGCTTGTGAAAATTCGTATTTGCATAAGCAAAATGGATAACTGGACACCTTGGTGCCTGTTTGTGAAATAAATTGCCTATTTTGATGTGCAAACACACATTTCTATCCACCTTTGAAAGTTTGCCCAGCAGGGCTGTCGCTTCTGGAGATGTCAGGAAAATCACGTTACAACCTCAGAAGAACCACATGTCGGTGTCATCAGACAGCATTAACATGCTCACACCGCGTGTGAGTTCATGATATGCTGGTGGAATTCACAATAAATGCCCTGTATATTACTTTGTGTGACATTAGAGAGAGGATGCTGAGCATGTCATTCTGCGAATACCAGAAACAAGCTCACCCTGGTGCTTTCCTGGTGCCACTCTTGTAAGACAGCTATGCTGTTAACAGAAATCGTTGTAGCCTGTGACTGACCCAAGAGCCTCTTGAAAACGAACCACTTAAAGCTCACACTGCAGTTTACACAGAGGCTGCAAGTTTGTGGGCCAGGCACAGAGTGTGTGTGACAGGCAGTGTGAGCAGATGCAGGGTTCCCACTGGTCACACACATGACATGGACTGAAATCTGCTAAAACTCAACCCTACAGAAAAAGTCTGCGAGAAGCAACAATATCAAACAAAGCCAAAGTTTGATCAGGTCTTGGTCAAAGGGTTGCGAAAATGCAAAAATGAACATATTTTAGGATATTTTTTTCCCCCACACCATTCCACACTGGCTGAAAAATTTCTTCCTCAAAGTAGGTTAAAGGAACCCCTTTCACACATGCATAATTTCTTTTCTCTTCCACTCTTTCTTTCCAAATAGCTCTAGTAATATTGTCTAATAAGTGTCTGAGTGCCTGCACAATTTGTAAAATTCAATCACTTTGCAGATGTCTACACAAAAGCCATAGTCTCTTGAGTGCACTTAAAGTTTACCGACTCTTTTCCAAAGCTGGAAGAGAAAAATGGGAAAAAACATTGCCCCCTAACATCTATACCATAGATTTTTTAGTCACTAGGCTTAAACTTATTCCACTATGGTCACTGCATGCACAGAAATGTGAAATGTCTTTAAATGAATGTGATTTTTTTTTTCCTTAAGGCTTGCAGAGAAAGTACGAAGAATACTGATTCTAACTTCTATGCCTGTGCAGGGCCCAAAAGGTATCATAGCTCTGCACATGTGGAGGGAGAGTAGCAAATCTTTGGAGAATAGATAAATAGAGTTTGTAAACTTCTTACCTAGAGCAGTTCTCACAAATGGAAGTGATGAAAATTTTGTAGGATTATGCTCTCCTAGTGGAAAAGAAAAAAAAGAGGATTGTTTCTGCAGTCATCATTGTGGATGAACACAAATCAGACTCAAACCAGGTTGCAGCTGTTTGCCTCTATCTGCAGACAGACAGTTCAGTAGTTCTTTTGCTATTCAGAACTTTCTAGAAGAATAATTGAATTTACCTGATACCTGCATATTTTGCTGTTAACTGCTAGCAGCAGGGGAGGCTCACAAAATTCAGACTGTTTCTCAGGTTCTGAAACTTTGTACAGTGGTGTTCTTCACAGGAAGAAATGCTCCCTGTGCATCTGTAGAAGAAATGCAAAAACAAATGCCCGGGGAGGACTGAAGGTCTTCCATCAGCACAGTGTAAAAGTTCATCCACAATCCACAGTTTTCAGCTCAAGGCTGAGTCCTGACAATATCTTGCTCACAAGCAACTGTACGTACCAATTAAACTACCAAAACCGAGGCCAATGTGAACGGCAAACTAGTGTGGTGACTAAACCATGGCCCTTGCTGAGCACAGAGCTGTGGGCCAGAGAGCTCCAGACAAAACCAATATCCTCTGAACACTGAGGTAGGGAAACTCCATCAAGTATTTCTTGCCTCTTGGCTCATATATCCTGTAGGTTGTCATGTCATGCCATGGCATGCCATACCTTATTAGCAGTCACTTAAAAAAAAATACATGCCTGGAATCCCCATGAAGTTCTGGCAGGAAAAAATGGTGTGCTGGGGAGAGAGAGAGGTCTGTGCATTTCGACATGGGGTAAAGATGAGGAAAAACAGAATCACTGTCATCCAGCCTGTGAGTCCAGCCACTGCCTCCATGCAAGGATAGGCTTTGGAGGCCCTGTGGATAAAGCAGGAAGGTACATTCACAGACAGAAATTTCTCTGATGAATTGCCTGCCCTCTGTTTATTGATGAATGGCTTCTCCAGGCACACAGGTGCGCAGAGAACTACAAAAGCTGAAGAAAACAAAGGGACATTGGGACAAGCCCAGACAGGGGCATTTCCTGGGGACAAATGCTTATCTCAGCTAGAAAGGAGACATACAAGTGGGGAATATGGGAAAATGTGTTAAGAAAGAGAAAGAATGAGATTCAAGCGATGGATGCTGATAAAAAGACTTGGGGGGGGGGAGAGATTGGGAAAGAGGAGAGACAGAAATGAGGAGAGAATGGAAAGTGAAGGAAATTTTTGAGATTACAGAAAGAAGGCAGGAAAAATGAAAAGAAAGTTTAAAAAGGGTGATAGAAATGGAGAAGGGAGAAAGAAAAAGAATTGGTGGGGCAGAAAGAACAGCTGAAGAGAAATGAGCTGGGAGAACAAGGGAGACCGTAGTTTAGGAGAAGAAAAATAAGAAGTAGTAGAAACAGGAGGCGGCAGTGAGGAAAGGGAATTAGCTTAACCACAAAAGGAGTAAGGTAAGGAAGGATAGAAAGAGCAAGCAAAAGAACACAATTAGAGAATAAAGGTCTGTAGTACTATCAAGTCTTGATTTGTCAGTGAAATACTCTTTTGAGTGCAAGTCCTATTGAGACTGGTGTGCAGGCAAGTGTGAACATACTTAAGATGGAGGCTGGACTGTGGTTTACATATAGGAACCACTTTTGTCTTCGTTAATGTGACCACTGATAGCAGGGGGCATTAGGTACAGGGCACATAACTTACATGTTTTATCCCAGCCTCCCAAAACCAGATGACGCTTTTAAGTCCCTAAGAGATGAAAAAGTACCCAAAGACACAGGGTTAACAGAATTCCTCACAAACTCTAGGAATAAGTAAACTCTCTGTCCAGAGAGTACTGGCAGATGAAAACAAGATGGTCTTCTGAAATTCTAGATCCAGAGCCCCATTTTGGACTTGGAATGAACCTCAAAGCTCGACAACACTTGGAATCGGCGTTTTTGTTACAAACACTGAAAGAATTTTAAAACTACATATTTGGATTGCAGTTCAGATTAGGAAAACCGCTAATCTCAGGAAATGCTTAAAAGCAGTGCACAGATTTGGGTTAATCTATAGTGTGCAAAGAATTAAATACCAAAATCAATGTGCCGTTGAACACGCCAACAAAAATACTATGGGGATGCTGTAATGTAATGGAACAGAGCTCTCCATATTATAAATCTAGCTGCTGAACTTTGTAAAGCAGCAGACAGTGTAAAGAATGAAAACAAATAACAGTTTAATAATGAATTACAATAATTGAGTCAAAAGGAAGCCAGGATATGAACCACGGCCTCAGAGCCCAACTGAGTTAAAATAGTACAGAGAGTGGAAATATATAATTTCAGACAATCCCGGGTGCTTATTTTGAAAGGTGAACTGAGAGTCTTTTAAAATTACACGACCAGAGTCCAGTATTTCCCCCATTGATGAAATCACTAACATCAAAATGGTGTGGCTCTTGTCCTGCCTTAGAGCAAACAATATAGGCACAGCAGCCTATTCCTTCTACTGATAGCAATAATTCCTAGCACCACTGATTGAAACAAATTGCTGTCAAAACCACTTGTGTGGCTGGGCTTTTAAAAATATATTTTGCACTACAAATTTTGTGGTGTTACCATCATTTTCCGCTGGGAGAAAAAGGAGAAAAAAAATTGCCCATTTAAATTCCCTAAGAATCTCTTTCATTCATAAAAATTTCAGGTTTGTGAGCATTTCTCAGACTCCTTAATATGCAAATGGCGTATTTTGTTCCCTTTCTTCATTTTGGCCTAGGCTTCTAATGGTATTTAGATGCTTGATGTTAGGTGCAGGTATTTTTAATTCTCTTCAGTATCTAAGTACCCAATTTCTTTTGATTTCAGTGTTTTTTTAGGTGGGTATCTATTCTGGGAAATCTTAATGCTTATCTAGACACATGAATAATAATAGTAATAAATAACAGTAACAATAACAATAAAAGATATCTTAACTACCTAAGTACTGTTAGAGGCTTCCTTTGGATCATGCTCAAAATCTACATCCAAGGAACATTTCAAAGCACTTTAAAGCACCGTCTGCTGCAAGATCTGTTGCACTAGGTCCTTCACAAGCATCCACTTATCTCACTAGAATGACTCCACAGGTGACTTCTGCAGGGAGAGGAAGGGGCCAGACTTCTCTCTTTCCAAAATGAATTATTTCTAAGGAGGCCTTTTCCAGTCACCAAGGACACACAAACCCCATTCCTCATGTCAGTTTGTCCCAGCATGCCCCTGTGGCAGCCCATCCAGCTCTGCACCACCTGCCTCTGTCTCAGAGGCTGCGGTGTGTCCTTTCATGTGGGAAAGCCTTGCTTTTGTTCCCCTTAACACTGCTGCTTTCAAGTTAGCCCAAACTGGCCACCTTGTCACCACCACTAAGGCAGTGGGTCCCACAGATCCATCTCCCTGCCTGATCTGGGCAAAAAGATGAGCTGAGGCTCCTCAGCGCCAGGTCAGGAGTGTCAAGGACACTTCCCCTGTCACACCAAGAGCAGCAGACTTAGACTTCCCTGACTGCTGTCTCACCTAATCCCTGGAAAGCCATGTGGTAAGGGAGAATTTGCCAGATATGGGAAAGTTTACCAAAACCAGTGAACTTTGAATGACAGTGTCTAAAGTGAAAACAAACTGTCCCAGACATGGAAGACTTTTTTAACTCTCCTTATCCACACAAAATGCAAAGTATCAGTGGAGGTTCTGATAAATACAAACCTGAACTTCACGAGAATGGAAGGGATACCTGATATATGACCAAGGCAGGTAGGACAGATTGCACACTGAAGGCCCAACTAGAATATAGTTACCCTTATATTACACTGATTTTTCCATTTCTCCATTTGTAATGCCAGTAGAGTTGCACATGGGAAATAAAATTGGGAGAAAAGAGAAGTGAGAAAGTCTGAGCTCTGCAGAGGTGTTAAGGGCAACATTGCTCAGAAAGGGAAAAGTCAGAAGAGATAATGTCACATGCTCTCCTATGTCATCTGCATAATGAGACTTGCAAAAAGTACCTGAGTTCCTCTTGCTTCATCATTTTCTCTGTGCATATTCTTCTGGCATGACATAGAAACTTGTTCCAGCCACCTGCAAAGCTCAGGGCTTGTTCAGAACAGACCAGAGGAACTGAGAGAGCACAGTACTAGTTCTAAGGCAATTCAAAACTAGCAGGATTCAGGTTTTTCTGCTTTTGAAGGGGGAAAAGTGGGAAAGGGGAATTGAAGGAAAGGGACTCTTAGAAGAATATATACCTATTTCCTGTTAAACTTGCCTATTTGGATGTTCAAATGAGTATAACAGGAAATCTAAAGAGAGCTAATGCATTCCTTACTGAGAGTAATCCTTGAAGGCCAGGTTTACATGGCTTTTCAGTAGGAAAATTACAAAGAGTAATTTGCAGTTGATTGGGTAATGAAAGAAGAAAAAATTGCCTAAAGCTGCTGGGAAATCATAATGGTGTATGGGTATGTATTTAGATGGACTCAGTTCACAGGGATGAGAACTACTGAATCAAGTTTCTGGAATGGCCATTATAGAATTTGTAGTCGTAAATATCACCATGTAAATCCTGACCTTTCCTCATCCTTCCCAGGGGGAAACCACAAATGCTTTTCATCTAGCCCATATTTAGGAAGACAGTTTAGAAACAGGGGAAAAAGAAAAGTCAGCCCAAGATGTAGATGCCACTGAGACAAGCTGGTGCTCTAGCCCATCAGAATAAGATCCTCACTTTTAATATTGGACTGCCTCTTCTCTTACTGCTCTTTCTGCCATGTTCCAGAAATAACAAAGAGTAACTGAACTGACAGTGCTACTTACTTGAAATTAAACCAACTGTTTAATGAGTTTGAAATCAGAGTTTTGCAGTTTTTTTGCAAGCTCCAGAGGATGGACTGGCTGCTATGAAGTTTAATCCTGACTGCAAATGCTCTCTTTGTTCTGGCTTTTCTGCTCATATGCTCACGATGTGCCGCAACCCATGGAGGGCCAGTCGGGACACATTGCCAGTGCTTGAAGTGGTCCATGGAAACGGAGGACACCTCAAGCCAGTATCCTGCAGGAAGAACAATGCCTCCCAAATGGGGGGGATTAGCTGTACAGTTTTAACAAGCAGATTTTGTCAGAGGACAAACAGGGCTGACCACAAGCCCTGCTGGCCAGCCAGTGTTCCCAGCTCAGGGCTGTGTGACACACAGCACACGGGGCAAGGTGCTCTGCCCGCAGTGGGTGTCACAGGGAAGTGGGACACATTCACACCTGTGAGTCACAGGGCCTGTAAATGGTCATTAAATAGTTGGGTAGAAGAGTGTCAAACAATGAGATGATGTAAGGGACAAATGTTTATCATAAACATTGAGAATCCTGACCTCATTTCACATAGGGTTTCATCTTTGGTGATCTCACAAATGCAGTTACTCTACCACCTGCACAGCTTTGTGAGTTTTATGTTTCTTTTACCCTCTAGATCCTGAAGAAATTAGTTCATTTCTTATTTTTCACAATCAGTCTCAGATGGGTGATGAGTGTCAGCATTTCCCAATGTACATAACATTTATCATTTTCAAAGCACTTTACTAACACTAAGCAGTCAATCCTCACACCACCCCTATGCCCTAAGCATTAGTATTTCCTTTTTGCCAACTGGAAATTGTAATGGGAAGTCAAAGCAATCCTCACAGTAGCTAAGGTAACAGCAAGATTCAGTGCCATGCAATTACACCTGTAGCACATCAGGCTTTCCTAATGCAAACACATATACCACACTGCCCTCCAGTAGTTCTTTTTTCTGTCTTATTTACATATGAAAATCCTCTCCTCAGCTTGGTAAGTTCTTGCAACTTTTTGGTCTCTGGTATAGTTGAAGAGCCAAACTCCCAATTTATCCAGAAATCAACTTCCAAAATACTCTAAAAACAGATGAGTACAACTTTTGTGCCTTAAGATATTTTTATTTCAAATGTCTGTCAGGTACAACCAATAGTTTTAAAAAATCATCTTTCTAATTTCTTCACTTAATATGAGGTCACAGAGTCATCTAAATTCCTTGTGGGTACAGAACTGAGGTTCACTGAAAATCAGGCCCCAGCTGAGCTTTGGTGAATTTTTAAAGTAAGCAATTAAATGGCTTGTAAAATAGAGGTATTTCAAAACTGACATCAGTAACTTTTGGAAAGAACCAAAACTCAGAAGGGCTGAGTTCTCAGCTGCACTAGAGCATTCAGCAATGCTAAACTCCTTCCAACCACATACAAAGGGAAGCAGTTTGATTTATTAATAATAATGGCCTTACATACAGAGCTGTAGGCAGAAGAAGACTTTTGAGTCACTTCTAACAGCCAAAGGCAAGTAAAGAAGAACAACTGGGTAGTAGTTACACAAAATTAGAAGCCTGTAACCCCTTCCTTGGGCAGTGTTTCCTCCACTAATCTTGTCCATACTAGCAAAGAGAAGTAGTATACAGCTGAACTCTGCTAGAACATCACCACCTGCCAGCCCCTCAGCACAAAAATGCTCTATGAGCCCTCTGCTCATTTGAGTCATACCATTCACACAAAAAAATTACCTGAATAAAACCTCAGCTAGGTTTAAATACCTCACTTTTGCTCATGATAATGTATTTTCATCCTTAAATGTTTTCCCTGTAGTGGCATAAACAGGTGGCCCCAGACCTGATGCTCTTAAGGATAAACCTCCCCAACAGTCAGTGTTGCAACTCCTGACTTACATGTTTGCTTTCATGTGGTAAGCAGTGGACAATGCATGGGGAAAGACAATGCCTGAGAATAACACTCAGCACAGGTAAGTCAGAGGTACCCAGTACCAGCTAAAATGGAAATCCCTCGGAAAGCAGTTAGAGGTCTGCCTTCTGTCAGCATAAAAACACCTTGTCTGACATAACAGGAGGTGTTCTCCTGCAATTTGGACCCCAGTGGCCTCTGCTGAGAGTGGGTGTTTCTGCTCTTGCTTTTCAAACTAACAGCTGGCCTCTGTACTTTACAGCCAGATGAAGAAGGTCATGTTGCAATTCCCTCCCTTGTAGCAAAGTGGTTAAGCTTCGGTCCACTCAGGACTGAAGGAAATTCAAGTTTAGCGTCATTCTCCGCCTAAGAGAAATCCACTCCTCCAAGCCCCATGGAGAGAGCACTCTCTAGCAGGAGGCAGCTCTGTTGCAGAATGGTGGGTTCTCCTTCAGAGCTATTAATTGCATTTTACTATGTTCCTTATGTGGGTCTTTTCCAGCATTTCTGGGCAAGCCAGTAGTGGCTATTCCCCTCCAGACTGAGAACTGAAATGGCGTGTCCTCTCCCCTTTCCATGAGACCAGGAGCATGGCCACTCATATACCTTCTCACACAGATAAGGGGGCTTCATCAGTTGTGTGGCCTCAGTGTTGCCTGGGCAAAACTTACTTGGTTTCACCTGGACTGGAATTAGGCATTAAGGTGTCTCTGCTTTATAACTTCTGCTCACTCAGCTCCTCTTTGCAATAAAAGAGGCAATAGAAAATCTAAAGCCAATTGGAAGGGACAACTGCTCAGAAGGAGCATTCATTGACTTCAGATGTCAAGTCACTAGCTGGGCATGCATGCTCCTTCTGACCACACATCATGGAAAACCAACAGGGAAAAGAAACTTGCGTGGGATCAAGTTGTTTTAGTAACATATCAATATTAGCATCCTACGTGCATAAAACATTGCCCCTCTTTGTTCTGTTTTCTTTTCTCTAGGTGACTGTTGTCTAACCTGTATGTGTCTCATTAACTCAGGCCAGTGAAAAACAATAAATAAAAACTGTTTGTTTGAGATGTGGGTTTGTTCTGCTGCCCAGGTTCAAAGGGTTTGTAGCTATTTACCTCCATCTCCTGAGCACTGGCTCAGACACAAGCCAGTTGCAGTGGCTTAGCAAGGCAATGCGTAATCAGTTGAACTATGGCTGCTCAGTTTTGTCAGAGCTTTTCATGGCATCTATATGAATCCTACAGACAGAGCATGAATTTGGCATCCAGGCTGCAGCACTGGGGAGGGACCTTTATTTCTACCTGGTTTTTAATCTCCAAACCCATGAAAAGATCCATTACAGTGTGGCAAAGGATGACATGTGCTGTGTTTCTTCTATGGCACCACTGTCAACAACTGATGGCTTATGTTATTGGTGAAGAGGAGAGTTAAACTATCAAAAACCTAACTTACGTCTCTTTCTTCAGTGTGTGACTCAAACCAGTTTTGCAATCTGTTACAGGTTAACTAGCCAGGGTTAGGCAGGGTGGGGCCTGTAGCGAATTGCAAAACTGGTTTATTCAATCCGCCGAGCGAGAAAACATCCTTAAAAATAGGCATTCTAGAAGAAGACCAGATACCTCGCTGTCAATTATGGCACATCGTGCAACAAAACAGATTTTCAGGCCCCTCAGCTTTTGCTGCCGCGCTGAGCGAGACACCGCACACGGGTCCCGCGCAGCTGAGGCCACCCAGCGCTGTGCTGCAGCTGAAGAGCTGCCTTGCTCCCGGCCCTGGGGCTACACTCAGGGGCACACCCTCACCTGCAGCCTCTCCTCGCCTCCAGAACGCCGTGTGCCAAGCGCAGCTGGTTAATACATCACGGATCAGACCGACCAGCTGCCTCCAGCCCGCGGGGTCACGCAGGAGGGGAAGCTGCAGGGCCGCTCCGCGAACGCCCGAGATGCAGGTCCGGAGCTGCCTGCAGATCAACAGGTGATTTCAAGCAGGGAAAGAAATGGAGAAGAGCTGTGCTGTTTTCAGCAAGAGAGAGAGGGAATGCAGCCTGTGATTTTCTGCAGGCTTACCTTGTGGAGTGTCCTGTGCAGCTTCATCTGGATGTGGGATGTACCACACAATAGGTGTATCTGAAAGCTCTCCTTCTATGTTAAACTAAGGAAGATGGAATACAGAAAGCATGGGAAAAAACCCCTATTATATTACATCAAAAGTCTATTGTATATGTGTTAAAATATATGACAGACGGTTTCAGAATCTTGCACCCTCTCTTGTTATCAATGCAATTTTTTTTATTACTTCCAGACAACTCAAATTTTGGCAGTGTACAACACTATCAGGAAAAGATGAAATATAAGATCTACTTTTCTTTATGCAGCCAATACCATCATTGTCCTGGGGAGTTTTTCTAGTCTATAGCCTTAGAAAGGTCATCAGAACCTGAGAGCCCTGCTTTCACTTATATTTGTGGGCCTTTTATATTGCTCCAGCAATGTAAAAAGGTCCAAAAGTTTAAGTTAAAAACTCACTTTAACCAATTTCACAGATGTCACAAAATATGAGCTGGAAGGGACACACAAGAATCATTTAGTCCATTAGTTACATTGTCATAGCAGTGAACATTTGTCCTGACTATGAACATAACACAGCCATGCTCTGAATCTCTGCTATGTTACGTTGTATTGTAATGGTGAGACGCCAGCACAGACCAGCTGGTGGGCCAGAGGAGCCTCGGTCGTTGAAGGTGTTTGGGAAGCTAGGATGTGTGTGTGCCAGGGTGGTCTGGGAGTCTTTCATCCCACCTCAGTGCAAGGCTAGATTGATTTTCTGAAATCCCTCACAGTCCTGCAGTTCTAAAGCTTTCTGTTTTCTAAAGAGACAATTTCTTTGTGTGTCAGTCAGTGTGGTCTGGTTTTATCCCCAGAACGTTGCTCCATATTTTTGCAAAGGCTATCAGTTTACCCACCATAGTAGTGAAAATTAAAAACTACATTCCTCAAACTGGCCCATTTCCTAACAACAAGAAAAGCAAACAGAAAATGTATCACACATTATTTGGTTAAGATTTCTTCTTCTGTGTTTGCTACAGTGTGAACATATTTTCCCTTCCTGCTACCCCAGACTGTCCAGCCTAGCTGAGTTGAGAACTGTGATTCTAAGGACATCCCTCTATTGGGCTTTTAAAAATATAATTCAAGCTTCCTCCTTTCATCTATTAGTTCCCCCAAAACTGCTTCAAGTCCACCTCTGCCTACATGGCAGACTTTTTTTTTCCTCAAAAGATGTCAGTTTTAAACTGAGGCTGTTATCTTTGTTTCTGAGCACAATAGCCCCTATTTGTTTCACATCTGTAGTTGGTTCACAGCAACAACTGTTGGGAAGGAACCTTCACGATGCTTCTCAGTGGAGCTCCGGATTTAACAGCCATAACATCTAGAACCAAAATCAGAGTTCATGCCAAGTGTTCATCTGCAGTTCTCCTGTCTCTTCTCTATGGAAGTGGCCAGCTTTAAACCAAAGCTGTTCAAATGTCCTCATGCTGCCCCACAGAAGAGGCATGAGAATGCTCTTGCTGCAACCTGCAGTGCAGCAGAGAGAGCCAGGTGAGTAATCTGACTAGGGTAATGCTTCACTGTCATCCCACGAAGCTGCTTTGCAGGGTAACTACCCCATGTGGTGGTTTGGGTTGCTGTGTCCGGGCTGGATGTGGTACTCAAACAAGCCCTGCCACCCCCTACAAAATCAGGGACCTCTACAGTGGCAGCATAGCCCGGCTCCCAAGTTTCCACGATGAAAAAGAAACTTCAGTTTGTGTACACTTCACCGTCAGCCTTTTGTAGTGTCACATCCGTGCTAGAGACAACGGTCCCAAAGGAATCGGAGCAGAGTTGGCATTTCCCTTCCCTGGAGTCAGCGGAGCAGCCCTTGGTCAGAGCTGCACTCTGGGTGACTGAAGTAATGAGGTTCTGCAGTCCATAACTTTTCACTGTGCGTTTCCTCCCTGAGGAGTCGCGCGGCTGGTTTATTGAAATCACACACAAATAGGTCTCAGTGCATTTCTCAGCAGTAGATATTAGAAAAAAAACTCAGCCTGATTGTGAAACACACTAGTGGAGCCTGCAGAAGTGTGGGCTTTACTCCTGTGAAATGTGGGCTTTGGGACTAGTTGGAGGGTTGACTTCAAATGAATCTTTTACCCCCTTTGTGTTTCAATTACCTTCTGCTGCAGAAGTGGGATACTCAACCCCTCTACGCTCCTGCCATGCTGGCATGGGCTGAGCTCATCCTGGAAGCAAGGCTGGCTAGGCCCACTGCTGACCTGCAACACCTCTTCCCTGGATAAATGGAGAGCATCAGCTCCAATGGCAGCCAATACAGGACCTTTACCAGCACCCTATTCACTAAACAAACATGTATTTTTTTGTCGTTATGATTGCAGCTGGTTGACAGAAATCCCATGAAACTTGAGGTTGTAAAAAATAATAAAAATATTTAATGTTACAAAAACAGTTACTTTGATACTAAGCGCCAAGTTGGCACTGCCAAAGGTGTAGTGTCACAAACAGCAAAATTACTAATGTTTCTTCTGCTCATCAAGAGGCTTAGGCCACGCTGGACAGATGTCTTGTGTCCCTCAGCACACACCTTCCAGGAGAAATTCTCACCTAGCCCTTCTTCTACTCTCAACTGAGGCTCCTTCAATAGCTGTAAAAGTGCCTCTGGGTTGTGCTGCTCAACTCAAGTTCAGAAATTTCACTTGATGAGGCAAAAGACATTTTACTCTTTGCCATGACTTCATGCTCTGGATGCTCTGTCCATATAATGGCCATATCTGATCATTTGGTGTAAGCCAAGATCCTATTTTTTAAACTGCTGCTCTGCAAGTCAGTCATTAGATTTGATCTGCAGTTATGTCTTATCTTGGGATCACCTTTTATAGCATGTGAAGTATTATGAAAGTTAGCATTTTTCTAGGGCAATAAAATTTGCATTTCAGAAAATTATGAATAAATACTGAAGAAAAATATAAACCTGTTAGGTAAAGTTTAGTTGATTTTAATTTTTATGACTCCTCTGGATGGCAGGACAGCTGTATTGGCTGCATAACATATTTTTGAGTTAGAAGTATATAGCCATCTGTTCAGCTCATAATATGTGTTAATAGGTATCTCAAATTTCAATTCAAGAAATAACCATCTTAATAAATAACATGACAGCAGGAAACTTGGGTTAACTAAAGGAGACCTAGTAGTAGTAGTAGTAGTGCATCTGTTTAAGTTAGTCATTACAGAAATATTTAGGTACAAAGCACTTGGCTAAATGGGACCTTTAGCTGAAAAGCATTAGAAAAATGCATTTCCTGGAAGTTTGTGACTGAGACTGAAAAAAAAAAAAAGACCCAGCCAAAAGATTTCTAGGTTTATGTTGACACTTGGATACATTTTACAGTGATGAGAGATCTTTACTAACCATTTACTTACCCAAACTTCATAAATTTCTCATAGGACTTGGTGGGCCAGAGATGAGCTTTTAGATAACTTCAGACCTAACTGGATTTGAAATTCAGATTCCTAACTCCAGAGAAAGAAAAAAGCCCATGCAAAATGCCTGAGTAAAGACCACCATTTAACTGATTTCAAATGGTGCAGTCCCTGTAGGACACTATGCTGCTTAAGTGGTCTCAGTGCAGATAATGGTCAGCTCTGAATTTATTCTGAAAGGTGAGTTAGGACTGGGTGATAGCACTGGATATCGTTGCACTATCAAGGATTATTGTGACTACAATAAGTAAAATCATGGTTTGGGTTTTTTCTGCTCCAAGAGGCTCTTTTTGCTGCACAGTAACAGGAAGTGTAAAGAGCTGTAACTCTTGGTCTTTGGTTGTCAAGATGAGGAAATTGTCACTCTCAAGCAGATGCTACTGTTAATGCAGAAGGCCATAGACTTGGAAATTCATTTAAACAACCCAAAACAAAAGCAAAGGAATGATATCAATAACCCATTATTATCTCTGAATATGGAGAAGAGGGCTAAAGAAGCACAGCAGAAAATGAAGGCCAGTTTATCCTTGGATTAGCTGTAGAAAATGGGTTTGATTTCTTTGACAAGAACTAGATGGAAACATAAGCCACCAAAAGAAATCATGGTCAGAGCCTTGGACCTCCACAGATGTGGATCTTACCTGAGTATGGGGAACCACAGAGGATACTGTATCACCATAATTAATGGTCTTTATGTCATTCTTCATTGCAGTGATGCATTCCACTCCCCCACCAACCACCTGGGTGCTGGAGGGGCCTAAATGCCTTGGCTGATGCAGTTCCTGGCTCAACCCTTAACTTTAGGACTGAGAAGAACAGAGAGCAGTTGACACCTTTTTCTCTCATCTCCAGACAGCTTCCAACTCCAGCTCAGCAGACTGGTGAATTCCAGTCCTTTGTGGCTAGCATGGGGCAGATGTGATACTGGAGAAGTTACAAGAATATGACTTTATGATTTCATAAAGTACCTTCACAGGAACTAATTAGGGGGTAAGTTATTAACGGAGAAACCACCAAGTTATGAATGAACTGTCAGTTGCTGTGCCAAGTAACTTGCATCAGCAATTACAGTCATAAATGTTCTGGGTAAAAGCACACTTAATAGGACCCTTTCACGGGCTGTGCAGTCTCTGTCACAGGAACAATTTAGTGGTTCCTTTGTTTGTGCCAGCTACAGAAGAGCCTGGAAGATCTGTGATCTCTATTCAACTGCAGTGACATGAATTTGCACCCATCTTTACTGTTCATTAACCACTTCCCTCCCCTCCCCCAACTTTTTAGCTCTTATGCCTGGGGAGAAAATGTGATTCAAACATATTTTGAAACTGCAAGATCTTCCTGAGTCTGTGGAGACCCTAATAAGAGGCTTGTGAATATGAACTGCCCTGTTCATACTGATCAGCACCTTCATCGCTCTTGCAGCCATGGAACCACTAATTTCTCAACAATATACCAAAATTAATCAAATTTTTCATGTGAGCTTTGCCACAGACACAGGACTTTACACTTTGTTTCTATAGTCTGCAGAAATCTCACGGAAGCTCTTTCCGTCTCAGCGGTCTCCCCAGAAGCAGGAATCTGTGGGATTGTGGTACATCACTCCCACTCTCTCCGTTCAGTTAGGCAGCTGTATAACCCACCTCTGGCTCAGCCCCTGGTAGTGTGGCCACGCTGAAGTGACACCAGCAACCTGGAACCCACACCACAGTTACAGCTCCCGGCACCCACACTGTGCCTCGGTATCTTCAAGCTTGCTTATAAATTGGTACTATCACGTGACAAACTGCCAAGTCATCTATCTATAAGGGGCAAAATCAAGCAGTATGCTGTATTTTTTTCGTGCTCTTTCTGTCACCAGAACAACTTGTAAAAATCTGAGCAGCTTTTAACAGTCGCACACCATAGCACAGGCATCGACAAGCTTTTGCAAACGCACGGCTCCCAACAGGAATACTTCCCACACAAATAGCCTGTCATAGCTCAGCAGGAGACAAGGAGTTTGAAGACTCCTGCAAACAGAAAGAGATGTGGCATCTGACTGGAAAGAGCAACTTTCTACCTTAAATTTAAAATGGATTAAAAAAAAAATTATCTTCTGTTTTCATTTGCTCCTTATTAAGAATCACATCAAAAAAAAGAAATACTCATCTTAAAGTTTCCTAAGTAAGAAACTAGCTGTTGGTACAATATTTCCTGTGTTAGTATTCGAGTACTTCCAGATTATGATTAAAATATTATGAGCTGCTTTTATGAGAGCTGAAGTCATGTAAGGAGATTTATATAGGCTATTGCAACCTTCCTATCAACTGCAACTTTGCTTAGGGCTACTGTTTATGCTTTCAGAAAATACTGGAGATATCTAAGGTCTGAGGCACCAGAAAAAAGGAAAGGGAGACAAGCATCTGTCATGGTACATAGCAAATGAATCCTTCTGGCAACTCCTGCCCAGCCCTAGATTAATATGGATTTACAATTAACATCATCAGTGAATCAAGCAGCATTGTAATTGTTTTTGCAGCTATTCCAAAACTTTCTTCTGTACAGACATAACCTAATTCTAACTTAGTGAGACAGAACAGCTTGACACATTTGTTATCTAAAGACCACTTCAGCCAAAGAACATAATGAAAAAGCATGGGAACTTGACTCAGAAGCAAAGGCTCTTCTTTAATATTTGTTCCAAAAATAAAAAAGCCTCTCCCCCTTACAACTCTCATTATTTCTTATTCTTGAAGCTCTAATTTTGCCCTAAGGACTGCTTCAAAAATACATTCTCTTTGATAGGATTGCTTAATACTGCTCAGTCAAGTGGGATTACAGCCTTCTGAGGGGAAGAACATATTTCTTATTCATTTTTCTTGACTAATTAGTAAAAATGATTTAGTTGTAGAAGTATCACACACCTCTTCTTCACAGTGGGGATTAACAACCAGAGCACCATTGCTGGAGAGCAGCGTCAGGCAGTTCTGTGACAGCAGACCCGGAGCCTCGAGGAGTTGGTGCTGTGGCTGCCGCCCTCCTGCAGCAACTCGAGTCTCAGCCACGCCAGGAGCAAACCTGTTATTCCCTCTCACAGGCGCCCTCTTACCGACTTCATCACCACAGTACCTAAGAGCTTCTACAAAGGGGGACTAACCAAGTGTAACCCCGTGCTGGAGCTGTGCCAGGAAGTCTTCAGGGGCAGTTGAGTGAATGCTCTACTTATGCACCAGTCAGAGTATGGAATATACCTGTGCCCCAAATTCTGGAAGTAAAGTGACAGGAAGATGAGCTGGAAAATACCAGACACGATGCTGGAATCAGTTCCATGTCCTTCCTTCTCCGTGCTATGGCCAGATGCAGCCAGTTTGCTGAGAATTAATTAGCTCATATTCCTCCGAAAGCCTGTAAGTTTATTTCCTTTAACTCAATGAACTGGCACAGAAACACACACAGAAGATAAACAGAATGTGCCTGAATCTTAAAAACACTGAAAGCTTGCTTCCATAGTTTGTTCAGCTAGGAAGTTTAAGAAGAAAACTATCACTATGTGTGGTACTATGTTTTCACTATGTATTACACCATCAATACACGAAGGTATTGACACTAGAAATCACTTCCAGTAAGGCTGAGACAAGACAAAATCAAACACAGAGATCTGAATCTACAGTTCTCAGTAAATCAAAAGCAGGACTGTTGTTGACATGTATGCAAAATAATGACTCAGACCTTAAAAATGCATGATGTTGACTTACATTTGTGATTATTTTTTTTTATGCTCCAGACTGTATTTAGAGTTCTTTACATGTGTCCAAGAATAAGGCCTGGCCACAGCATTTCCTACAGATCATTTGCTGGAGTGTTTTTGTAGTCCAGTAGGTAAAACTGTCAGGCTGTGAGGCAGAAAAATAGACTTTATGAAAAAAGCATGAGAAAATGCTGCAATGAACTTCCCAACACAAGGAGAAAGAGGTTTTTCTTGTTCCTCAGCATCACTGCCCAGTGGCTGAGCTTGGCTGGAATGGCCACACTACAAACAGCCACCTCAGATGTTTGGTTGAGCTGTGGGGCTACAAAAGGTCTCCTGACTTCCTTGCAAGGCTGTAGCTCTAAGCTTTGCTCTCTGGCTTTCTGAGCTGACTGTGCATGTCAGAGCAATGCTCAGAATTAAGAACAGAACACAGATCCTGCAAGAGTTATCAATCTTTTTTCTGGGACAGAAGAGTATTCTAAAACAAAACTCCCATGCTTTGGGGCACTCTGAAGTTACTGAAGAAAGGATTTCTTCCTTTGCCTAAGTGTCTAGTCATTAGTAACACATTGAAAAATTGGGGGCTTTTTTGTGTACCCAATGTGCACCAATCTAGGTAATGTCAAGGTAACGTGTTGGAAATTGTCATTTCCTCATGCCCAAACAGCATCTTTCATTTGCCATCAGAGGTCAATAGATGCAAAAAAATACAATAAAACAAGAAGTGAAAGAATCCAGCAACATCATTCTTAAAGCACTGCCAGAGCTTCCAATTAGACAAGAGCAATTGGGTCTATTACAGCAGGTAATGAAATCCACTTCTCTTCACCTGACAAAATGGGACCTGATCACATGATTTAATTGCTTGTTTCTCTTTCCTGAAGAAGTTCTGTCCCTGAACTTGACAACATTAATAATATTAGTTCTGTTTGACAGTATTTTGGGACTTCTGCAAAGTCTCTTCAACTAGAGCTGAGCTGTAAAAAAACCCTATTTTTGTTCCTAAATGTATCAGAATACGAGGCTTTGCCATGTCCACTAGCTGCAGACATGACTTTTCATCAGCTATAAGGATTGATGTAATGCAGCTGTAACCATGAAGCTTCTGAAAAGCACAATGGGACCTCTGGGACTCTACAAGCCTCTGTGTCCAGATTTCTCTCTTAGGACTAAAACCACCACACCAGGGAAAAAAGGAACCTGTGAAGACCTTCCAAGTCTGAAAGATTCTGATGTAGCATTTTTAGGGTCCTCCAAAATACCGGAGCTGGTCTGAAGAGGCTGCTAATACACCTGCACAGAGCAAAAGAACATCCACCAGGACCAATACAGGAAACACCACAGCTATCCCTGCAAGAGCCAGCACCAGTGGGAATGTGGCATGTTTTGCTCTGTTTGGTTGCACACCCACCATGGATCATGTGAATGGCTCTGAGTTCCCTGCCATGGAAGCACAACTGGCATCTTCAAAGCTTGCTGCTGAACTCCTCTGTACCAAGGAAGAGGGCAGCCCCTTTCCTTGACAGATACCCCGTTGTTGTGAGGCTGCTGTGGTGTCTTACAGGCTGTTGGCATCCCTGGGTATCCCTGTGTTTACCAGCTATTTACCAGGGTGAATACTAACAGAGTTGTGTGGTTGGGAGAGGGGTGAAAGGGCAAGGTTTTTGCTGAACATCCTATAAAATTTGTGAGGAGTTAAATGTTAGAAGATATGGATATCCAAGGGTTTGACCTCCAAAGACGTGAAAGTAACAATCTAGAGGGCTGTGGAAAAACAAAAGTCTAATTCTTCATGATATTGGGGCACTTAAATCCTATTTTTACTGGCAGGCACAAGGCCTTTAAAGATGTAGAACAGCGGTGCAGATTTGCTTTGACCAGTGGCCACCACAATCCTACTGCTTCAAGCTCCTGTTTGACTGTGATTTGAAGCCAGACAGTAAGGAATGCTTGTCACTGGAAGTGAGGTGGACATATCTGACATGTCCAAGTAAATTAGCCACAGTCTTTTCCACAGGGAAAGAGGGTGGCAGAGTAAGGAAAGGAAATCATCTTCTTGCCAGAGATACGGTTCAATGCCTAAACTGCAGTAATGTACTTAATTTCAGAAGTCACAAGCAGTCATAATGGGAGAACTAAACCAATAAAAATCTCAAAATGTTTCACTGAAAACAATGTGAGTGGCTGGTTCCTTGCTGCAACCAGAAACAGATGTAAATAAGAATAGTAGTATGATGAATTGTTGGTACAAAATGAAGTCACAACAGTAATTAAACACAAAACTCTATATAGCAATGTAAGGTTGGTTGTTAATCTTGCTGGGATAACATTTTGGCTAGGAGGCAGTTAAACTTCTGTATTTTGAATTTGATCTTGTTTTGTCATGAAATGAATTTGAAAGTTCTGTAGGTGGTATCTATTAAAAACCTTTCAGTCTGAAGCACATGATTAGCATAGGACAAATGTTCTACATTGATATGCATTTGTGATCACATCAAAGACCTTCCTGAAGCCAAAACACTTTAATATGCACACGTTCTCTATCTAGCCATTGGAAAGCAGGTCCTGTGGGGTCAGGTGGACCACTCTGGGCTTTTTCATAACAAGGTGGTTAATCCACATCACAACAAACTGTCACGCTTTAGGAAAAACGTGACTGAATTACAGGCAGGCCTCAAATGGTGTCCAGATGCCAACTCACCAGCAGCCTGGGTCAGATATCCCATCTCTCTGAATGTCTGCTGCATTTCTTCAGATCTTTGGGTGCATTAAAAAGAAAGTATTTTTTGTTGCCTCTCTTCGCCCTCTCACATCCCTCCTCCAACATTACCTCCTTTAGGTAATGTCAGCTGCCTCCAAATGGCTTTGGGGGCAGCTTTTGCAGAGGAGTCCCATTTTGGATGCTAAAAAAAAGTCTTTTCTCCTCCTCACACAGTGGTACGCACTCTTAATTTTGTAATACAAAAATCCCTGAACCAAATGTGTCCCTAATGCAACTCTTCTGAAGTCAATGAAATGACTTCAAGATTTGGTTTGTCTGTTGGTTTTAATACCAGAGAAGTGCCTCATCCAGCAATAAAGCAGAAACTTAACACAAACTTCGGTGTGTTAGACAGCCTCTTCATCACAGCACTATATTTGCTTTTGAATAGGCTTATTATCCATATCTGTTACTTCTGAATCAGGATATTGCATTTGTTATGCAAAAAAGAAAATTAGTTTTACTACTTGAGACAGGCACTGCTGAGACAGCTGAGTTTCAGCATATGTTAATAGTCCAACTGACTTCATTTAAAGAGGTATTCAAACCTCTAATAAAATTTTCGTTTTTAAAGGTTTCCTGTACTAAAGTGCATATAACTACCATGTACCATTGCCATCTAGTGGAAAGGTAAGTAAGAACACAGGTTTTCTTCACTTTAATAGCTATCCATGATGATCATCTAAGATTATTTTAGTTAATTTGGACAACCTCTAGAAATCGTACTGTTAGAGTCCACACATCTCTCAGTGCCTGCCCTGCTCTCAGGGAAATCAATAGCTTCCTGTTTAACTTATCTTTTGGTATGATAGAGGTGTTTTGACTGCTGTTAGCAATCTACTGAAAAGAGGTTTTTTTCTGAAATAGAGGAAATTTAGCTTGTTCTCTTACCTTTGATTAAATGTAACATTAAATAACTTAATACAAATACAGCATGTTAGTGGATACCCATGGTCAATAAGGATGTATTTCAGAGACAACTGCTGTGAAAGGGGAGGTGGTGATACAACAGAAATAGAAATAACACTGCAGCAATGCAGCTTCCCCTTGGCTTGTCTAAAAGAATGAAATTACCACAGCTCTTTGCAATTAAAAGCCTACGGAAGTTTTGGGAAGGCTGGCGGATTAAGCATTAAATTGAGGAGCTTCTATACAAAAACTCTAGTCAGGCTAAAAGACTTATTTTTTGTAGCCATTTGTTTAATGAGTTTACATCTGCTGTAACATTCAAAGAAGTCAGCAGAGCTCAAGTGTTTGACAGCTGCTCTTGAAAAACCCAAGGAGGGTGCACTTTGCTCTTCTTCCTCACAGGCTTTAGATAAGGATGAGAAATGTTACAGAGATCCACTGGAAACCCTCAAAGGCAAAATACACGATATCTAGTTTTACTAGATTCTTATCATTTACAGTTCACCCTAAAACTCCCACACATTTGGTTCTTAATGTCCCTCATGCTCCGTTAAACCTCACTACAGCAATGTTCCCATAGGAATGTGGCCACTTGCCAGACTCTCTCATGAACATTTCATTAATCTTCTTGGCTCTCATACAAACTACAAAACATTATTTGTTAGCAATTTAACTGTTTTGCTCCCAAATGTGCCAGAAATGTGATCTTTGCTATGCTTTCATTCAAGAATACACAAGGATAATTATATAGTAAATTAAAAGAGTTTTTTTTTACATTAAGCAAGATACAGTGCCAAGAAAGGTAAACTGATTATATCTTGTCTCTGGAATTAATTCTCATGCTATCCTAAATGCCAAATCACTCTCAAATGTTAAGATCTAACTAAAACTTAGCAAAGTACCTCTTTAGATACAGTTTTATTTCATTACACTATACAAATATCTCCGAGTTTTTTAATAATTCAGACCATACCATATAATCTACTTCCTTCACAGGATAACTCAACAGAAAATATTATTTCTGTTTTCAGGAAGCTTGGACTGACCTGTGTCCAGTGATGCTGAGGAAGGACAATCACTGGCTTTGCAATAAGGATGAAGAGTCTGTTACCCTGCAAAGCTTTCAAAGCACACAACTTGCTGGTGAGAAGGAAAATGATTTAGAGAAAAGCAGATTCATCTTCTGCTTCCACAGAGCAGGGGAAATTAATTCCACATATAAAAATACACAACTTCTATTTCATAAAACCCAAAGCTTCAGAGTGGTATCAGTGGATAAAGCTGTCCTGGGGTGCACAGAACACTAATAGTAAAGAAGCAAGTTTTATAACTCAGTTTCACCTGGGCTTAAAAACCAACAGTATCACACAGACAGATATGCAGATGCAACTCACCTTCATGTGAGAAGTGTAATATCTTCATTTCCTAACTTGCAAACCTTCATATGTGTCAACTCCATGCATTTAGGGTTTGTTTGTTTGTTGCTTTTTTTTAAGCTAATATATATGAAATTCCTCAAATCCCATGTTCCCTTTGCAGTGTGGCTGTTTTCAACAATTTGCTTCCACGGCACTGTATGCAAAGTAGTGCAACATCAGCAATGGAGGGGTGAAGGGTAAAGAGTGAATAAAGACTGCAGCCACTTAAAAGGACAGGATCAGAGAATTAAAGAGAAGGGAATGAACAACAGCACATTTATAGGTCTTTCTGTTTTCTCTTCTGACTTCTGTAAGTGCACACAAGAAACCAAAACATTTGGGATGTATCCAAACTCAGGCACTTTTGAGGACTTCCTGGCACATTTCTGGCTTAATATTGCTCTGCAGAGACATGGAGCCATTCTCTTCATATTGTGCAGTCACTAAACTGCAATCTGTAGGAGCAGACACCTATTTGACCAGCCATGAAACAAGCAATGACTACAGGCTGTTTGCTGTGTTAGAATTTAGATTTTTTTTTCCTTAGAATAATCCTTAGGAGAAAAGAAGAAGGTATTGCAAATCATGTTGCAGAATGTGCTGGGTTGTGGCAGGAAGCGATTGGTACAGTTCTTTCAATCCTACCTTTTAAAATTATAGCAGGAGGATGAGTGAGAGATTGTTTTGAGTGTGCCCATAGAACACGAGAGATTGATAATAGAAAGAAGAAGCTCCATCAGTTGTTACACAGAGTCAGATAAAGAAACCATTCAAAGCCTTTAATGTGGCTTGGAGAAAAGAAACAGGAATGACATAGTTTTTAAAAACAGTTTGGAAAGAATGGGGTTTTGGTAAAACAATGGCATGGACAGCTGCATGATTTTGATGGCTTAAACAGCTGCCTTAACCAGGGAGAAGGGACAGCTTGAAGATGAGCTAGGTCATAAGGTACAATCATATGAAGGGGGATTTGGGAGCTGGGAATTTTTGAAGGGCAACAGTAGTTAAGAAAAATTTGGTACGAAGGCTACAAGATCTCAGGAGAGTCTGTCAAGGAGGAAATAACCAATGGAGAGGACAAGGCACTCAGTAAAGTATCTGTTGTTCTTAGATGGTGATGGGAGAACTGATGCAGCTCTTTTAGCACTGGACCGAGAGCACTCCCCTGCAGTGCTGCAGGGATTAAAACCAGAGGTAAGTCCATATGACTTATGTCCACATGTGCCAGTCCAGAGACAAGCACATATTTAATTTGCCATTTGGAATGAGCACTCCCAGTTTAACTTTCAAGTGGTGGCAAAGCCTAGTCATGGCAGTGAGATGCCAAATATAAACTGAGGCAAAACTATGCTGCTATATACTCTTGAAAGCTGCATGACTAGAAATCAATAGAGTATAACTGACCTAATTTCTTATTTTTATTTCATAACTAAAAACAACTCAAGGGAGTCCTGAACACAGAGTCTTGCTCAACCCACAATAATTGGACTGGCTGATTGAACTGGCTGGTTGGCTAAAATTGTATTCTGATTAAATTGTAAGACCTTTTCTCCAAATGGCAAAGCTCTCCTCCCTGTAAATCCTGAGAGACCCATCCGAGAATTATAATGTAAAGAAGGGAGTGCACAGTGTCAGGCAGCCTCTGTTGTTCCCCTCAGCAAGTTATAAATAAATATAGAATATTTACAGCGCTCTGTAATAGAGAAAGCCAAGATCAAGGCCAAGTGTCACAGTCCTCCCTGAAAATAATTGCAGCATGCAATATAATCCTGCATACTCTAGCAATATGTGGTCTAAATAGAAACCAACAGGATAGAACTGGATTGCGGGTGGTGGAATTGTACCAGACCCTGGGAATTTTATGTTAATTAAGAAATGCTGATTAATAGAGAATGGTAAGTTTTAATAAGCCAGTAATAAAGGAGAAATTGCGTTTAAATAACAGGCGTGTCTTGATTCCTTGGAACAAATCTTCTGATTTTTAATTGGGGGAATTCACCTAGTGGAAAATTTTGTCTGACTTAAGACAGCAGTTTTCTGTTGGTGTTACTCACTGTGGTTTCATTCCCTACCCCAGAGGTCTGCCTGGGTAGCTGAGCAATTGGGAAAGAAGCCTTAGAAGCAGCAAAAGTTAACGGTCTTGACACCAAAATTACTGGGTGAGGTTGTGTCATACTAGAGGAGAGGACAGAGCATCACGAGACTTCTGGGATTCAAGTGTTGAGGTGCATACAGAAGTCCCAGCAGCACAAGATGGTTCAGCTGATTTCCTGAAAGTGCTCAGAATGCAAGTTACAAGTTTGCTAGGAAAGATTTTAATAAAGGTGCTGGGACTGTACTGCCCAGTAAGATCCATCCTCTGTCTCACATCAGAGTACAAATGCTTCTTTTCCCTTCCAGTAGTATAACTACACATAACTTCCTTCCCACAAAGCAAAGGAGAGCCCTGGATCTTTTCCTTTTCTGAGCACACATGGTGACAGGGACATCCTGAGGTTTGATGCAGGTTTCCTTGTACGTATATATTCCCAAAGGAGAAGAGCTGACTCAGAGAAACTTGCCCATTAGTATCCTACCTTCATATCATCCTCTGAACCTCTACAATGCTTGCAGATGATTATACAAAGGAGCTCTGCCCAATGGAGGGACATTATTGTAAGCACAAAACAGGAATCCAGACAGGTTTGGTAGTCCAACCTCAATCAATGAAGACATAAAAAAAATCCACTGTGGCAAAGGAAAAATAAAAAGCAAGGTCTAGTTATCAGCAATGGAATTTCAGGAGTTAATGCTCAAAACTTCCAAGCGTGGAATACGCATGTTCCTGAAAAGCAGAGTAACTGTTCAAAATATCAGCAGATAAATCTGTGCCCTAAAGTGGCTTCCTACCAACTGGATAAGTTTCTACAGTGATTGGGGAGTGTGTATTGTAAATTTATTGTTACACTACCTTTCTTGCATGGGAGGACAGTGTCCCTCTAAGACAGAAAAATTTCTGAATCTGGACAAGGAGCTCTGGTTCAATGAAGCTGAGTCTGCTACGTGCCTTTAATTTCTTTGCCCTGATGAAAGTCCTAATGTCACCACTTAGGCAATGAGGAGGTGAGTTAGGGCTTTATCAGGACTAACTGGCAGCAGGCAGAGCTGAAGGCAGACCTCGATTAAGTGCTTTGAGCCACTGGAATTAAACTGTGGGACTGCTGAGTCTAGGAAGTAGTGGTCCATATGCAAGTTTTCATTTCAGAGCCCCTCAAACTAAGCCTCTTTTAAAACCTGACCTTTATCCTCCAGCTCTCCTCTTCATGCTGCAAGAAACCTGGAACCTGCCAAAGCAGCAAACTAACTTATTAGTCATTGGACAGTTGGTGGCACACAGAACATACTCCTCATTAATTTATCAGTCTGGCCCACCCTCCTTGTGTTATGTGAGCATGCTGCAAACTAGAAAGTGTTCGCAGAAAGATACATTTATCTCTCTTCCCCTCACCCTCTCTGCTTTTATTCTGTGCTTGTTTCTTTAGAGATCCTGGTGTTGTGGGAAGGCTCCATGGAGAGTCTGAATGCCTGCTTCTCATTTGCATCAAGAGCCCCTAAGACGCCATGAAGAAAGTTTAGTTTTAAGTAAGATTCAGGCTTTGATTTCTGTGAGGGTCAGGGAGGGGTGTTTTTGTTTTCTTGTTTTTCTTTTGATTCTTTCAAAATTGTGTAAATACAATTAGTGTTGCTTCTGTTTTGACAGGCTACCCTGAGTAGTGGCTCAGATTACCCCCCTGCAGTTTGTATGTGTGGAGTTTTTTTTAATTTTAGTATTGCTTTTTTAAGAGAAGGCACAATTACTACTACTACTACTAGAAATACCAATTGAGATCCTTATAAATTCATTCTTTACATTTTCCAGAAAGAGAAGAGAAGAGAAGAGAAGAGAAGAGAAGAGAAGAGAAGAGAAGAGAAGAGAAGAGAAGAGAAGAGAAGAGAAGAGAAGAGAAGAGAAGAGAAGAGAAGAGAAGAGAAGAGAAGAGAAGAGAAGAGAAGAGAAGAGAAGAAGAGAAGAGAAGAGAAGAGAAGAGAAGAGAAGAGAAGAGAAGAGAAGAGAAGAGAAGAGAAGAGAAGAGAAGAGAAGAGAAGAGAAGAGAAGAGAAGAGAAGAGAAGAGAAGAGAAGAGAAGAGAAGAGAAGAGAAGAAAAAAAGTTGCCAGATAGCAAAATTATGAGAATTGCAATGGGAAGTGCCACCTTAAGACTGTACTTCTACTGAAATTCTAACCCCATAAACTTGTTTTCCATTTATCTGAATCAAGACTGGGACTATTTTCCCAATGTATTAGAATTGGGCATTTCTTTTTTTTTTCCCCTTTTATAATTTGCAAGTCAAACAAACCAACCAGATTAATTACAATACTTTAACAGCCTGTCAAATAAGGCAGTCCAGTTGCTTACCTTTTAAACTAGTGCATTAATAGAAATCTTTTTTTTTTTTGTAGCATTATCTCATAAAAATACACATGTAAGTATAGCGCAAACCATAAAAATATGTTGTAGACTTTAGCTAATCTAGTATCTTTCATTTCTAAGGAGGATTTGGGTGGAGGCCAACTTAATTAAAACCAGAATAGAGAAATGTGCTCTATTCATATGAGTCATATACCTCTGACTCACAATAGAGTCTGTGCAGCTAATGGGTTAATTTGTCCTGATAACACAGAAAAAATGGAGCTGGAGGTTATGACACTGTTTGAACTGAGTGCTGGTTTTAGACAGTGGATGTACAAGGTTTTTATGCAATTAAGAATAGAGATCTGTTCTAATGATGTCCTTTCTGTCTATTCAAGTGTCGTTACAAACAGTTCAGAAAGATGTGGAGGTACAGAAGGCTTAGAAATCCAGGACTGACACCTTCAATACTCTCTCATTGTAACAATATGCACATAAAAGCATTTAAGCTACTGTCACATAGAGGAAAGTCTAAATCACATGCACGTAACTTGTAATGCTGGCAATTTCCCCCAAGCTGGTGGCCCTGCAGTACTTCAACAGGAAGAATTCCTCCCTCAGCCACCTAACAAAAGCCCATACCTACTTGCCTTAGTGGCCTGATGCTGAGCACCTACATCTTTACCACAGGAAGTGTGGAAATCTTTAAAGCCAACAGCCTTTGTAACTCCCCTGGTCCCTTTGCCCTGGGGGACTGGCACCCACACCAGCCTCATTGGTAACTATTTAGCTCCTTGCTTTACACCACAACTTAAAGGCACAGATAGGGTACAGAAAGGGGAACTTGGTTCCTAGTCCATACTATTGTTCCCAATCCATAACTATCATGAAGTTCCATACAAAGGAACTGAAGGACCATGAGGAAGACAAGACTGTATCATAGCATGCATTCATGGAAGCACTAGTGCAACAAAACCTGTAGGCATGGGTATAAACCAAACAGCAATAATAAGCACACCTCAGCTACATCTGCCTAAAACTTAGTGCAAGGTTGAAAGCAGACACCAGAATTCTGCTGCTCTGCAGTTGATTTAGCTGTCTGATCTCCAAGGGCCTCACAAGAGAAGATATAAACCATCCCTCTTTTGCAATGGTTCATCCAGGTGAAACTCTTAATGAATGCCACAGAGGACAAGAACTGCAGGGATTTTGTGAGCTATTTTGCAAAGGGAGCTATTTTGTAAGGGATCCTTTGAGGAAAGCAGGCCTTAAAAGTAATGATTTCGTGGGTGTAATTATATAGGATTGTGCTGGGATGTGAAGACAATACAACACAGGCCTCAGTGTAAATGTGACTGAGGCTTCCCACGGTGATACGAATATTTATCCGTGTCTAGGTAAAACAGATTTAAAGAAACCACAAGGACTTTCCTCACATATTTAAAGCTAAATCAGTGTTTTGCTGGATTGAGGCTACAGTCCTCAGCATTTGCTACCTTCAGACTGCCCCGGGGGGTTGCCCCCTCACCTAAGTACTGCCACCCAACAACAACAAAAAAACCCAACCAAAGGAAATATGAAATTCTAGTCACGACAATGTCCCTTCAGCCCCTCTGCATGTAACTTAATAGCCCTCACCTGTTCATCTAATATAACAGTTATAAATTTGGCATGTGATCCAATGGACTAATCACTCAGAGACATGACTACAGTCAGCACCATTCATTCCTCCCAGCATCAAAAGCCCTGAGAAGTGGAAGGTGCTGATTAGTCACAGCCGAAGACTGTAGAGCCTCAACATGCTAGTTTAGTATTAATTTTCACCTAACTGGAACAGTGCAAACATCCAGGAGAAGGAAGAACAGTTAAAACATGTTTTCATGCTTATTCCCAATAAAATTAAACTGAGCCAAGTAGAAAACAGCCTGTGCAGCTGCCACATCATGGAGATGTCAGAAGAAGAAGATGCTCTTCCTGTCTTCCCTCCCCAGCCCACGTGAGGAATATGGCCCCAGGCAGATTTTCTGCTCTTTGCACAGAATGCAGGCACCAAGGTTGCACCACCTCTCCCTGAAGCCATCTAAATTTCACCCTCGATTTTCAGTTGTAAAGTCCCTCGCATGTTATGCCTGCACATGTTCAAGGCTGACCCAGTCTCAACGGGACTGAGTAGTTCTAGCTGTAATCTGGCTGGAATCCAAAAATGAGAGGTGGCATCAGTCCAGTACTTGTGCTCAGAGAAGTCCCAACAAACCCCAGCTGGCTTTACAAACAAAATGCAGTGGTGTCTGTAATTTTCCTAAAACACAGCTTGTAGATCATATGGTGCTCACCTTCCCACGTGAGCTCACCTAATGGCTGGAGAACAGGTAGGAAGCAAGGGAGGAAACTATTATCTGCTCTGCCTGAGGAAATGTAAACCTAACTCAGGCTGCAGGCTGTGTGGGGTAGGAATACCTTCTCTTGGGGCAGTTTTGAGTCCTGGGAGAGAGGAGTGAAAGTGACCCAAGTTCAGCAGGAACTTTGCATTGAAACAGAGGTGATGTTACTCCGTTTCCTCTTCAAAATGTGTTTTGGAATTTTGATTGACTAAAATATAGAAGCTGGCCTTACAGGAGGCCCAGAAGACAGGTTCTTCCCCCAAATCCCCTTCTACCTTTTCAACAGCTTAATCACCAGCTATGCTCCCTCTTCTGCTCTATTTTTCTCTCAGTTAATGTGGAATTACTTTATACACAGAGTTACAACTTCAGCATAGGTGGCAACAGTGCCCCTCCAACAACACTAAAAAAAGCATATCACCTTAAATTCATACTGCAGGTTTCTAAAAAGGCAGAGAAGTCACTCCCACAGGTGCAGAAGGGCATTAAACCCAAATCTTTTACTTTCTGTGTGAATAGCAATGAAAAAATTGAGGAAGCCAGACCATGACCTTTTTGTTGTACTGCAATGTTTGAAGAAGAGCAAGTCTACTTGCTCTTCAGGACAAAATCCATAAAATTCAGGACAAAAGCTGTAAGGGCATATGGTGGGGGTTATGAATGTGGATCCTAAGGAGACAGAGGTACTTCTTTCCAGCCCTGAGTAAGAGACTGGGATTGAAGACTGTCATTAAAACTCACCCTGTCTTTAGTGTTCCCTGTTGATTAGGCAGCTCTGCTTGGTGGTTTCAGCTTTACAAGTAGACCTAAAGATCAAACACCTGCTTCTGGATTCATTCCAGTAATTCAGGGGCTAAAAATGTTGATCTGTAGCACTTCAGATGCCTAAATTTTGGACTGGTTCCAAGTTCTGCATTGAAGCTCCTGCATTAAAGGGTCAAAACAAAAATAAGTTTATAAAGAAACAGATCTCAAAATCTTCCTAAATGCAGTTATTTTCTGAAATGGGCAGTTTAATTTCAATCATTTTAACGTTTCACTAACATTTTGTTAGATTTCAAATTAACAACATTACTTCGCAGAAAATTGCATTATGCCCAGCTGCAGTATCACCACTGAAGTTTTCGGCACAGTAACGTTAAAGCAAAGGTATACTTTGCTATTTTGAGTCAAAGACAGCATTTTCCTGACCTGCTGCTGTTAATCATTTCAAGTGTATGTTTACATGACTGTTTTTGCCAACCCACTTCCAGCTGTCACCAGCCCCCACAGAACATAATAATAAACACCTTGTACACCCATAAAGAGCTAACTGGAAATGGGTTAGATACACAGAGAGGTCTGGAAGCTCTGAGAACATAAACCATACAACTTCCCTAATTTTTTGTTGAACATCTCATTCTTCGACCCAATGACAACATACAGTGTTGATTTTCAGGTGCGAATTTTATTGTGGATCATAACAAAGGTTTCAGAAAAAGCACAGGGAAAAAGTCATCAAAAGAGTGTGTCTTTTACTTACAGAGTATATATATTCTGTGAAAGCCACTAACTCTGCAGTTGAAAGCAAGGCAGCTTAATTTAAACTAATAATTATTTTTCAGATACGTGTTATGCAAATTTCGCAAATATTCTTTTTTCTCAATTAGTTTGATATTGAAGTTGAGAACCAAATATTTCAAGGACTTGTTGCAGAGCACATAGTATTAAATTGTTGGACAAAAAAAGAAAATCTCACTACTGAAGAAAAAAACTCCCACAAAATATTGTCAAAATACACAAAATTAGCCCTTGTAAATGTTAAATGACTCAAAACCTCTTTGGAAAATCTGTGGATGCTGAGGTATGCCTAATTTTAGAATTTTGATGATGCAATCTCAATTTTTCATGTGATAAATCAAAATATCTAAATTCAAACTAATAATAACTTTTTACGAAGGATTTCTTCAGTCTGTCATCGTACTTTGACTATAAAGATGAAACCCATACTAATTCTTAAAGTAAAAGGACAAAAATCTATTAGGTAACAGTGTAAATAATCTTGCAAGAGGTCTTCAAGGCACTGTTTCCTCTTTGGATGCTTGGCCATTTATGAAGGTTGTTTCGATAGGAAGACAAGAATAACAAAAACTAGACCTAAAGCTGGTATCTAGTATATTAAATATTATATATATCTTTCTCTAATGAAATAAAACCCATTACTTCTAAAAGCCATTCTGCTTTACAACACTGCTGCTTGCAGTAAGGTGTCTGCTAAATTGATCTGAAACATGAATTTAAAAACACACTGGCAGAAAAGAAGTAAGAACAAAAGTCATCCAAGTAGCGTTTACCTCAATCAACACAGTCTGCCTGAATGTAAACCATTTCCAAGCACTGTTACCCTCTGTAAAACAGAGGCTCTGTTGGTTTAATGCCACTGGTTTACACGGGATACACCAGTCAGCAACTTGGTCCACAGTTAATTGAAGCAGATAAGGACCTTTCCCAGCTCTTGCTGGTCCACTTGAATTCCTGAGCTATGTAGCTGCAAGGGCTGCTACCCCCTGTAACAGGAAGATACTTACAGATTAAGAAATGCAAAGAACTAGATATTCTGCTGTCAGCTCATTTAATGAGAAACTCGGTCTGTACTCCATCAGAAATACAGAGCAATCCAATTCTGGACTTTATGAGTGTGTCTTAAGTAAAATTATGCAAAAGTTCCTTCAATACCTTTTTTATAGGGCCTGTTCTTTATGGAAACTCAATGTCAGTCAGCTGGGAGAGAAACCTGAAAGGTGCTGACTTCAACATATTAGGATTTTAGGTAATTATCTTGACAACATCTTATGGACACACTATGAAAAACCTGTAGCTCCTCTTCAAAAGAAAAGCAAGTTTTGTGTGGTTGGAAGAGCATGTCAGGATCCAACAATGGGAAAAGACGCTATGTCTAACCACAAAACAAAACTGGATACCATATTGCTGGATGCAATGGACAAATTAGAAGTCAGAGAAGCACAGAAAGCTGTGCTTATGGCAGTTTCGTGCTGCCCCAGCAGCAGAAATGTTTACTGTTTGTTACTCAAGGCAGTCTTATAGTCTGCCAGGTTTTGGTGGACTCAGCTTCCTGTGGGCCTTCGTGTGATAGAGCACAACCAGACAAGCACATCGGTCTGGTGGATGAGATCCAAATACCACCACGAGATCTTCAGTGGCTTGGATTCACACTGCCTGGCTTTAGAAATCCAGTCGAAGTGCTGAGATGGCAGCCCTGAGAACAGGGGCTCTCTCTGGGACCAGCAGAGGAACTGGTCTCTCCAGATGGCTGCTCATGTCTTACACGAGCTAAATCAATTGACTTGGGTCCATTTAATCATTTAAAGTAATTATAAATAAACCTGGGATCGACCTAAAATTTAAACAACTTCTATCTTAATATAAACAGTGAGGAAAATTCTGCATCCAGCAGTATATCAGTACACACTGCTGTGTATCAAGAATAAAAGCAATGAAGGCGTTGGCAGAATTTGGCCCAGCTAACTTAACACTTCCCTTCCCTGGAGGAAGGGGCTGACCTACACCAATGGCTGAAGAGCAAACTGTCTACAGTAATATTCTATATCTCTAAAGTATTCTGTATCAAAGCAATAAATATTAGATATAATCTGTATATTAGATTTCATATTTATCTGATAGCTATTTAAATCTACACTGTCAAAAATATAAGCAGTGACCCACTCCTACATGGCAGCATATACTATTTGTGTGAATGTGTTAAAACTATCACATGGATCTATATTTACATAGGACACTCTCGATTATATAGTGGATTTTAATTTACATAAATTGTTACCATAGGATAGGTAATTGTGTAAAGGTTGGATGTTGTTTAAATGTTTCTGTGGTTCTGCATAATTGCATTTCAGCATGAGCATTTCATCACTCCATCTCAGTATTATGTTTTTAAGGATGGAAAATGGAGTCTGATAAGCTTCAAAATCTCCAAAAATGTTATACCAATATAGCACAAGAAATACTTATTTTCAAGTCCAGGCAAAAAAACGAGTTTCACTGTTCACCTTACATATATAAATCCCTTCTTTAAAGAAAGTGCGCTCCTGAAATCAAAGGCAGTCAAAATGGTTTGTCACTGTTGATACGTAAAAGTGTTTTAGCTGAGCATGATCTGCAGAAAACCATACGTTTTTTAATTAATTATTACAGTTACTAAAATCTAGGTGTGCAAATAAAAAACTTACATGTCAAACGTTAAAATAAACTGAAATTGCTGCTGGTATGTACATGAGAAGTTGTGTCTCAGTTTGCTCAGAAAACGTTTGGTTAATTCTTAATTTTTAGCTTCTCAGATATTAAAGCTGTAATGAAAACACGTTCATTTTCACTGAGGTCAAAATGTCCAGTTATTTCTCTCTGTAAAAGGCAAATAATTGTTATTTTCTGTACCTCTAGTTTCAGAAACTCAGTTAGAAATACAGAGGCAAGAAAATATTCTAACAAAGATATTTAGAATGCTTATAACAATCAGATAACAGTTTCTGAATTCATAGAACCCCCAGGCATTGTCCTTTAAACTGAACACTGACTGACTTTCCCTTGAAAAAGTTGATATTTACTTCTTAGAAGAATAATTTCGTAGCCCTGCAGCAGAAACTCATATCACCTTATTACGAAACATCAGTTGGTGTTTATCAAAGACAGAAAGCAATTTCTTGAGTTCCCTTTTTGCTAATGTTCTACTGGAAAGCTCTACATAAAAGAAAAAAAAAAAAAAAGCCCTGGAAAATTGAAAAATATGTCATGCTTTACATAATAAGTAACATATAACTGTTAATGACTGTTCTTGCCAGCACTGCCTTTCTTCCGAGGAACTGACTCAGGAGTCAACAGATCACTTTTCCTTTTACCGAAACAAGTTCTGCCAGACCTGGATGACTATTAACAAGTCTCCTTCCTGCACTAAGCAGCCCAAAGATTTCTGAACAGTTGTCTAGGAACTTCAGCTTAAGGATTTTTTTTTTCCTTATTGTGTAACCCAGGATTCCAAGAACCTGTGGTTGCAATGGAACACTTCGTTTAGAAAGTGATTCAGGCAGCCTCTATCGGCTTCTTTACAGAAAAATAACTGGTGCTTGGTATCAGTCAAAGGGAAAAATCAACTCCCATTTCTCCTTTGTGTCTTTGTTAAAGCTAAAAACAGAAAACAGCTTACACTTGGTGATTATTAGATTAAAAAAACCTTTATATGCATGTAAAATCACCAAAGAACTTTACAGTGTAATGGAATCTTTGCAGGTGGGAGTAATTTTGACCAAAAAGCAGTGCTTTTGTATCTGAAACACTATGGGAATATTTCTAGAAAATTAATCTTTTTTTTTTTGTATGTGTGTGCTGGACATTATGCAGCAAAATACATTCATCATAAAATCAACCAAAGGACAATTCTAAATCCTATTTAGCAATAAATCTAAACCTGATAATCCTGTGATTAAACTACCAAAACAAAACCAAGACATTCTTCTACTTTCTAATATTACGTAATAATACAAATATTATAGAAAAACTGTATTATACAGGTGTGTCTTCCTGAAATGTGTTCTTTGCAAAAAAGATCTCTGCCTTGAACAAAACCAAGTGAGAAGCTGCAAAGTGTGCTGCTGTGGAATGCTCAATAACACAGATTTAAAGCAGAGTATCACATTATAATAAGTCTGAAGGAATGACTAGCCACTTCAGTTTGTACCCATAAAATTAAAACCTAATAATAGCACAGGAAATATATATTAATCAGGTAAAGTCTCTTCTTTTTAGCCGTCATGTGAACGAGTGTATTTAACTGTTTCCCTCAATTCCATTCTAATTTCTCACAATTAGAATGGAACTGTCTTATCATGGATAGAAAATATTCTTCCCCTTCCCAGATTCAAAAAAGATATATGTAAAAAATATTAAAGTAGTCAGTACAGAATCTTCCTATGATTGGCTTCAAAGGCTGATTTGAATCAAAGTTACCAAATCGGTTTGTTTCATTCTTGTTTGACCTACTAAAAACAGCATGAAGACAATTATTATTGAGACATGAATACTCCCAGAATATACTCAAATATTTTCATCCAACCCTTTTTTCTTTTTAAGTTATGTAGTTTTAAATCTACTGTGAAAATAGTAGTGCAAGAATAATCAATTAAAAGTTCTTCAGATAAATGGTTTAGTTCCTTTCAGGATAAAGATGCAGAGGAATATGGATGAAAGATATGCTAATTACAATGCTTTCTTTGTTAACACTCCTTTACAACCCAAATCAGTTCTTCACTCCACGTTCCTGTATTTGGTAAACAAATTGTACAGTACTCTCAGTGTAGACTTCAAGTCACAATTTACAATATCTAGAAAAAAGACAAGGAAAAACAAATTAGTAACTTCATTAGCTCAAAATATTTTTCAGAAAAAAAGCGCCTATTCTCTACTCCCATCCCATCCCTTGTTTGGATCAATATCCGGATCACACAGATAGTAAGAAAGAGCAGAAATATCAATAAAGCACAATTTTCAAACTGGCAACTCAAAAATTGGTGTTTTAACCACTTTTAGTTAGGGATACAAATAGCTAATGCTACTGATGTTGAAATGCAACCAAAGTTTAGATACCCCTGAGACAAAGTGTGTCCAGAATTACATATATTTATATGACTTAACCTTCAGTCAGCGGTGGCTGAAAAGAAACAATTTTGAAAAAATCATCAGGCAGGAAACAATGGAACTCTCCTCTTATGTAAGAACTGTAGGAGTTAGCACATTCTGGGCTGCAACATCCTTTATTAGGCCTAATTTCAGCAAGATAGCTAGAGGCAAGTTTAAATTTTCCAAAGGATCTAAGGAAGCTAGGTATATACAAGTGCTCCTTGAAGACAATTCTGAAAATTCTTTGAGCTAGCTGACATACACGGCTGAATCAGCCCTCAGAAACTCAACATCTAAAGTAAGGGATTTATATGAAACAAAAAGCTAATGAATACCTTCTGTTTCAAAGAGAAGTTCTTCAGAAAGTCAATATTATTTCACAAGAAATCTATAAAACAAACTGACAAGTACTACTGCAGCAGTCTACGCTAGTGCTGCAAGGAACATTTAGTCTCAAACAGGGATTTAGAACTGCCCTCAGAAAGAACTGAGTAGAATTAGTATTGTCCTATCTCTTTCTGTTGACCATATAGGAACTCAAATTCCTGACTTTGGTCTTGGAATTGGCCATGAAGGTGTATAGCAGATGGTGTGGATACTCCCCCTTAGCTTCAAAACTTCCACGTAAGCCTGGTAAATGGTGTAGGTAATCATTAGAGAGTTTTGCTGTTGTATGTATCTACAGGGCTGTTTCTCACAGAATGTAAAGGGCTCATCCTCTGAAGAATTAATCCAATCAAACTTACACATGGTGTCCCAAAGTATGCAAACTTTGAAGGGCCAAAGATATCGGCTACGTGGCAAACCGACATCCATGGACAAAGGGTGAAAACACTCAAGCCTAGATTGATGCATGGCCATGAAACCAAATCCATGACGGTTTTGTGGCTCTCAAAAAAATCAGATCAAAAATGCTTGGTTATAACAGGAAGAGGAAATGCCAAAAGCTACAGGAAAGGTACCTCTTGTTATAATCTGCAATATCATTTGCATGTAACATGGAAGTTTCCTCTTTCAGGCCAGGAGCAAGGTGCATAACACCTTTTTTTCCTAATAGACCTCCAAATTAATAAAGACATAACTTTGTTAGGTCTTTGCAAAGATACCAGGAGACTCCACCACCACAACAGAATGGCACAGAAAGGCCCAAACTGAAAGAAGCACGCTCCCAAAGAAAGATGAGTTATTTCCATTGCTTCGTGTGTTTGACTGGCATGTACAACATTTTACTGGTTGCAAGTTTCAAAAAGAGAAGCTTGAGTTTGGCTTCGATGTACACATTTCAAGAACTAATCTGAAAAAGCTCAGACTGCAAATGAATTCGTTATAGACTCAGTAGATTAATGTTCCAGCCATTTTTAAAGTAAAAGGTCACGGAAAGCTTTTTAATACCTTTTCAATTATATTGCAAATAACCCAAATAAACTGTTGACCCCATAAAAATCATTGGGTTTTATACTCATTTATTTAACTGCATTCTTTTTTCCACTAAATATGTTTTTCATATTCTAAAGCACTTTTCAGCATATTTTTTCCTCAAGAACCTCAAAGAAACAGTGTAGGAATTTAAAGAGAATTTAGTGTACACATTTAGGGTAAGATCCTTTTCAATACTCTTTTGCTCACTGGAAATTTTAAGTACAGGCATTGTGCCCAATGTAACAACACATAAAACAGATGTGTTTTTCCATTCACATTGGGCAGGAAGTTTCATATTAAGCATTTCAATAATTGCACAAGAAATGTCTTATATATGCTGAAATATCCTTATGGCTTGATTTATACTGGAAAAATTAGCTGTCCCCTAGAGCAATAAATACCTGAAAAATTAAATGCCATAAGAATTTTAAACCTCCATGGGGAGTAAGGGATCACAGATACTCTCTGTTTTACTTGGATCCCTAGATTTCACTGTTTCCCCCTTCTCCCTTTTGACTATTTCAAACATAAAGGTTTGTGATATACTCACCAGTCATTTAGTTAAGCGTGATTGTGGATAAGAGTTCAGACAATCAAAAGAAGTAAAAAAATAGGCTGGGTAGGTCCAGATTTAATGCACAGGTAGCAAAGGCTTGACACTGAGATGCATCATTTTGTGTGTGTGCATATGCCTGCTGCTCCCAGGAGTTGGGTGGGATGGAAAATAAGTAGAATGGAGCAGAACCTGATTCGGCAACGTTTGCCTGAATCTCCAGAGAGTTCTTACTATTAGAAGCAACAGATCATATCAGTACCTTGGGGAATGACAATCCAGTATTGCGGCAGGAAAAGACTGTGAGCACCATATAATGTGAATCTGCAACTGGTCTTGAAAACACACATTTATGTGTTAATTATTATGGTGGGCAACCAGCAGAAACCCAGCTATCAGGTTAGGAAGAGTGGAACAGCTGCATGTCCAGCTTCTGCATGGTAAGAAGTGGTAACTGCTTATGGGAGTAACCACAAGAACATGGTGAATCAACACCATGGTGAATCAAGGGCTCTGTATCCAGACCAAACAGCTGGATTTAAACACTGTAATTGTATGAACAAAGAGGAGTGGAACACTGGTGCTGCTAAAGCCAGCAGTAAAACCTTTATCCTCCTCAAAGACATGTTTTACTTTCAGTCTCCAACTCTGTACCTAATTTAAATATGCACTGTTAGGCTTTGCATTCAAAGGCAGTTATGTGAACAACTTCTTCCACATCTCCCTCTTTTGTGAAAATCTTGTAAATTACATTGGAATACTTGAGGTTTAGTATGAAGATATGGTATGGGGGAAAATGAAGCAATTGTAGCAATTCATAGCTGACAGTGACACCATTCACACCTGTATTCTTTTCCTTTCAGTGAATATTTGAATATTACTGCATATATGTGGTCATACAAATTTTACCCAGGCCACTGAAGAAAGGAACTGCTGCAGAATTTGAAAAAGTGTATCTATCAGCCATTTAAAACACAGAGTTACTCGAGCAGATCAAAACGTATCTTGCCTTTTTCTCTTTGATTAATGTTTTAACCTTCACTTAGCCATCCCATAACCCTGTAGCATCTGGACCCAATGCAAATTTTTAAGGAGATACAAAAAAGGTAGAATAGATACCTTCTGGTCTTGGCTTTGGTTTTTCCAATCCACCATCTTGCATTAGCTCAAATGCAAAGGATACGTTGAGGACCTAGTAATATAATGAAGGTAGTCACTATTGTGAACTTTATATTTTATAGTACAAATGTTCAAAACAAGACCTATTTAAAGGTGCAGAAGGAAAAAAACAGTCAGGGCTTCATTTATGAACAGAAGATTTGGTTCAGGGAATCCAGACAATCCATTGTTTTGGTGTTTTAGTCTGATGGTGATTTCAGAAATATAAAATTAATTGAAAGATAACATACAAACTAACATTACCCATAGAAAAACTACTTACAAGTAAGAATAGCCCACCTCCCTCAAGTATAAAAATTGGAACATGATGGCCCATGAAGTGCTCTTGTCTTGAACAGACAGCTGAACTGCCTGGATAGCAACAGACACTGAGGTAATGGTTGGTCTCAAATTGACACATTGTACATATATGCCTTTATGCTTCCAAAACCCATTAAACTTTTCAAACATTAAATGTGTCTTGGATTTTGGGCATAAAAAAAAAATCAGTTCTGTCATCAATTCTTGTATGTAACCCTATATGCACTTAATGAACAGTAAGTCTCGTTCAATGACAGCATCACACAGTGGCTGCCAAAATCTGTTAGTACTTGCTAACCACACCATCATTAATATAATTTTCTGTTTTATTCCAGATAAGTATTTATACCGAGATTTTTTAAACGCTTGGAAATGGATACCAGTACAGTCCTTTCTTTCAACTATCAACACCAAACTTATGTGGAAAAATTTATGTCATCCTTGTAAAACTAGACATGTTTATATGTTTGTTTGTTTTTAACAGAAAAATACAATCTAATTACCTTTTGTTCAAAACTATCAGGAGTCAAGAAAAAGCTGTGCAGGGGAACAAAATAGCCTTCTAGGAGACCCATTAGGAGGACTAAGTACACACCATCTGCAAACTGTAAAAAAGACATTTCTCAGTACATTTCCTGAAAAAATATCTCATTGCTTTTCTTAATGAACAAGATATATATTGTCTAATGCAGAACTGTCAACAAACTACTAAAACAAATATTTTAAATTGCATCTAAAAGATGTCATCTCACTTCTTTGATGCTATTTAATTAGTTCTGTTATGTCTAATTTTAAGTGTCTGTAATTACAGAGGAAGATATCTAATTGCTATGATATATGTTCATTTCTATCTAAAAAAATAGCAACATCCATAAGAAGGACATGGACCTGTTGGAGCGAGTCCAGAGGAGGCCACGAAGATGATCAGAGGGCTGGAGCACCTCTCCTGTGAAGACAGGCTGAGAGAGCTGGGATTGTTCAGCCTGGAGAAGAGAAGGCTCCAGGGAGACCTTTGTAGCACCTTCCAGTGCCTAAAGGGACTACAAGAGAGTTGGAGAGGGACTTTTCACAAGGGCATGTAGTGACAGGACAAGGAGGGGAATGGCTTTAAGCTGAGGGAGAGCAGGTTTAGATTAGATATTAGGAAGAAATTCTTTACTGTGAGGACAGTGAGGCATTGGAACAGCTTGCCCTAAGAAGTTGTGGATGCCTCATCCCTGGAACTGAGCAAGGCTGGATGGAGCCTGGAGAAACCTGGTCTCGTGGAATGTGTCCCTTCCAACCCAAAACATTTTATGTTTCATGGTTTTGTCAAAGGCCTCTCAATTCTACCCCTGTGACATCAGGTCTATTAGCGCACTGAGGTATCTCCACACTCAAACTGAGTCATCTGAAGCAACCCATCACTTTCCTGAGGTAAGGAAATTTTCTTCCAACTGATAGAAATACAGTCTTCTCATCTTAGGGAATACTGTATTGCATAAATGCTTAAGGAGTTTCTAGGTACATTTGAATAATACATTTTTCCCAAAAGTAAACGATACGATAAGCAGGTATAGGGAATGCCCTTTTGAAAGCTTTTACATATTTCCATCTAAATCTTGATTTTACCTTTGAAAAAATCTCTATCAGATTGATAGCTATTTAAATAAAGTGGAGACTGTTAATAACATGAATCAAGACATGAAATAAAGCCTGACCTGAAGACGCCTGGGCTTTTTTGATAGTGCAGATACCGCCCCTTCCTGCCTGACCCCGTAATTTTCTTATGATAACTGCTGCAATTGGGGAGGTATTAATACAGCAGGATTAAGCTTTTCTTTTAGCTCCTTTTCAGCCAATTTAGCAGCTGAGGACAAGAAAGAAGAGCACGCACCACATTATTTCCGTGGTGCAATCAAGCCTGCAGCCCAGCTGTACAGCTGCCTGTACACTTGAGTAGCTTTACTCTGGAGAATGTATCTCACTGAATAGAGCCATTGTAATCCCATGTGACCACGTGCTTGTGGAAAGGTAGGCAGGAAACAACTGCTCAGCCTGACGTTGGATCAAACCAAGCGGACAGAGTTCTCTCCTGACCAAAACAAGCAGGTTCTCCTTACAGCACTTGGCAGCACCCAAAGGGGAGCATTTGCTAATTAATTTTTATGCTAGTGAAAGTAAAAAGTTGGTTTAGATGCTTAATTGGTGAGGATGTTCCTCATATAAGCATATTTAGAAATGAAGGGTTTCATGCTGAAATAACAACTTAGAGCTCAATCAATAGCAATTCAGTGAAATTTCTGGGTGAAGTTGGGGGCATAGAGCAACTATCATAGTGCAACTATCTCTTCCCTTTAAGAAAGGCTATAAAATTCTACCTGTGTGTCCAGTTCAGTCACCTCCAAATTCAACTTATTCAGATGCTTGTTCACAAAGGTGATGAGAGTCTGAAATATGAAAACAGTGTAGTGAAGGCCTATTCAGTAGGGCAGCAGTCCAACACAATCAGTATGAATTCCACTCAGAAGAGAGTGCACGAGTGAGGAGACTGTAACACAGTCTCTAAGTTTTAAAACTGAAATGTGACACTAAAAAAAAAATAAAATTCTTTTTCCAAGAACAAAGAACAGAAATAAAACAAGTGTGATAATGTAAAAAAAATATACTGTTAAAACATAGAAAACAAACACTTGCAGCAGACTACAGAGAAGTAGGTAATTGGACTCCACTCAAATTTGACAGCAGCCAAAATACTCTAGGTCAGGCCTCTAGTAGTTGTAAACTGGGTATCTCTTTGGCATCAGTACAGTCAATGTACCAGTTGGGTTGTACTCAACATAACACTTTGTGAGAACTTTTTTGAAGGAACCTTTGATAAGTATATGCTGTTGTGTGTTCCAAAGTTAAGTTCATGCTGCTAAACATTAAATAAAAAATAATATCATAATCGTGAATTTGTATATTTAAGTATAAATCTTAATTGTATTTAATGTACGCAAACTATGCCAATTACACATTCTATCCACACACACTCACTACAGACATACAAACAGAGACACACAAGAATGCACATGCATACATTATGTATTTCAAAAATAAAAACCTTCCAACCTTTTTCACTACATTGAGCTTGTCTGGAGCGTGGTCAAATAAAGTGTCGAATGCATCTCTTTCTGAAAAACATTCAGTGATATTAACACACTGAGCAGCACTTGTTCCAGTGCAGAATAAACACTTACTGAGACACATACTCATTTGAGACAACACAGCCAGCAAAATGTTTCAATATAGTCTCTGTATTACAAGTACCATGTATTTTTCATACTGCTCTCTTGCTACGAGCTGCTAGTAACTTATTCTCTATTATTTAAAAAAAATATAATTTTCAAGTAGGATTTGGATTACCTAATGACCCCGTTTCTCAAAAGTGAACAAAGAATAGTATCTTAATGCATAAAACCTTTAACAGCCAGATACAGGTAGCTAAGTAACCAAATCATTTTGTGCAGAACAACAGGAGTTTACATCAGAGCCACTACATCTACAGATGAAGATTTTTTCCCATGGGCTACTGACTGCATTGTGGTATTAAGCAACTCAAGCAGGCCTATGATTACTCATCTGCAATACAATCCTTTGTATAGATGTTTTGGGCCATTCTGATATGCAATTTAGGACATTATCAGCAGTACAGGTAACCCACAGTAGCATGACAGGAGTGCTACTGTAGTGACCTTCTGAAGACAACAGAAAAAAATAATTAAAAAAAAAAAAAGCCACCAGAGCCTTTTCTGAGCATTTTTCATTTTGACAATCACCCGAATGATAGCAAATGACTCCATAAACAGTTACATTCATACTCCTCAATTAAAAAAACCCTAAGTAGATCCAAAGGCATTTATAGAAGGCAGACTTTCTACAAAGTAAGACTGCTCAGGGATATCATTGGGAAAAGAAGTCATTCACGAAGCCTTTTAAATCAGCTCCAAGGCAGCCATTGAAATAATAGAAGAAGCAAAAGCTAAATCCTTGGTGGCAAAAAATAAAGAAGGAAAAGCTAAATTCTCCACCTAAGCTGCTCAGGTGAGTGTTTTCTGCTGGCCAGGCATCTGGCCAGTCTCAGTCCTGGCAGTAAGACCTGCCAGGCACAGGACCTTGCATGGTGTGTAGGGCTGCTGAATGATGACTCCAAGTCTTTAAAGTGTAAGTAGGCAATGAATGTAAGAATATCATCATGTTCACAAGCTGGTTCATGATAAACCACCACTTTACATTATGCTGGGAACTTATAACCATCAGTACTATTACAGTAATGTTCTGGAGGTTAAACCACGAAGCACCTGCAAATTAACATGTGCTGAAACGCAATAAAATGTGTTTTAAAGATGGTCAGACTGATTTTGATGCTTTTTTCCCCCTTTTGCTAACTGCCACAATAGCCTGTGGTGCATATATTTGCCAGGGCAACTTGAAATCCTCTACTTCCTTGCAGGTTGATCAAAGTGACCACCCACTGCAGAACTAATGTGTACTTTGGCTGCCTCAAGGAAAAGATAATAATCAAATGAACTTACCATGCCTTCCTGATAAAGCCCTATAGGAAAAAAAAAAAAAGAAAAAGAACAAAACACTGTTATATATAATTCACTTACAGATATTGTGCTGCAAAAGAAAACAGTATACAGGGTCAGATCTTCAACTTAGTGGATACTGGAGTGGATCCATGGAACTAAGAAAACCTTCATTAAGATACTCCAACTGAGAATCTGGATTAGTCTGGAGTCTATCAGCTATCTCTTGGCTTCACTAAAGTCTCACAGGAGGCCAGATCTCATATTTTCTACTTTGAACCAAACCAACACACCTTGCCTGAGTGAAGAAGGTTTTTTCATGTTGATTTTGTAAAACTTGCCCCTCTTCTTAAAAGCTGAATTTAACACACCAACTATAATACAACTGCAGCCAAAACAAGACTTGGATTGGGTTCTTAAGGACTGAAGCATTTTGCTCCAGTTGATCCCTCATATAAATATCACACATAAACAAATCCATACAGATAATAATAAATCAATAGTACAGCTTCTCTCCATTCAGTTAGAAACCAGAATATTCTACTATTGTTCTCTGTTGGTTTGGAATAACTTTTCTGTTATAAATTGTTCAGTGAGATGACACATACAGGGCTTACTACTGTCATTTCACATTCCCAAAGTCAAAACCACGTAAAAATAGTCATATTTTTAACAAATCTCATTCTTTATCAAGTAAAAACCAACAGAAAAGAATGAGGCATGTCTTTCTTGGTTTTTTTGAAGGACTATTTAATAAAATAAAAATAAATAGAATAAAAATAGAAATAAATTAATAGTAGATAAATACAAAGTAGAGATTTTGTATATCTTCACTCTGTCTTCTCTTCTACCCTGATCTCCTGTTTTTAGTTCCCCTCCTCTCTATTTCCTCCCCCTTCTGTATTTTTAGATGCATGTTTGCAGCTCTTGAAAAGGCTAAAATGCAGTCACTGGCTGATGCATCATCTTCCCTGGAACCCCAATACTGAAATCTAAATATCAGCAAATGTTTGAGTTTCTGAGACGCATCTGTGTTCAATTACTGAACTGCTGGCAAAAGTGGTGTTGACATACTCAGTGTTACCAGTTATTTCCTCTTGGATTTGTCGAGACTGGAGGATTCCTTCTCGTTTCTGGAAAAAATAAAAAAGTGACATTTTTCTCAGTAAAGTTTAATGCTTAGGGTACGGTAAAAATTTATTTGTGATCCACAAAAGTAATTAGATAAAAAGCCTGCAAAATAAGAACTTCTCTTAAACAAGCTTACAGTAATATATTACTTTACCTTGCAAGTATTTCAGAAAACTCTTTTGTACATTAACGAGAAACTTGAAACTCCACCTGCAGAAGGAAGTATTTCTTTTCCTTTCTCCATTGTTCCTAATTCACTTTTCTTTTAAAGGCCCCAATTCAGCAAGACATTCGAAACACCTAAACCCATATGTAAGTATTTTAGTAGAGGTATGCCTAGGTGAGCTGAATTAAACCTTGTATTTCAATGAACAGCTTTGGCAGATGGTGCTCGTGCTTCTCTTTCGCAAAAATCTTGCTCCCAGGCTATTTGTTCTTTCCGCCCTGCTCACGCTCTTTCCTTTTTTCGCCGCAGTGTTTCCCTTTCCTGACTCCTCTCCAGACAAAGAGCTCTATTTGCCTCTGATGGAAAACCAAAACGGAGCTTCCATTCACAGCCTGCTCCAGACCCCAGTTGCCCTGTGTTAATACAAGCATTGACTCCAACGTTGAGATGCGAGAAGCCCTTCGGACGTGGTGCTGAGCGTGGGCTTTGTCCAGAGGCTGCACACAACATGGCAGAACCCAACTCAAATGGTTGCTGCCTGAGTCAGTTGGAAAACGAAGAAGCTGAAAAGTTTTGACATTGTTTCCAGCGTGCTGATGATCGCAGTCATCTGGCGGCGGCGTAAATACCGCACATATGTTCTGCCTCTCTTTGTGTTCTCTCTGTTAATTCTGTTCGCTGGTTATTACTAAAATTTTGCAATAAGGAAAAAAAAAAAGTCAGGCGGACGCTGACGGCTGCATGTAAAGTCTAGACATTAGGCAATTATTCACGATTCTTCGCTCCCTGTCATAAAAGGAAATGAGAAAAATAAATTTATGCTGGTCCTAGGCTTGCCTTCTACGTGGAAAAGGAGAATAACATTTTGGAAAAGTCCTTTCCGGCATGTGAACTTGGGCTGCTGCTCTTTCTTGCCTTGGAGAAGATAGCACATCCCTACCTGAGGCAGTCCTCAGTGTATGATGTGCTGAGGATTTAGCCAGCCTTGAGTCTGTTATTTCTATAAAGCATTACTAAAATATATGAAGAAATATCTTTCTTTCTGCAAGAAAGCTGAACACAGCACCCTCTGGGTCACTCCAGACTGGGACCTGGGGTAATCTAAACTGTCCTTTTAGCTAGATGATAGGTTCAGGGGGGTTCCACAATATTTTTTAAAGTTCTGTTACTAAGTATCTTGAATACAGTAAAAAATGCATTCAAGAAGGACCTTGGAACATTAAAAAGACAGAGTGGAGTCCAGCATGTTACATACTGAAAGAGGGGGCACAGAACAGCTGCTGAGATATCTTCTGTCACATATCTTGAAAATCTGAAGAAAAATGATATGATTTAGGGCTATCTTCACTTCCAGCTTGTGCAGACAGTAGTAAGTGCTTGTACTTCAAGTTACAATCCAGTTCATGCTCATTCCAGTTAGAATTCCTCTCTGAGATTTTTGTTTATTTTTCCCTTTGCTGCAGGGTGAAAGGAAACATTTATTTCCTCCTCATGATGACTCTGACATGCCAATGATGCCTTCTGCAGCAAAAGTTCTATTGCTCTCATATCCTAGAAGAGTTGAGCATCACAGCAATGGTATCTGTACTTTTCAGTGACCAGGCTTGGTAGTATGAGAGCAAAAAAAGGTCCTTTTGAGAACTGAAAGACTGTCCAGCATGTTCCTTAAAGGCAACAGTGGCTACAACTGAAATAGCAAACTACAAAAATCAACACTACTATTTGAAAGTCACTGAGAAATGAAGCATGAATTAACTCCCCATTAAAAAAAAAAAGCTGGGTGCACTTTTCAGTGACAACAGGAGACTTTAGTGGACAAGCTTGGCATTTTCTTCCTTCACACCTGAAAGACTCCACAAAAAGCCATGATGATCTTCCTAATCACTTACCATTTTAAGTTGTCAACTACCACTAGAACTGAAAAATACATCTGAAATCTGGGTAGGACGTCTGGAAATGGAAAAGGTCTTTTCTTCATCTCCCTTTGTGTCAGCAGTTCTATGTAACTGAGGGCCAACCGCTTCATTTCCCAGAAAAAAATCACACTTTGAAAACCTTGCCACTACTTGGATGGCTTTTTGCCTATGTATTGTTGCTATCCATTCATCTGGAGGATCATGTTTTATAATTGCCCCAAATGAAATGCAGAATTATTCTGGAGCTTGAAAGAAGAAACACATTTGTCACAGGTTCAGAAAAAGACTTCTTGGGAACATGGAGCCAGTGCTGCTCTTAAACATTTCAGACCTTCCCAGGTAGTGGGACCAATGATCCCCAACTAAGCTTGTGATGTACACCTTCATCTAATCTCACTAATTTCCTAGCTTTGCCTAAGAGTAGTTTAGGCACCCAAGAATTGCTGTCCCAGAATATACTGCAGCCATTCTGGCTGCTCTGCCAGTGCATTCTTATGCTCTCTGACTTACATCTCTTGCACACAAACAATCTGTCATCTAATCATTCATGGATGGCATAAATAAATAATTTTTAAAAAGAGGCAACTTGATGACAGGATCCAGCTCTCCAAAAAAGCTCTCCCTTGTTTCAGTAGATACGATCAGACAAAGCCTGGGCTTTGTTCAAAGTTATTCATTCCGTTAGTATGGAAGGAAAAGAAAATAATATAACAGAATAGCTACAGAAGGTCCAACTATCACATTTTTTCCCAAATCAGCTCATAACACAGATTTCATATTACTCTCATTGCTAACAGCTTTTGTACAAAACAGCCAAAGGAAACAAGCTTTCGTAAGAACCTGTTGGGCACAAGCACATTTTTTTTGTTTCACAAATATCTTTGTTTCTATTTCAATGAACTACACCCAGCCAACATGGCAACCCTCAGATTTTATGTGTTCCTACACCTAGAAAAATCATGAAATGAATTAAGTTAGTCCTTCTTAAAGACTTCATAAAAGTACTTTTTTCTTTTAATTTCCCTCTCTCTACTGTTCTCTTCATTGAACCATATTTGGCAGAATTTAAAACCAGCTACCACATAGTTTGTTAAGCTTCCCTAGGCTTGACCTTACTTTACAGAATGTATGAGAGTTTAGAACTTGAGGTGTGCAAGTCTGACCACTAAATTAGGCTTTAGGATCTGCTGATTGTTGATTAAAACCTCCATTCAGTTCAAAGGGTACATGATGCATTACGCAGAATCAGTCCCATGGGACATGAAAGACAGATTTAAGAAATAAGCATAAAAAAACCCCACTCACCATAAAATAAAAATGATAAATGTCTCAAACAATTACAGTAAGTATACTGGCCCCCACCCTCTGTTAATAGGAATCAGCACAGCTTTGGAGTTCCACTGAGTGGCTTTCACCCAGCTCGGGGTCTGCAGGACAAAATCTTCTTCAACATTACTTGGATTTTATTCTGCTGCAAATGCTTTCTCCACAATTCACTGGCGCCTGAGCTACAGCTGTGCAACTAAGAGGCAAAGCAGTGAGCCAGATTCTCCCACTACTTATTGTTTTTAAATTGGTTTATCTGTACTGACTTCAGTGGATTTGCTGTTGAACTACATTAGCCTATTAAACAAGAAGACAATTATATCCACTGATTTCAATGGGAATTTTGTCTGGATGTGTGGAGCGACAGCAGAAGATCTGCTTCTCCACTGTAGGACTGTGTTCTTTTTCTTGTTTAGTTTCTCAGCATAAAGATGCCCTGCCCACTGTACTCCCGATTTCTTAAGTTGGTTTTGGTGGAACTTGGAGATAAAGCAGTGTAAATAATACATCCACAATAGCCAAAGGAAAGTGCTTGAAAACTATGTTCCTCTGAAGCCTAAATGCAGATTTCTGGGGTTCCCCTATCTCTAGAGAAACCCATGAAGCAGAATCTGAGAGTCAATGAGTCATTACCAGGCACCAGTGATACATTTACCAGACTCTCCTTCAGATTTCTCCCCAAATTACAAATCTTGTCCTATTTGAATGCTGGAAAAAAGAGCAGATAGTTTCTCAGATCTGTCTCACAGATTTTTCAGTCACACAAAACTTTAGCAATAGCTCTTTCCACCAGTTACTTCAGGGTAACATCAGCTAAAAGGCATAAATAAAGACAGTTACAGTATGAAAAATAAAGGCAAAGTTAATTGGAGAGAAAGAAAAGGAGATTAAATGGGAAGAGGCCAAGTAAGATAGGGCAAGCACAAGTCCAACTGAAAGAAAAATGACGGACAGAATAACATAAAGAGTTTGAATGGATGAGGCTCTAATAAGGAGACCGACTGACAAAAAAGATTTAGTTGATCGGGAGTTTTTTGCATGCCTGTGAGAAAACCAACACTGTAATCAGACTGAATTAGTATGCACAAGGCTGAAAAAGAATATTTAGTCACCTAACATGAATCTGAATGTAATAAACAGTGACAATTCATCATTCAGTGCCAAGAATGATTTGAATCTCTACACAAGTGAGAAGACAGTCAAAAAATGGGAAAAATAATAATTCTAGAGATCACACTGAGTGATAAACACATTCCAACAAAAATAATGCTTCATATATTTTTAATGTCACAGTCTGGCCACTTCACAATCAAAATAAGGTATTCTGAGCCCCAGTTCAATCTGGGAAAGCACTTCTGCCTTTTTCTGGTTGAAGCACTGTCAGCAGAGAAGATGCACACGTGTTTCTCGCCAGCCAAAGAGACACACACATGCCCATCCAAACAGAAACTCCAGATGCATTTCTCAAGAAACCCCTCAGTCATTTTCACAACACTACCAAGAGCTGTTTAACACCTCTCTTACCTGCACAACAACCACCTGAATGGACACATGATCAGGGAGTCTGATTGGCGCTCGAAAATACTGAGATAATGCAACCAGAAGATGAAGTATTGCTACGAGACTTTTAGCATGAACAGCTGAAATAGATATCAAAAGCACAAGTTACAAACTGCAAAGTAACTGGGGCACATATTTTTTTTACTTCTTAGGATGTAGGGATTATGGGACTCTTTTCCTCTTACCACCTGGAGCCGGGGGCACTTTTAAGGCACCTTGTCTCTACTGAGCTCCTCCTGCTCGACAGGCTGTGAGAATGAGACCCAGTCAGCAACGTGTGTCAGCACTGAAGTGCTACTCTTTGCACCACGTCTGGATGCCATAGGCTTATGTAGATGGAAATCTAAAGCTAATCCAAAACCCAGATTTCACGTACGGCAGTTTAAGTGCCGTCTCTGCATTCTCCTTGCCTCTCCTTTATTCCTTTTATTTCAATAAGGATTTATGGACTATCAGAAAGATATTTTTGTACTCATAACATGCACTTATTCATTTTTAAGTGTCACAATGTCTGCAGGATGATAAATGAGCCTATTTTGGCAGAAGCCTTAAGCAATAACTTACTAAACTCAATGACTCAAACATTCCTCATGAAGTTGTTATAGTTCTGTTATTGAAGCTTTTTCACAGCAGGTTTCATAGGGGTAGTTAACACTAACACAACTTACAAGATATCAAAAGCCATGCTGTAGGAAATCCTTAATCAAGTATCAAGCCATTGGCATGAAAGTGAATAATTTCTAATTCTTATTATTGCCTTTCTTCTTCTATTTTGTTTTTGCATTCCTCAGAGCAGTATTCCTAAATGGTCTTTCATAGCTACAGTACAGTGCACTTAAAGTTTCTTGTCTTGAACTAACCAATAACTCCTACCTTACTTCACTGGTAAAGCACTAAAATATGCTTCTTCATTATCTTCCAATGCAAGTCTCAGCTATACCATGGAGACACCAATTCATATAAAATGTGGCATTGCTGTCAAATTTTGGTGGTGTGCCAGCGCTCATGGATGAGGTGCTTTAAGAGAGCACTACAAAGATGTCTGTCTGCCTGGCACTGGTGTGTGCCACAGCTGGGTCCAGCTGCTGCTGTCTATCTCTACTTCAGCTCTAAAACACATGTAAAACATTAAATTAAAACTAGAAGTTAAATTGTTGGGCCACTCCACACACCCTGCCTCCAGCTGCAAAACAGAGAATGGAAAAAACCTGGGGGGAGGCTGAAAAGAGAAGGGGACAGAAAATTCAGCAGGACCACACAAAGGGGCAAGTCAGAATGCCTAATGTTCACTCTTCATCTCTTGAGATATTTCTCTCCCTCTCACTAATTTGTTGTGAATGGAACAGGACACAAAACTGCTCAGCTCAAAACAGGTACAGGAGACAGGGAAACTGCTATGTACTGGTCAAGGTATTCACCAGCATGAAATGATTCTGAAAACCAATCTTAAAACAGATTAAGAGGCCTAATTTTCTAAAGCTGGTAACCTGCTTTCTGCAACACATGTGCACCAGCATGTCTCGTGTTGGGCCACTGAAGGCATTTCTGTTAGATATTGCTATGTTCATTTTTAATACATAAAAAAGGAAGGACTCAGAACTAACCTTGATGAGAGTTTTGTAATCAAAACTAGTGGCTCAGATTTTGTCTTAAATGATCAGGAAATATTATTCCCATCTATGCTGCAAATTTTACACAAACAAAGAGTTCTAGGACCTAACCCTCCTTCTGCCTATTTACTGTATTTATACAGGTACTTGCCTGTTTCGACAAACCTATTTGGTAACAGAAAACTTAAGCTGGTATGCACATGGTCTTCAGAGCAAAACCACCATGCTTTGACAGACTCTGAGAGGACAGGTCATTGAAACTGAAGGCTGAGCACCAGTAAAGAGTGAACCATATCTGGAAATGCCCTTCAGAGCAGTTCCTACCATAAATAACAGATTTCAGCCTTCCCTTATCATTGGATATTTCAGAATTCCAGATAGCACCTATAAACTCCCAGCTGCCAACAAATGAGAGCAGCATAGCAAACACAACTTACAGTCAACGTTCCATTTAATGCTTCTTGGGGGGAGTTTAAGAGTTTCATTGATCTTTTCAAGCACTGTCTGTAACTTCTGTTTCTGAGCAATTTCAGACTGAGTAACTTCGGCAACATTCAGCTTCTCACTTTCAAGCTTCTCTGAAGTGATAGAAGAAAAAACAGGAAAACCAGTTGTCAACTCCATGAAGAACACAAAGACATTCCATACACCCAGAGGTATATTTAAGAGGTACCAGACTTCCTAGTTTTAAATTATCTTAAGTTTTCTTCCAGGGCCACTTTCCCCCTACTGAGCACCTAAAGATAAGATCATATTTTCCCTTTAGTTACACATTGCCAAGGGGAAGGCCAAGTATTATCCTATGCCACACTACTGGCTAACAAATATTTGCTGAAACTCCCTTCAGGGAGCACCAGACTCGGAGGTATGGCCCATTACTTCTTTTGCTACTGAATGAGAGAGTACCACTCTGCAGGAGAGCGGCTTTAACAGCAGACCATCAAACCTAGGAAACCAACTTTCAGATTTGTTTCATCAGCCTCAGCCTCCCAGCTTCTTCTTCAGATGCAGGAGATTAAAAAATTTTACTTGGCCCATTTGTGATAAAAGTGAAGTGATTCCATATTCACAGAGGTGAAGGATGCACCAAAGAAATGCAAACAAGTTTTTCTGGAGGCATGAAAACAAAACCTCAGGCAATTTCTTTCTATGAAAACACAGCCCTTTTCTGCACTCAAAATTTGCAGTAGAATTTAAAATACTTTATGAATTGGTGTGTTACTGATTAGGACAGACTGCTATGTCTATCATAAATGGCTTAGTGTTTAAACTTAAACAAAGAAAATTTAGCAGTAAGATGACAACATCAGAAACAAAATGCTTGGTCACCTATCAATTTACTTCTATGAAAGAATATCCCACTAAGAGATATCTTATTTGGTAAGAGCTGATCTTGTTCTCATCAAAGGGAACTGAGTATCTTCCCAAAGGGAGCAAGCCTGAGCTACCAGTTTAAGAGATTGCTATCTCCTAATCCTGCTATATATCCTAATCCTGCCTGAGAGACTGCTGTCTCCATGGGTTTCTTGTGCCTCCTCAGAATCAGTCACACAACAAGACCAAAGTCTTCAGTTAACATAGACCTGATCCACAAGGAATTTAGGGTAACAGAAAAGATTCCACTGAAATTTATAAATGCTGGATCATTATATGGACATTTAGGAGTCAGGCTGCATCTGATATGCATTTTTTGGATTTTGGGTGAGGTCACTGGAGGTCTGCCCATGTGAATCAAATTGCTCAGTCTGGGGCATATCCAGTCCATCACAATATATTCAATGACTCAACCATTCATAGAAGGGAATAGTCTGTGTAGTCTTTATTGTAAGTGCTCACATGATGTTTCAAGATTCATTTAAGATACTGAAAAGAAATTTACTGGAGACTTTATGAGCTGTAATAACTACGAAAATGGCTTCCAAGCCAGCACTGTAAAAAGCACATGCCAGCTCTGCATTAGCAGTTTCTTTTCTCTATCTGTTTCTCAGCTGAAGCTCAGTTTGCAGTCCACTGGGCACCATTACCTCAGCAACGTTAAAAGCCAGACATCAAATCAGAGAGAAATTCCAACTTTCCAGAGGAACCTCGCAATGTGAATAAACTACAGTACGGAACGAGCAGAGATTAAAAACATCCACCGTTGTACTGAAAATACCCTTTCCTTCAAACTTACTTTCCACTTGTAACACGGTTAAGTTTGTGCAGCACATATGCAGATAATAAATTTAATTGGACTGAACACTGTTGCCAAGACAAGAACCCTCCCTCTCTAGCACCCCAGGTAGGCTTTGTGCTGTTCTCATCAACTGCAGAGCACCACACATGGCACTGCAGCTCTGAGGACTGTGCGTGCAGCCTATTGCTCAAGGGCCTCATAATACAATGCTATTTTTATATCACTTAGTGGCATAAATGTAAGATGATACCAAGGCTCCTAAACAGGAATAAGAGATCCACTTATTGACAAAAGTGCCTTAACAGCGTGCACGTATATTTTTTCTTACCAAATAATTTCTGCAAAACTTGTCCATCATACAGGTCTTCAGCCAAGTCTTTCACAATAATCCTCTCTCCTACCAACACATCATTAATCCAGTCAATTAATACCTATATGGGAAACACAAATTTGGCAGTATTATAGACTATTCATTTGCAATTTAAAACACATGTCATTTTGTACGATGATGAAAATAGAAAATAGAAAGAATACCAAATTGCAATGGCTCAAAATACAGCCTGAAATACCATGAGAAGCAAACAGGAAAGACTCAGGAAAGACTTTTCTAAGGTGGCTGTGTCAATGCACCACGAGGTCTAGACAAATACCAATGGATTCAGTGCCTCCTGGAGTGAAATGTTTCCCTTGCTTTCAGTCACATTTTAACATTTTATTGTGAAGCAAAAGATTCTGAAGTTGATTCTGATGAAGCATCCTGATGAAGTTCTAACCTCAAGAACCAAAAAGACAAGGGAAAGTCCGTGTGATCTTATGTTGGTGGTGGGATGGCACTGAGAATCTAGACTCAGGATTTTAATTGAAATTCTTAAGTCTCTCTGTGCCACATCTAGAGAAAGATGCTGCAGCGAATGACCTGCCCATTTCACTGGGATGTGCACACCAGATGGTTTCATTTAATTAATATCTAACCAGTGCTTTGAAGTGTTCAAATGAAAGAGGCACTGGTAGCATGAAAAAATAGTTTCACTTTCCTGAGAGTGTTTACATGCTTTTCATTACCTTCATTAGTTCTTGTAATTTTGGGTCATTTCTTGAATTCGGATCAACCATTGTTCGGACTTCATTTTCCTCTGGAAGGTTTAAAAGAAAGATGTTAGTAGCTATTACAGCATGACACTTTATTTTACATCAAGCTTTTATGTTGAGATGTAAAATTGTCGTGAATTACCTAGCATAGTGTCCTCAGGGTCTAGTTCGAATGGAATTGGACTGAGAGGCAAGTTAATGGCATTCATTCCTTCTTCCTGTAATTCAGATACTAGGAAATAAAAAAGAAGAGCTTGGTCAAATTTCAGTTTGATTTTACTTACTATTTCATTCTTGCTAAAAGTAGCATTAGTTGTCTTAATTTCCTTATAAGAACATGACTCTATTAGATAAGCCACTAGGTGTAATTACAGCAATAAAGGATAGCTAACAAAAATTGGAGGTCCAGCCAATAAACCTTTACTTGTATGAGTAGATTTTTCGTGGGTAATGGTTCTGGAATTCATGCAATTGCCTCAAATCTTTTCCAGGATAAGGCCCATTGTCCTCGAATTTTAAAAGGCTCACTTGCATTTTAATGGTCCTGATATTTTAACACTAATGAATCATTTTAGCTGAGGGAAATGATTATTGCTCTCAGCTATGTCACCCTTGCTCTGGAAATGCTTCAAGTTTAGCTACTTGAGCAGAGCTGGGCCTCGCTATATATCCATGGAGGAGTTGCCACACTGAGAAACTACTCAGGACTGAAGGTGCAGCTGCAGCTCACAGCTACCTCCTTTGCTCAGGTCAGAGGCAGCCCAGCTAGAGCAGGCTGTGGGGCGCTTCTGGCCTGTGTCCTTGGCCTTTCTTAGCAGAAATCACGGTAGCAAGACACAGGTGTAAGATGATGAACCCTCAAAAGTACTGCCTGAGCGTGGAGTCCAGCAACAGGTTGAGAAAGAGCTCAAACGCAGGAGGAGGAGGAGTAATCCAAGATCCCATAGTTTGAAGATACCTGCAGTTGTCGGGAAATACAGATGAGTTCTTACTCAGCCAAAGTCCCCAAATGCTACAAACCTCAATCTTCTTGTAATACATGCTCTGAGAACGTAAGAACAGAAAGATCCAGAGAAGTGGTGTAAAAGGAGGACTGCCACCAGTTCTGCACCTGGTAGAGTTCAGAGCATTCATTCCTCTGGGTGACCCAAAACTTTAGTAGGTTGCAAAGACAAAACCTCTCCTTTCCTGCCCAAACATGCCTCCTTAACAGACAAGAATAAACACAAAGAAGCCAATACACTAATCCTGCTGCTATGGAAGAACTCACAGCACTGCGCAGGGAGGGAACCCACAAGTTTGTATCTTGCTTTGTAACCAAGAAATCAGTGCAAACCTGGCTTATCAAACCAGGAAGGAGGCTTGCTGTCTGCTGTCTTATGAATGGCAAGTAAAAAATGTTGTTTTGATCACTCAGTTTCCAGAGTGCCGACCTTTAAAAGGTGTTGTTAGCACATCTGTTCCAGTCATAGTTTAAACTTAAACAACTTAATTCAATGATCCTACATATGTCCTGTAGATTCAAACAGTTGTCTGCACCTTCTGATGTGAACTAAAGTATTTGATTTACGTGCAGATCCAGATTCACCATCCAATAGTTCAGATTTACAGGCTGATGCTTTCCTCAGTTTATTCTGAAAATTACAGAAACAATTTATGTTGGGAGAAAACAGAAAAGTACTTTAGAGATCTTGTGTTTTGTGGCTGACTCATAGGTTAGCTTTTGGATGTTTTGCCTCTCTGCCTTAGCTTCCTGTGTGCAGTAAGTGTAGCTAAATTTCACATGAACACTGTGATAATCAGTCAGTTGGTGTGATAACTGGACTTAAAACTTTCCAAATATTTTCTACGCTTTGTGAAATGTTGATGAAACGCCTGTGCATGTTTCAAGAATCTGTGTAGCTGTATTCAGGCATCTATGTAAGATTCACAGCAATCATGGCTGCTGGAATCCTTATTACTTTTAACCGAACAAAAATATCTTTGAAAAATTCACTGCCTTCAATACTGAACCCGTAACTTCACTCCACACACTCACTCTGCTTGTGTATCTGTAAAATACAAATACTGAGCAGCTCTAAAGAGTCATAAAATAATGTTGACAATAATAGTTCCCTCGGTTGTTGTGTATTCTCTAAAACTGGTGGCTGAGAGCACCAGACCAAATTAATCCCTTATGTAACTCCACTGAGTTCTGAGGAGTTATAGCAAAGATGAATTTGGTCTAGCATGTACAATCTCAGGAACTGTTTACACTTAATGGCAGTTGTTGGAATTGTTAGCACTCCTTGGAGAAAATAACTGTTGGTTTTATTAACCTCTTTGATTTTTTTTTAAATTATTTTTATTTTGGTTCAAAATGGTTATGGGCATAAAAATGTCAGTGGGTAGACCACGTGGAGGTCTTTCTGGTTTGACATCTTTAGTTCTTGCAGGACTTCTGCACAAAGGTTCCTAGGCAGAAAACATGGGGGTTTTTCACATCAGTCCCAGGAGGGAGCATAGTAACTAAAATCTGTTCAAGCCAACTGCCTCCACTGAGCTCCCCTCTCCCAAAGGGCTTAAAGCTCTGCTTGGGCAAGACACACTGGAGAAAGCAGTCAGCTCATTTTCCTAGTGAAGGACAATAATGAAAGCTTTTGGTTCCTCTCTCCAGGGAGCAACCCGCTGGCAGAGCTGGCTGACATTTCTCCAAGGAGACTGAGCGGACCTTTCAAGGTTGAATGTTATGTAAGGAATTCTTTACAAGGCCCACTGAATCTCCCCACATTTGTCCTCCAATGTGCACAACTATTACATTCTACTTTTAATAACATGACCTTCATCATATTACCAGAGTTTCTGAAAATAAGAGAAAGCAAACAAAACCCTGCCATTATCTTAGCATGGAAAGGGAACATAAGATACAAGGAAAATTATAAGAAACACACACAGGGAACTAATACATTGATGTGTTCTAGAATACAACTGTTATATTTGTTGTACAGCAGGGGCTAAGCCCTGCTTTCTACAGGCTGCTGTAAGCAGCTCACCCAAACTGCAAATACACCGTGCACACCTGCCAGAGCCGTATGCAGAACCTACCCAACACACTGCCAGATGACCCACAGATCCCAGATGGATCCAGTTTGCAGAGAGGACAGCTCCTCCTCAGCCACTGCATTCTGCAGTACACAACCTCTGCCCCAGGTTGGTATTAATCCCATAATAAAGACTCCACCTGCTCTCCTGTTCCCTACAAGCAGAAAACATGCTGGAGAAACCCTGAGCCTTATAGCATCTTTTCAATTCTTCCCCAATACTGAAGAGCAAAGATTTGACTACAGATTAGTAATACTACTAAATGGATCAAGTAAGCACATGCATTACATCAAGCTGTATGTAAAGTGAGTGAAAATGTACTATGTAGTATAGACTCACTTTCTAAGAATTGTCATAAAAAAACCCAAACATGACAAATCACTGCTATACACTTAGGTGTTTATAGAGGAACCACAAATATGTGATTGAGGTTGAGTTTGCATACCACAGTTTCAGCAGAGGAATCAATTTTTCAGCTGCCTTTCACTAATTTGTTTTAATTAATTTTCATGAAAATCACTTCAGCAACTTAGTAGTTTAATAAAAACAAAGAACACAGCAGTAGGGCAATTTTTGCAGCAGCTGAAATTAAAATAAAATACTCTAATTTTTTTAAATGCTTTGAGGAATTACTTTGGAGCATCAGTAAAACCTCCACTCCAAGCCTTACAGTGTAAAGCCCCAGGAAGGGAGGAAGGGATGCACCTGCAGCAGTTCATCGATACCACATCAGTTGCCAGACCAGTGCACTGGGACCTGTGGCAGCTCCTCTGAAGGAGAGTATCCACAGAGTTGTCTGTTTGACTTGGGGCATGCTTGGCCACTGGATAACCCCAGTAATTAGAGTTAAGACCACCTTTCTGTTCTCACCCTCTGCTGTGACCCAGACACAGCCCAGTTCATCAGCTACCATGGGGCTTATGCTCGTCATGCTTATATTGGTAGGATTAGAGACTTTATCCTTTTGGACACAGGAATAAAATCCAGTCCTTCATGGCTTTTTTTTTTTGTCAGTCGCCATGCTGAGTGGAACTGGGGGCTGAATGTACTTTTAGAGCAAGACCCTTAAAAGCAACAGTTACACACGGGCCAGACAAATCTCTGTGGATTGGCAATGTGCAAGTCCCAGTTTTAACGCTGGACAAAGAATGGACATTTCTGCTCAGACTTCTGATTCAGCTCCACGTGCCAAATTTCTTATGATGTAATCAAGTGAAACTCCACTGCTATCAGCTGTCAACAGACTTCCTCCCACCATGCCAGCACCAAATTTGGCCCCAGAGCCGGGGAGCCCGCAGGCCTGTATCAACAGCAGCTACAGCAGCTATTTTAAGCTGGATGGAATTCTTACTGGTTTAGATGCTCTAGGATTACAAGGTCATAAACCTATGCTATCAAATCCATGCTGGTGCTCTGAGCCAGGCCCTGCCCTTTGATGCGTGCATCCAACTGCCATTGGAACTGCTGGAGGCCGAGCACATCTGAAAGTGGAGCACTGCCCATACGGTTTAAATTGGCTTAATTCCTCTAGTGCATGCAGCCTGTTGCTCCACATTGTATTTATTAGACAGTTTCATTGGGGTTTTTTACTTGTTTATTTTGTGTGCTGAAGGCTTTTTGCTGCCCTATTTAGTATTCAGGGCTTAACGTTATTCTGATTTGAATGAAACACATCTCATTATTTAACCGAGCTCAGAAATGCCACATCACCCAATGCACTCTCTGTGGTTTAGACATATTTTAGCATATCTATCCAAAGAATCATAAAATAAATACAGCAAGATGCAGTGTTAAATAGTCTCTCCTCTGAGTGCTACAGCCATATCTTCCCATGTAATTGATCCCGTACTTACAAAACTAAAATTACTCAAGTGCTACAAAAGTAACGGATCGATTCTGGAAGTGTGTGATAACTAGAACTGAGCCCTAATGCTGGAGGAGCACAATGCCACAATGCCTCTGACCTCAATTTTTCAAAACCAGGAGATTTAAATATATGCACATACACCTACATAAATGCATACAATATTTCTGCAGTTCTTTAACTGCTTTCTTTCTGCAGTCTAAGAGTTTTCCATTCAAGGTCTTCTCTGCCATTTTGAAGGTTGCATGTGCTTTGGTTGGGTTTGCCGTTTTTTAGGTGTTTGTTTTTTTTTTTTTTTTGTAGAAGCTGAGTCATTCACATGACTCCAAGAGTTTAAGCTTTCTATAAAAAGTCAAAAAATATCTGATATTTTAAACTGCTATGGTAGGCAGTAGCTTTACATGTCATGCCTCTGTCTTAAGCTTATTCTTCGGACCATCTGGAACGCTAGCTGCATTCATATTGCCAGAATAACACTGGATATTTGTATATATGCCCACATTCAAACATGCATGCCTATGCTACATACATTTATATATGTAGCCAGAAGTCATAGCCAGTTCAGAAGAATGCTGATTTTCTTCAAGAACTGTCTTTACTGCTCTTGTGTAAGACACATACTCAATTACAATTGAGCCAAATTTAGAAGAATTGCTTTTTGGTTTCATATTCTCTTTACTGGGTGCAAATTTCTGGTAAATGCCCATGACCTTGGTGGTTTGTTTTTGTAACCACTCCTGCACAAGAGCAGCTTTACTTCTTCTACTACCAATTTGATGGCCTGCAATACAGACTTGAGTGTAAATGAGTGTATCTGCACAGACTTCAGTGGATTTATGCTGATTTATACCAGATCACTGGCTCAGTGGGATTCCTGTTCCCTCTCACATACTCCAGTTCTATAAGCTGATATAATTCCAGTGGAGTAATTCTGGATTTGTACTGGTAAATATGAAAACTGATCAAAATTACCTAAGACGGTAGAGAATGGGGAAAAAAAAACCAGCAAAAACATTTTCAAAAAGTCCTAGTTTAAGCTTTTACAGAATGATACTATTTAGTCAAGCAAACTTATGCAATTGCTTTCTGGGCAATCCATCCAAAATGTTAATTTCAAATACTTGTGTGTGTGCATCTTGTAAGTCCACAAAGAGAAAAGAAAATATTAATCTAAAATGGTACTGCCTAATTTTCTGGAATACATAATTCATCCAACATGGATTCTGGCAGCTCAGCTTTAACTCCGAAACAAAAGAAATCCACACAAAAGACAATAAATCTGCATAACACATGGTACTAAAATGATCCAATGGATTTATAGATGTTTACAAGTTTGCAGAGTGTGACACAGCGTCCACCAGAAATTTGATATTCACAGCACAAAACATCATAAACATATGTCTGCAACTACAAAAGGGCCTTTTTATGTGGGGATCATTGTTAAAATTGTCTTCAGAACATAAACCTTGAGTTGTAAATGCTACTCCCCATTTATTCTCCAAGACATAACAAATGAGGGAAGAAAAGCAGAGATATGTTTGTAATTGAAAATGTTTCTCAGGAAATGATCTGTACAGGAACATCATTCTCATTCCATTAACTGCTGACTCCAAGCCAACCATTTGTAAAAGTAAATAAATATGCAAACTGGCTGACAACAATGTGCCTGTCTTTAATGTTTCTACATTAGTACTCAGTCTCCAAAAAAGAATCTATTTTCTTTTCTCATTTCTCCATTAAACCAAACATGGCATGCACACAAAAAGAACAGGAGTAATGCTGTTCACAAAAAAGATGGGAGAAATGCTATAATTTGATTTTCATGTATCCAGTAGAAATTAAATGCTTATTGCCTTGAGCTTTCTTTAAAGTCCGAAGCCACCCTGAAGTACCTCAGTGACTAGTTTGCTGTTCCTTTCTCTTTTGCAATTAACAGGGGAAAAAAAAAAAACAACTGCATAGGCTGACAAAGGTCTGGTCTGGGTCTGAGTAGGTAAAAAACAACAAATCAGGGAGCAAACTCAGTCCTTCTTTCTCAGAATTTTCCTGTAGTTTCTAAGAGGTAATAAGTGGTGCAGTGTCAAGCTAACACAGATACCAGTCATTCCATTCATTCCTTCAACACATCCTCTCAACACATCTTTTAAAATACATAAGCAGTGTCTGCAGATGTTTTGAGAAGCTTGTTACCCTCCAGGAGTGTTTAAAACCCTACTGAAAAAAAAAAAAAACAGACAAAAAAACCCCGAAAGGCAGCTTTGGGAACAAATACAGACAAGAGTTTAATTGACACTGATTTTTACTCCCACTGAAGAATAAATCACGCATATGAGAAATGCTGTGACCATTCCAAGTTGTTATCAAAATGTGCTGTGCTGAATCTGATCCCAGCCTGCAAGCTCCAAACAGCCTCAGATGCTTACACAGGGCCTTTGTGCAACAGACACACACAGGTTGTTTGCTGGTGTGCACATGGTATCCCTATATTCAAACTGTTTCATTGAAACCAATCCTTCGGCAGCTGAGATTTCCAACTTATTGAGGTAAGTATTGACAGATCTCTAAACTGATTTATTGAGGCACATCACAATTACACAGAGCACTCGGGGCTACACAGAGACAGAAAGAGGAAGCATTTTTATCCTTCTCACTGATATTTTGATGTTTCTCGAGTTACAACAAATCTGCAGAGGAGAGGCAGACAGACCTCTTGCTGCAGTCCTAACCCGAAGCAAGTGGAGGCAATTGTTCATCCTATATGCACAACAGCTTGCTGCAACAGTTTTTTTCCAAACGTTGTGGAGTGGAGAAGCTGATTTTGTAGGGCTGACTTGCCTCATTTTGTGAATCACCAACCAGCTAATAGTAGCTATTCCAACATCAACATGAGGCACTCATGCAGAGAAGACAAAACCAAGGATCTGTTCCAAGAAGTCTTTCCCAGCTCAACAAGTTCTAGCTTTTCCTAAGAGAAAACCCAAAAATAGTTCATAGGAATGTGAGGGCACACCAGTAGCAAGCTGAGGATTTCCTGAATTTCTTGCTCTTTTCTTCTTGTGTATATAAGCCTCGCTTTTGAAGGAGAAAAAGTGTCAGACCTACTGCATCTCAGTCATCTAGATGATTGCTTTTTCTTGAAAGAAATAGAAAAATTACTACATTTACTGGAAAGTTGAAGTTCCTTCTCAGAGACTGCAAATTAGTTTATGTATCACACTCTTTTCAAACTGTAGTTCCTAGAGCTACTTGTGTTTTAAGATAAGCATCTTGTCATCTTCAAGAAATGACTTTGTGACAAAGGATAAAAAGATCTGTAGTAAATGGCCAAGAATTTCTACATCTCAAAAGGAAAAAAAAACAAAGCCCAAACCACCTTAATATCTTAAGGAAGTTCCTCACACTTCCAGAACTTACTTTGGTGTCAAAGTCAACCAAGGTGAAAGTCTGGGGGTGACACAGAGGCTGGACAAGTAGCAAACACATGAAAGATGGGATAAGAGTCACCCAAAGAAATTAAAATAATAATGAATACAAATATGTAGATGTATTACTAATTTACATAATCGGTAGTATGCAGCCCATTTTTTGCTACCTTCTGCATCAATCCTGGGCATCTAACCATGGTTCTCAGATTCAGTACAACAAAGGAGAATTAACTTGCAACATCTAATTCTGTTTTTCCCCTCCACTTTAAAGATTTTCAGTTTCTTGCTATGTTTATTATTTGTGCCTACCACACAGATGGTTTCTAAAAATCTCTGCAACATGTCCTAGGGAATTGAAGTTTTTTGTCAAGGACAGAATCAGGATCTAATTTGGGAATTGGGATCTAAAGACAGGCCTTCAACATGGGAAAACTAGGCTGTGGCTTTGGCTGGATCAACAGAAACCCAGCTACATTCTTAAAGAAAATGGGCCGGATTTGGTGAAAGGCAAAAAAATGAAACCTTAAAATGGCAGAAATACATCTTCTAGCATACTGAAGAGTAAGCTGCCCTCTGGGGTTCTCTCACCAATGTGGAGGTTAACAGGTATTTGACAGCAGAAAAGCTTCAGGGTTTGACTGTGACAGCAAGGACTACAGAAAAGGTAAACTTGCTTCCCCATTCTTATCTCCCAGGAGTTTGCACCAGCAGGATGCAGGTGTGATGTGTGGAAGTCCTTCTGTTTTTTCCCAGCCATACAGCTTGAAAGGCCATTTCAGGGACAGAAATATTAGGGCTGTGGCAATCCCTGGCTAGAGGGAGGACTTCGGTCAGCTGGCATAAATCACAGTGTGGTGTGATCAGTAGTATGGCTGTGCTATTCTCCTAAAACATATTTACACAAAAGTGTAAGATGATGATGCAAGACAGGACTTTGGTAGCACAAGCTGGAAACTATGTTTGGCCTAGGAAAGCAGAGTTAGTTCTCAATTTGCACAGGAAATAAATGAACATTTTCCAGTCCAGGTTCTCAAATCTCTTAATCAGAATTAATTCATTTAACATCCCACCAACAGAAAAAAAAAGCATTATCCCCATTCTGCGGCATAGAAAGTGATGCAATCTCAGATGATGGAATACATCTACATGTTTCCTTTCTGGAGACATAAATTGCACTTGTAAAATGGAAGCTTGGCACTTGAAAATACAGCCTTACCTGTCTGCAATGTTACACTTAGCCTGACACAGAGTGGACAAGAATACTCTTGCTTTCCAAACCCATGTCATTGTAAAGAGAACACCCTTCTTTCCATATAACCAGTAGTAATGATTTTCATCCAGCCCTGTGCCTTGCCTTTCACAGGCCCTGCCCAGTACCCTCCTGTGCGTTCCTAATCTTCCTTATTTCCTCATAAAACTCAAACAGCTGCTCCAATTTCCAAATGCCCTAAAATAAAGTACTTTATTGAACAGTTCATCTGATTATGGTGTTCACATGTTATTGTGAGGACCAGCTCTGAACTGCACATACATTACAACCGTCTTTTCCAAGAAATCCCAAACAAGCTGTAAGTTTGGAGCAGCACTTGCTACTACCTGTCAAGAGCTGTCAGACAAGGGAAACACCACTGTGTAAGCTCCTACCTGTCAAATGCATTTCATGGGCTGCTGTCATTACTAATGTATCTATTCCAGCAAGAAGAGCAATCACATCAATAGTAGCTGTGGCTGTATTTCCTACCTTGCAGGTGAATGTACCAAAACCTGCAACTCAATAATCTACGTAGATAACCTTAAATGGGTTTTACTTCATAGCACTGACACATTTGGAGTTTCTCAGAAATAATCTGCAGCTTTCTGTTGCTGATGTCATAAATGAGTTTATGTTGCTCTTCCTATTAGAAAGTATACAGTATCACAAAATTTTCATTTTAATAAGCACAAATATTAAAACTTACCCACTGCATAACACATAGCTCATCTGAAAATTTCTATCCCAAGAATGCTTTCAACTACAGCTTGCTCTGAGTGGAAATTCAGCTGATAAAAATCACTGTTTTCACACTGGAGCCAGTGTTACTTAAGGACTGAATTTGTACCAAACTGAAGCTAACAGAAACACATACTCTTATGAAATACCACTAGGATGAAATAGCTAATTCTATCTCACTAATATTGCAGAAATATTTTCATGGAATAGCATTCAAAATTAACTGCTGTATTTTCTTCCTCTTTTACCCAGGAAAAGCGAAGTCTGACAAGGGTAAGAAGAAAATATACTCCCCTTCTTATCTCCCAAATATTACAAACCAAAAATAACTGCCATTGAAATACACAAGGTCAGAAAACAATGCTCCTAAAGTATCACAGAAACCAAGTCAGTCTAGTCTCCTACCTTTAGGGCAAAACGCTCCACAGCCCATCGTGGGGTCGCTGGGCCACCCTCATAGTGCATCACAGGGGGGACTGCAGTCCTTAAGGTGTTTGAAGCCCCTTGCAGGCCCCTTTGCTGCTGCTCTTCAGAGAAGCTGTATTAACTTTAGAGCCTGTTTTCCAACAGAATGGTCCAAGCACATCACAACTCTCGGCTCGGAGCATCGCTTCAGAACAAGCGACTGACTGCCTTTATAATTTAATATGATGCCACATGAGACTCATAGACCATCTGCAAAAGAAACCAAATCTGCTTTTTGCAGCTTGGTGAGTTGTGTTCTGAAGGCTGTGATGCAGTTTTGATTGTGTGCCTTTGTTATCAGTCATATAACTAAACAAAGTGCTCAAAGGGCAAGTGTAAAACACATGTTTTTAGTAATCGCAGTCTGTTTCTGCTCTAGGTAATTTGTGCCTTTTCCCCTTATAACTGAAAAAAGTCACAATTCCCCTCAAAGTGTAAGAAAGGTCTATGCATAGACATGGCAATATTTTTGTTTGTTTGTTTTTTTGTTTGTGAAACAGAATCTGATCAACAGGAGTTACAGAATCCTTGAAGCTCGTTTCCAGAATTGAGGTGCGCGTGTGATATTACCAAATTCAGGTCCTGGTCACAGCACTCTTTTCTCTAAAAATACTTCCCAACTGAAATAATTAGCAAAACTCACATGGAATGAGGATTAGGCTCTGAAACAGTAAAAGGCATATAAAAAGCTAAAAAGCAAAGGAAAGGAGAGGTATGAGCCATCAAAAGAATAATAAACTACTGGTAAGAAATAAACTAGTTTTATGGTCTATAGGTCCTTCCAAAGAGGGACAGTAATGAAAATATAATCTAAAGCAATTACTTGCTTGGACTAAAAATCAAATTCCTATGAAGTTTTCTGCAGACTAAAACTTTTCAGAAGCTGTAAAATGTTTAAGTGTCTGTTTCAACTTGGAGCTGTATGAGGGAAGTGACACATCCCTGGCTCATTTCTAAGTAGTGGAAAGTAGTTACCTTTCTAGTTTCCAATTGAACTTCATTTAAAGTACCAGTGCCAAAAGACAAGTATGGAGAACTAAGCAGTATTTATTATTTAGTGTTATTCAGCTGTGCTACACAACATTCATTCCGCAGGTTTCATGTCAGATGTGATTCCTTGCAGAGAAAGACATGGAGCCCTCATCACAGTTCTGAAACCGCACTGTTCTCCAGTTCTAATGAGTCTCTGATACACATTGGTCTGTGGCTACTGGGTCACTCCTAAAAGCAGCTTTCTCCTGCCAACATTTCCATTTCATGCAGTACTCACAAGTAGTAATGGGGCTCCCCATTCTGACTCCTGGAGTCCTGTTGCCTTCTGGCACTGGAAAACTGGACTGCTGAACTGCTGAATAACAGCATTCAGTTACAGGACAATACTGAGCTGGCAGTTCTTTACCAAGCTTTCCTTTTCTTAAGTTCTGAATAGAACTCTAAGTGTCCCAGATACTTTACTGGGGCAATCCCACTTTGGAGATAAGTACAGCTAAAGGAAAACCATGCTTCACTTGAAACATCACGGACAATGCTGAACATGATTATATATAATGAAAATTCACAAAGTCTGACTCCACAGCAACCTGCATCATCAATTCAAGCTGTTTTGCAAGCGATTATTTATACTTGTGTACAAAGCAGCACTTTTTTGCATGCACAGCAATAGCTATTTTACAAAAATAGTAAATTATTTTTTTTTGTTTATATACCTACAGTACTAAACAAAAGATCATGTCCAGGTAATAGGTGAGGTTACAGCAGAGTAAGAAAGCTGTAAATTGGCTAAAGCAGAGCTGCTTTCTCTGAGGGTATAACATGGCAAGAAGTTGACAATAGTAGATCTGAAGTGCATAGTTTGGGGACCCTGCTCATTCTCTCTGTATTTCATTTTCACTTGCCACAAACAAATTCAAGCAGGGCTTGATTTCTGATTCCTGCGATATAACAACAACATCATCACTCAAAAAGCCTGTGTACTTCCCCCTTCCTTTAGCAGAGATCACTGCAGAGGAAAAAAAGCACATTGGTAAGATGCTTTGGGCCTAGAGTTTCCCAAACTGTTCCTAAGGGCTCATTTTCAACCCTGCAATTTTCAGCTTTGTAAAAACAGAAGTATAGCCAGGGAGGACTAAAGTCTTTTTCAAGCCGTTTTGGCCATCAATACAGGAAACAATTCAAAGGCAACATGACACTGATAGCTTAATTTGTGAAAATGGATAAATACTGGATCTGCCACATAGCACATTAACCCATGTAACAAATAAATACAGAAATAGCACTGCAATACTTGGTTAAAAGGTTTTGGTTCACAGAGGAGGAAATTCAATTAAAGCATGTAATGTCAATTACTGTCATTTGTAATTTTATTTTGCTTCCCTAGAAACAATACAGATGCAGGATTCTAAAGTTACCTGCATGTTTGATGCAAATGGGATAAAATTATCTAGGTTCTGAGAAAATCCAGATAGTAGTAGGGAAAAAACCCACAGTTTTACCTAACCTCACTCATGGATCTTCTTCCAAGTGCTGATTACATGAGGACTGACAACCCTCCAATCTAAACATATAAGCCAACAATCCAGACCTGAAACAAGACTTTTATGCTTAAAAAAATATGTTAAGTCGTCAGAAAGGTTGGGATGGGAGCACCAGCTTAATTCTCAGCTACTGCAAATGGGCACAGCCTTACTAAAGCCAACAGAAGAACATGGATTGATATTAGAAGAAAACTTGGCTTACTGTTTATACTTACTGATTTCAATTGGAAAATTACAGGGTTAGGTCCTTAATGCTTCTGTCTCTTTTGCTCTGCTCTGTGCAAAAGTGACAGACTAGAAGCTAAGCCTCTCACCACCACAGTAAGAAACACTGCCATCAGTCGTTTTTCTCCTTTGCCACATGCCGTGCACTGCAGTATCAGCACCCATTTCTGCTTTCACACAGTTTTTCAGCTGGAGAGCTCAGTGCTGTTCAGAAGCATCCTACCCATATCATACCCTGTTGAAGTCAGGAAATAGTACCAAAAATGAAGCAGTTGAATTTACTGCTGGTGAAATAAATGTCAGACATATTTCTACCTTGCAAACTGTGATCTTGAGCTACCACTAGAATTAGCAAGAGAAAGTCTTCTGTAAAGACCTCCAAACCATTTTTCTTTAAGTAACACCACCTTTAAATATGGAAGGCATCCTGCCTTTGAAAAAACATACTTTCCTCAATAGTGTAATGGTAAAGTAAAATGATGATTAGATTTATAGGAAAGAGCTAAAAAAAGAAAGACTAAATCAATCAGATGCTTTCTTATGCCTCTAAATGACACACATAAATCGGGTCTATCACGTTCCCCCAGGCTATTTCAGGAGTATGCAGAACACAGAATGATGCAAATTCATTACAAAAAGTCTAAATCTAATCTACCTGAATTTAAAATGCCAGGAATGGCATGGAAGAAGAGAAGACAGACCTTGTACACTATACATAAGCAGAAACAAGAGACATGCAAACTGGGAATCACATAAAATGCTCATTTACAAAGAAATTATAGGTCAGATCCCTGGCAGTGCCAACATCTATTGGTGTGTAAGTGCAGGGAGGAAAGAGGTATCACCAAACTACCTTTGTGCCTTCCCAAGTTCCCATAAGGATGATATGAGGCTGACATCTGGGACTTCAGGGGTGGCACTTAACCTCCCCTCACCATTCACTAAAATCCAAATTATGAAACACCTTCCCAAATAACACAGGTGAAGGTTGACAAAAGACATTCAAAAGGGGCATTTCCAACTAGATCTAGGTGGCAAACGCAAAAAAATTAGGACTGTTGACAAAAATAAAATACCACTTACATGACACAGGTAACCTACAATATAACTGACAAATAGTTAAAAATACGTTGACAAGAACCTGAGGAATTACAGCTCCCTCAGAATGTTGCTATTATTTGTAGTGCACCTTGCAAGGCCCAAGTGTCACTAAACACAGGCAGACCCATTACCCTTTTCCCTAAAAACACAGAAGAAAGCAAATGGTGTTATATCTATAAATACACACACCTTTTTATGCCTTATATCATAAACAAAATCTTTACAACCATACATGCACACAAAATCAGTTCATTTGAAACACTCAATAATACAGCCTCTCTCTCTTAACAAGCAAGTCTCACTCCCTGACATTAAATCAAGACACACTCAGGTCTAAAACCTTCACCTGCAGCCAGACTTGTTGGCTTGTTATGTGCTGACATTTTAAACTGAATGTAAGAATAACTCTCTTCTCATTTTCTAAGAGAGCTATGCTGGATCAAAATCTAAACACAGCAATGCTACTGAAAATGCAGAAACAAAGTCAGCAGAATCTCAGCAGCATAAAACTGGTATGCAGGTCAGACCTAAATCACAACCCCTGCCAACTTCTCTTGTGGCACAAAAATATTACTCAGCAAGAGTAAAGGCAGCACAGCTGATTGCCAAACAGCTTACTAGTGCCATGATGCTACTTCTCAAGAGAAGAACTACAGTGTACTGACTTACAAAGATGTCCAAAATTGGCTCAAAGTTTGTGGCAGAGTAAGAGGAAAATCCCCTTGATTTATAGACCTGTACATTAACAAGCCCCTCTTTCTCATTACTCTCTCACTGCCTTCCATTTAGTCTTCATGTTACTCGAGTTGAATTTCCTTTATGCCCAGGCCCTATTCACTGCCTGCATTACTACACCAATTCCACTTGAGATCTCCGTTTCTAGAATCCTGCCAAGCTGGCAATATGGTTCCTGAGAGACTACTTTCCCTGACATGCAGTAAGCTATTTATTGACACACCACTGTTCCCATTCAGTTCTGCACCTAAGCAGTGAACTGGATAGCAGTTCCATATGTTGGAGCTGTTACACTTCTCTGGAAAATTATATTACTTTGGGTAAATAAAAAGCTAAGAGCAGCAGGAAAAATATCATAAAAATGCAGCCGAATTTGTTTCATCCTGCCTCCATCAGCAAATTTGGTCTATGACCTCTGCATATGACTCATGCAAGTGCTTTAAAACTTGCAGTGATTTATATTTTCAGGATAGGAAGTTCAAGGCTTATATTTCTGTTCTCCAACCGTACATTATTTCTCTCCATACACAATTTCTCGGTAATTATCTATGAACTAAAACATATAGGCATCTTTTTTTCTACTTTGTGGTGCATATTAACCAAAACCATTCATCTCAGTAACCAGTCTCTGTGTTCTTGGCAGAGTAGAGCTGACGTGTAGGTTATTCCTGGAACCATACTAGGTTGATGCTCTCACCATAGTTTTAGTCATGGAAACTGGCTTCTAGCGAGACAGGCATTGTTTGTGAGAAAGGAAATTCCCAGCATGTCTGTCAGGAACAAGAAGTAGCAGGGTACATCCCTTAAAAATGTAATATTTGCATCGTGCTGTTCATCAGAAGACCTTAGTCTGTTCTACAAATCAAGTAATACTCTTTGGAGCTTTGGGCTCATGTCCTGCTGAGAGAGCGCTCTCTGTACTCGCAGTCCCTCTGCAGCACAGCTTCACCCCTCAGTCTTACCTTCATAAAAGAGCAACAAGTCAAAACACCACACAGACACCAGAAAAAGAGAGATCTTCTCACCCGTCACATGCACACAGACTATTTCTGATCCCACATTCAGTAACCTAACTTTCCATTAGTTTTTCAGACAATTCCATAAAATCATTAGCCTACACGCTACTGTTCTGCTGCCATCCTGCTGATCAGAACCAGTGACCTAGCTCCCATGGAGGCAACTCTAAACCAAACAGAATTATTTCTGGACTTCTGTAGGCTGCTATGGAATGGCATGAAAGCTTCAGTGAACTGGACAGCCTATTTACAAGAGTTTACAGCAGTTCTGTTATGTGGACACACTGTGGAATGGTGAGACAAAAGGTAACTCTACAACCCACTGTGTGTATCTGGTACTTATTCCACATATTTGAGCTCTGGATTTTAATCCCAGAAATGGTAGTGCCAGGGTTCAAGGCATATGGTACACTCAAGGAACAATCTGATGGTCAGTGTCTGGGTGCCCTAACATTTCCCTGTGTGTCTTACAGGGCTCTATTTGAATTTGTAGTCTGCTTTGAAGAGAGCCATAGAAGAGGCTACTTTTCAGTTTCTCTAAAGATTATTAGTTGGGCTTTTGGATCCACGGACCTTTGTTTTCTATGGTCTATTTGATGTGTATCACAACACTTGAGAGGTTACAAGTAAGGTCTCACTGACTTGAAATAGATAATTTATTTCCTTTGTGATGCAGGCCTGTAAGAACCACAGTGCAGCTTTAACCATAGATATGTTGATTTTACCCTCTAGGGACCAAGTTGGGAATTACTGTACTGGTTAGCTGCAACTCATTAAGCACTCTTTGCCTTACTCCTGTAAAATTTAACAAGTAGTCCATTCAGTAAAAGAGTAAAAATCTGCCTCCACGGATAAATTCTATGGGGCTCTGTGTCTTCAGCACTTGCCTCTGCAGGATATTCTATGACAGTAAAAGCAAAGTGTCTCGCACATCAGAGTCTGGAGAGTTTTTGTGGCATTGATGTTCTTCCTGCGTGCTCTCTTGAACTGGTCATGCCCAGACAGTGAAAACTTTTTCATCTCCTTTTTCTACAGTACCAGCAGAAATCAACAGTTCTGCTCTATCTAACGGGAAATCTCTGGGGTCTTATGAATCATGTGTTGGCAGCTTAATCTAGATGGAAATCTGTGTTCATCCCTGGAAAGCCTTGCTTTAAAACAATTTTCTGTAACATTCAGACTTTAGTTGATCTTAAAATTTATTTCTAGTCTGAATGAGTTAAAACACAGGTGACGTTTCCCTGCTGAATGATCAGCTCAAGCACAAAACCTGATCTGACAGATCTGGATCAGTTTTAGAAGTTGGCTGCAAAATGTTACATCAGTGAACAAGTTAATCCTAACCAAGGACCTGAAAGCTTCTGTTTTTCTTCAAATGTTTCCATTTTCATTAGTACTACAGGGCATGTCAGGCGAATCCTGCCCTTTGTTATTTGTGCAGCCCAATTGCAATTAAGCTAACAAGTCTGCTGTAGTACAGGATGGTGTCCAAACCCTTTTCATAGCTGTGGTTGCTCAGGAAGAAGAAAGCAAACCCTTAATTTGTCACTGAGGTAAGCATTTATCAACTGCAGGCACAAAGGAAGGTCAACACATCTCTGCCGTTTCAGAACTACAATGGCACTTTAAGCCTCCTGACACCACTTGGATGCAGACAATGGTCATTATCACAATTTCATGAATATGACAGAAAAGAAAGAGAATTTGCATGCAGTCTCAGAACAGACCCAGGATTAGTGCTCAAGGCTGTTGTCTCCCAGGCACAGGCTTAGTCCACTTCAGCAGCAGTCCCTCACCCACATCACTGTCCTCTCATCCACTTTCCTGATTCGAGCTGGTCACCTTCTGAACACTACTTTCACCTTGTCCATCTCCCCCTCCAAGCCCCAGGTTTATTGTCACCTTCCCACTCTCCCGCTCTGGTGCAGCTGCTGCCACTTCCTCGCAATGGCTTCCCCCTTCTCGACCCTACAACTGCAGGCACAGAGCCAGAGCCTCCATGTCCAAGTGATCTTGTTTTCCAGATCCTGCAGGGAGCAGAACCAGAAGGTAAATGATGAAAAACAGCACCCTGTGTTGCCAATCCAATTTATCATATTTTGAATGCAGGTATTAAAAATATGAAAAGTATTATTAACTCTCTCTTGTCCCACTCAGAGGCACTTTAAATTGACTGTTTGAACTTTGCCTTACAAATCTGTTCCAAGTATTAACCGCTGATTTTACACTACATCCTAGATTGCATAGTTGTCACCAATCTCCATCCTTCTCTGACCCCTGTAAAACATTTTTCCTGACAATTTTTTGAAAAGTCTTTAAATACTATTAGGAAGAGAACCTGATAGTATATACTTCCAGAAACTTGTGTTGGCAGAATTAAGTTTAAAAGCACTGCATAAGCGAAAGAAAATATTTCCTGGATCAATCAAGGCTTAGTGTAATAAAGGGAAGATGTTGCCTTTAACAGTCAAAGGAATCTACCACCTTGTTAAAGAGCACCAGCCAGCCAACCCGTGCTGATGAACAAACAGGAGATTTTCAGTTTCTGGCCCCTCACACAGTGAACCTGTTGGTTTATAATTACAGCTCTCTTTGCCTTGCCAGGGCAGGGGGAAAGGGCAGTTGAGAGGCTGTGCTCCACCACAGTAGCACCTGCATGCAAATGCAGCGATATCAGCTTAGGGGCTCCTAAGGGAACCACTTGCCATAAGTAAATGCACTTTGACAGCAGCTCCTAATAAGAGGAAGGAAATGAGAGAGAGAAAGAAAAGTGATAGGAGACAAAAGGACTTTATAAAACAGGGCTTTATTGCTTTCATTTGTAGCATTTTCTCTTTGTTCTCTTGAGCCTTCCAATTCCAGATGCTGCACAAAAGAGATACCTGTCTAAAAAAGTTTATTTCAATCTGTAACTGACTTGCAAGATGCTTCACAAACTCAACAGCCCATTATTAGGAGTAACAATGAGCTACCTCTAATTAATTTGGTGCAGCCTTTGCTTCTGATACCAATCAAATCAATATTAATGGGGAGTTTGTGCTCTCTCATTACAGCACAAAATGGGTACCAATCTTCTCATGAAGATTTTTGGACCATAGACTGTGTTTGAGGTCAGCGTAGTTGGCTTCTTCCCACACCCCTTTTTTCAACCAGGATGGAAAAAATATATAATGATGTGCTATTTAGTACCTGGATAAAAATCTACATTCAGGCTGCCTACACCGAGAGACTGAAACCAGTTCAATATGAAGAAATCTCAGTCTAAGAAAATAAAGAATTTGGTAGCTCGCAGAGCTCAAATTAAACACTTAAATAGGTAACACTAGATATTTCTCATGCTGCCTCACATTTCTCTATTTATTTTTATCTGCAGGATCAGGCGTGTTAGAGAGGGAGGCCTGGTAAGAATTGCCTCAGCCATCATTCTTGGTTACTTACATCTGTGGTCAATTTTCCACACTTTCTTCCATAAAAGGTAAACGAGGCACTGTACTTGCAACAGGATAATCTAAACAATATGAACAATGTTACTGTTAAAGACCATCTGGCTCATCAAGCACGGCTCCAGACTTTTAACTCCTTGAATAAAGTGTGGAACCCTGCAGTGTATTTTTTTTTACTCAAAATTCATTTTTAAAATGGTAAAAGTATTGCTCCTGGAGACACGAGGGACTCAGACTGGGAGGAAATTCAGTTTCTGTTTTTATCCGTCCTGTATCTCACACATGTCGCAATCCGGGCTGGAGACAAACACTCAGACGTCACATTTTTCTACAAAAAAAAAGCCCTACGTGCGCAACTGGTATGTGTGGGGTTGGCATTCAGAGGGGAGACAAGAGGGTTAAGTATTTCATAACTCACTTCAACTTAATGGCCTGATTCTGCCACTTCTTGAAAGGTAATAAAAGTCAAAGAAGGGTCACTGGGAATTAGAAGAAAATAAGGGAGGAGAGGGGGTAAAGGTGAATGAGACCAAAGAAGGCTTTTGCTAATTGTACACACAATTTCTTATCTGTAAGTAAATTAACAAGTGGCTGGTCTCTGGGAGAAAAATGTTAAAGCAAAGCAGAAAGAAAATATCCTGGAAGAGAGCAAGCTGGTAGGGAGAAAACAGAGTGATCCCTGAAGTCCAAAGAGCAAAGGAAGCCCTGGAGCTGGCTGTGCTCTGTACACCAGAAGCCAGACTGTGGCTCTGTGCCTCAGTTTCCCCACCCACCCGCTCCCAGGGGAATTGCAGCCCACGGGGAGCAGTGCCAGGATTCACTTGAGCTCTGTGAAGTGCTCAGAAACGCAGAGCGGCAGCAAGCTCGTGCCTTGAAGAAAAACAGTTCCACAGACACACAGGAGTTAAATATTCCCACACTTTCAAAAGGCTATGCACCTCAAAACACACTTGTTTTTGAACTGAGTGACAGAAAGAATTACATCTTGTCATGGGTCTTTGTTTAGTTTTTGCTCAGCTCTGTGATTTCTCAACTCTGTGATTTCTGTGCACAGAGCGGGTTAAAAAGCCCTGTAAGCACTGGCTGTAACAGAGGGCAGGGTTTTGGTCCTCAAGAGGGTTGTTATCCTCCAAAGAAGTTTTAATAACATTATAAAAAACAAAACAAAACACAACAAAAAAAATCCGAAACAAAACAAAAAAAAAAACCCTGCAACTAAGTGGTTGTTGAAATACTTCAATGCTTTGTATTTAATTTCTAAAAATATTTTTGGAAGGCAAAGCAAAGAAAATGAATTAGAGCATAGTTAGATTTTTTCTTTTTGTGTAAACACAAAAATTAATTTTCACATTCAGCGGTTCCTTGCTTTAAATTCTGCATCTTGTTTTAACCAGAAACATCACCCTATCTGGTTTCTAGGTAGAGCACATACAGGGCTGAACCTTCCCCTACAGTAAGTTCTTCCAGCCACTCCCAGAAACATGTGCCCACAACCCTTTTTTCAAAGTCTACTCTGGTTTAGACCTAATTTTCATTGAAGCTATTATAACATAAGCCCACTGCAATATGTACTGACATACATAACGTTGAATTCTTAGCTTACAAAATCATTTGAACACGCAAGCAGGGTTTTTTTTAATTTTGAAAGAAATTGTGTTTAATATATGCTCATGACTCATCAATTCGGAAAAAAAAAAAAGCAGTTTTACAGTAAGCAAGATAGGTCAGGCAGTTTTATGATTAATAGGGTCAAAAAGTTAGAATTCATACTTAAAACTTTGGTTGCTCACACTAAAACAGTTAACCCTATCTACTGAGCAACAACTATACACCAGGCCCCCAAAAAACAATGTAAAAATTCAAAAAGAAGCAACACGATGTTACAAAACACTTATTTTGATGTTTGCTCATTCCATTCAAAACCAGAGCAACAGATTTCGAGACTTTCTGGGTGTAACTCTTCCAAAACAAATCAAGCTTTGAAGTATGAGATGTCAGAGTACAATCTGTAAACCAGGCATGCCCTAATGGCTACTTTGCTGCAAAAGCATCCCGTTTTCTGATGTACCAACTGAAAGTCCCTTTCCTCCTACTTAAGCTAATATTAGGATTTGAAAAAATGAAAACAGAAATCATTTGATCAACAAATGAGTCTCTTGCCAAAACATCCTGTATGTTAATGACAACATCAGTTACAAAACCGTCTGCCAGTTACATCGTAGCTCCGAGAAAAATATCACTCCTTTAAATTTATTTTGCTGCGAACTTGACTGAGTGCTCGTGATAGTAAGCATCAAATGCACTGTAAGCTACTACTGGATTTTAATTAGGAGCATTCCACAGGAATAATGCTAACACGTGCTGAGTGATAAGCGTGTATGCGCTAATACTGTTCCGTAAAGCCTTAAATTACACGCTTCAGCGCGCTGGATTTAAATCCTAGAAGACACTGGCACCAATTGCTGGGATTACAACTTTCAATTAAACCTAGAACTAAATTACTGGATTTCAAACCATTTCTTTAAGCCACACCTGTCTGCTAAGCCTTTCACCACGTTCACACTTAATAACCCTTAACATTTTTCGTCTCGAAAGCTCGAAGGTTCTTCCAAATTTAATCCCCGTCGCTGCGCTCCACTTCACATGTATGGAAACTGAGGCACACAGTAATTAAATATCCAAACTAGTGCAGGAACCTGTGCCATGACCACTGCTTTTAAAAGCGGTGATTGCACCTTGTTCCCAAAGTTATTGATCATTCTTACTCCCACATGATCATCATTTCTTGCACAAGTATTCATATAGCCTTAAGATAAATTATGTCAGGAAAGAGCTTTGGATTAAACTGACCAACCGGCCAACAAAAAAAGGTTAGTTCTAACCTATGTCAGTTCCTGATCCCACACATTCCACAGCCACAGAGACACTTGAGTTGGCTCAAGGGAGGCAACACCCCAGAGTTTATGATCGGAGTGAGACTCCATCTTTCAGTCAGCTTGTAAGATTAATGAAACAACACCATTAGTGCTGGAACTTTCCAAAATCCTGATAACACTCAGGACCACGTGATCATTCAGCAGAGAAGGTGAAGAGGGAATGTGCACCTAAAAAACAATACTCTAGACAGTACAACCAGCATTAGGGGGTGGGTCTTCAGAACGCTCATGGTAAAACTGAGAAACTCCTTATATAACATACTACAGGTGTCAAAACCTTCACATGGTCAGAGGCCAAATGGGAAAATTCACCCCAAAAAAACTGTTTGGAGAGAGGTTTAGTGAACGTACACAAAAAGAGTTGCCAAACTGGTGGAGGCTGGCAGAGCATTCTGAAAAACCATCATATGTGTCTCACACTCCTCTACAAACGTACATTCCTGGCCATTATGTGCTGAGCTGGTTGGGCCTTCACTTGTCTGTCTTCATACTAACTAGCAAATATAAGAGAGAGGGCTGCTATTTATAAAAAAAATGCTTATTAAGTGAAATATTAAATTAACAAAAGAAATCAAGACTCCAACATTCCTACTTAGATCATAAACATTAGAAAACTATCAGATAATTATACCCACGGGTGTAATTCAGCTTTTATTTCAAGACCTGAAATGGTAAGATTTCTCTGGGGCCTTTCAATGGTCTTCTGCAATGAAACCTCCAGAGGAAATAATTACCTTTTGTGGGTAAAAGGAAAAGAAATTGCACCCTGACCCATACATGTAAATTAACACAGCTGAGTCTGTAGCCATTATTTAGGAGGCATGCTCTAGGTGGGCAACTTTCTAGACTTGGCAACAGAATGTTATGTTGAATCAGCACAGAAAAATTCTAAATAATTGACTGATGGCCTGGAGCATCTCTCATGGGGAGAGGATGAGACAGCAGGGACTGTTTAGCCTACAGAAGAGAAGGCTCAGGGGGATTACATCAATGTGCACAAATATCTGAAGGGAGGTTGTAAAAAAGGCAGAGATAGACTCTTCTCAGTGGTGCCCAGTGACAGGACCAGAGGTAATGAGCACGAACCAAAACACAAGAGATTCCATTTGAACATCAGGAAAAACATTTTTACCATGAGGGTGACCAAGCACTGGCAGAAGTTGCCCAGAGGGGTTGTAGAATCTCCATCTCTGGACATATTTAAAAGCTATCTGGACATGCTGGCTCTAGTGGCCCTGCTTAACAGGGACGTTGGACCAGATGACCTGCAGAGGTCCCTTTCAACCTCGGCCTCTCTGTGATTCTGTGACTCCAGACACACAGTGATCTTTGTGGCCCAGCACTCACACTGTCTCGAGCAACTGCAGATGGATGGAGATACATCACCTACCTCCCTTCACACTGCCTGCACGAGCCCGAGGTCCCAAGGCTCTGGTGCACACAGTGACTGTCCAACTCAGAAATGCTTAGAAAGTTCAGCTATTGAGGCAAATTGCAGAACAGGACCCCCACTGCAGGAGCACAGAATTGAGCAAAGAATCGACTGGGCCATGCCTGCCCCCAACCACTCTTTATATGCACAGACATCAAATAACCAACTCATATTAAGGAAATGTTAGCCATGTGCATATACAGGAACACCTCACTCTTTTCTTGCATTCCTACAAAGAGTTAGATTCATTTAGTACTCTGGTAAAAAGTGGTACTGCACAAATACGCTCTGGGCATAAGATCTGTCACAAATCAAAAATATTAAGAATTATTTTGTCTTGTATCTAGTGTTTGATATATTTCATAAATCCTTGCACACACTGGCAAGCAAATGACTTGAGTACTTTGTGAAGCTAACATGTATCACTTCTGAGTAAAGAAATGATCCTGTCCTTTTCTGGAGACTGACATTACAAAAGTAGGTAGTTGTTTTCTGCAGAGGAAATCCCCGAAACTGCACATTCTAGTCCATACTCTGTAGTAACTGCTTTGAAGCAAAAAGAAAAATGCTTGGGTTGCTGCTCCTTCTGCAAAGGTTTCTGTGTTAGAAAGAACAATGTATGCTAACAGTTTTAAAAAGCCTGATGAACTAAAAGACGAGGAGGACTCTGCTAAACATAGAATCCTCTACAGTGCCTGGACGAAACAACAGAAGAAAACTGCTGCAGCTGATTGTACTGTCTCTAGGTCTTGGCATTCATTATTTAAGTTCAGTGGAAACTGTTCAGCCTTGAAGTAGACTGACTCATGCACTTTAACTTCCAATTTCCTGCAAACAATCCATTAGTTTTTGGCAAGTTTCATACTGCACAGTACTTCCCTGAAAAGGGCAGCTCCCAAACTCTTCCAATTTCAACAGTGTTTTTTTGTAAGAGAGTTTAATGAAAGTAGAATTTGTACTCGTGTCCTCACAAAACTGAGTGCGATCCCCACCTGAAGACGTCTGACACACTCATCAAAGGTATATGAACAAATTTGTTCCTAAAGATTCTCTCCAAATGTACTTGTTGGGACAAATCCTACTGGGCTGTACTATACTCTCCATGTGAGGCAGTGGGCATTTATCAGAGAACAGGAGCTGAGTCTAGATGTCCACTGTTGAGTTTTATCTGACGAGGAAACTAAACCCAGTATTTTCATACTACCTACACTTCTCCCAAAAGTGCACTACCTACTCCTACACTTCTCTGGATATATAATGGCTGAAATGAGCTTGATAAGTAAACACTAATTCCGTCATTTGCAACTAAAATGGCTTTTAAATTTACCATTCCCCTCAAATATTTTGTCACTAAGTGGTATCTGAAATATGTCAGTAACTCAAAATGGAAAATAACTGTGGTATCTCTAACGCCACCAGTTGGTAACTGTAGATAAATGTGGTCTAGTAAACAGTGACTAGTAAAACAATTCTTCTTCCATCCCCAGGATGTAATTATTTAAAAATGAGAAAGGAGACAAAAGCATCGACATAAATACATGCGAATACAACTTTCAAAGTACTCAGTGGTATTCCAAATCCATATGTGCTACAGTTCAGCTGATACAGTATAAAAGCTTTGCACACTAAAATTAATTTTTTTAATCTGTGGACTTTGCAGAGCATGGTGCTGGAATCTTGTGTTTATCTACACTCTGAAAATGCTACAGTAAACAGCAGCACAGATTTCCCCACCTCAGCGTACCAAATCTCCATCTATACAACAGGTTGTATAAACAGGTTGCAGAGTTTTCACGTTTATTCAGGTCCCCAGCCCTCTCTCCTGGGACTGTCAGCAAGCACAGATTATTAACCGAGATTTGCAAAATACTCTGCTCTTTGTAAGAACTGACCCAATCTCATCCAAATGATTTTACTTATGTGACAAAACCATCAAATGAATAGTGGCCACTATGGGAAAGTTCATATGCAACAAACTAGGCAAGATGGTCTGGTAGCAAAAACGTTTACAAAACCTAGAAGCAAGCTCCAGAATGTTTTGAAAGGTTTGTTTTTAAGTGTCTAAAAATGCCTTGTGACTATGAGGAGACTATACATTGTGGCAACTTAAGTGGCTATTTAGGCACCTATATTCACTGTGTGTTTAGGTGTTCAGAAGACATCTACCAGCTCCACAGGTGCCTGCATCCCAGCTGGGAAAGTCCAACAGATATCTAATTCCCTATTGCTGTACATGAACGCAGGCATAAACCTGATTCAGCTAGCTGCCTTTCCCAAGCTAGACTTTGCACAAGTATTTCCACTCTAAATAGGATATTGAAAGATGGCAGAACAAAGTTATAGCAATTATTACCTACTCCAGAGGGTTACCTTATTTTCTGCACAAGCAATGTGTCATTTGATCTCTCATGGCAATGCTGAGTTTGTCTTAATTTCTTGGTACGTAGGTTACTATTCTCCACTTCAGAAAGAACTCTCTCTTACCTTGCAGAAAAAACTAGACAGTAACCCCAAAGACTAAATGCTTGAACAATTAGCATAAACCAAGCCCTTTTCTTTCTTTCTTGTTTTTTTTTAATAGACTTTAATTTCCTCATTTTTAAAAATGTGCAATTTCTTGCAGCTATGTTTGAGGTTCAGTCTGACAGATCCGTTCACTCTTTCTACTACATTTTCAAGCCTTAACAGAGTCCTTAAGTTCTGAGCCCCTGACTTGATCCATGTATGGATCTTTGAGCACATGAATGGTTTCTTGACTTGTCTACTTGACTTGTCTACTTGCATGTTTATTGTTAAGCAAGGAATTAAGTGGTTTGTCAGACTGATCCCAAGTGCTTAGCATCTGAACAGCATGAATTTTTACTCCACTGGGTAAGAAAACCTTTCCCAGAACTTCATCTCTCTACCCATGATAACTGCCTACATATGACTCTTACTTTCCTGACAAAAGAATAAAATTTACAGACATTCTGATCTGTCTGGGACTTATTACTGAAACTGGAGACCGATGGTTTGAACTGGAGAATCAAATGAAGCAGAGCCAGTATAGTAGTCATCGAGGGGTTAAGCTAATTTGTTAGTGCCCTTGCTGTTTCTTGCTGTCAGCCACTATGCATCCACTCTTTAAATTCTGAAAAGAACACCGACCTTTAATCTGTGGTATTAGTTCCTTTGACAAAATGGAAGATTATGTCTTTTTCCCACAAGCCTTCATGCGAAGCTTAGCCAGCTTCCATCTGGTCTGGCTAATTAAATGTAAGTTAACATTAAGTTAAGAGCCAGCTCCAGCCCACAGACCTTCTATTCTGCAACAGCAGATTTATTAATTGGCCAAACTATTTGCGTATTTAATACCAATTTTTGATTACTTCTATTTTCTTCACTCTCTCATGAAAACAGGGAAATGTTTTTGAAGACATATTTGCATAATTTCAGTTCAGAAACACAAAACATTAAGACGTGCTAGTAAGACTCTGAGCAGCCATAAAACTGTCAGGCTTTTTTAATTCTGTATTTGACATGTTAATAAAGTACCATCATAACAGTGTGAAGGATCTGCCTATTATGCACAAGATCTGGAATCACTGGAGCTGTACACTGGAGCTGGCCGTGACCCACAATCTGGCCCTATATGTACTAAAACTAGAGCCAGTTGTTGTATTCCTTATTCAGGCAAAACTTTCTTTGACTCTAATGGGCGTTCTGTCTGAATGAAGAACAAAGGGATTAGATCTAATATGGGGAGTTACTAATTAGAATCATGCCCACAGTTAATTTTTGATAAGATGTTTTTGTAAAACTGAAAATACAGAAAATCTACTAAGCCAAAATGGTGCTTTGCACTATTTTAACATTAGCTCTGTGTAGGTCTGGTACCTAATTTATTTCACTGTATTTAACATTAGTTGTTAGAGAAGAAAATTATAGCCTTCAAGACTTTTAAAATAAGTAATGCAGCAAAGTTAGATTTACAAATTTGTTTTAACACCTGACATTACTTTGAGAAAGACTGTTATCAAGTAAAACAGTTTAAATCTCTTAAGCAAACCTCCTTCTTTGGTACAGAGGCAAAGATCACATTGAGAACTGCTATTTATTAACATACTTATTTAACATAATGCCTGCTGCCACTGTATATAAAGCAAATTTAAAAATTCAAACCCCAGGAAACTTCTACCTAGTTTACACAAACAAAAAAAATGCAACACCAGATTAGTTGCTGTTAAATAAAAAAAAAAAAAACCAACCAATTAAAAGTTCAGTTTCATATAAAAGTCTAAACTATATCAAGGCATGCATCAGATAGTTTAAAAAAACCAAAACAACAAAAAACTCGAATGGCACAAAGGTATCCAATGGAGTAAGACTAAACACTGAAATGAGGAGACCACTGCTCTCTTCCACTTCTTACTCTGCAGATTTGATCACATGAGTAAATCAATTCATTTTTTTCTGTCTCAGTTGCCCCAAGCAGGTGGTGCGGAGAGAACAAACATTTCTCCTTTTCTGGTCTCACTTTAAAATTCCCAGGTGTTTAAAAACATTCAGATGAAGATGTTCTGTGTAAGGACAGACTACTAGCAGCTAGTATTATGTTGGAAATAGAACTGGACAAGCAATTCACTTCTAAGTGACTCTGAAAACAAAAATGCTGTTGTTACATAGTGCAAGACCAACAACAGACACAAAGCATTTTTTATTGTTGGTTATAATGTGCAATTATCTTATCAACTTATTCTGTTGTCTTCTCTGCCCAATAAATTTTAACAACCTCCTTGATAAAAAAAAAAAAAACCTCAAGCCTTTCTCATGAACCTTTATCTCTGTTTTACCCTCTGCCCAGCTTACTTTACATTTGTGTTCTTACTGTACACACCAACTCTGTTTATCTCCATAGCTTACCCTTGGAATGCTGTTCTGAACAGAGTTGTTATTTACTTGGACAAGACCAACTTCACTCAGAATGTCTGATAAAATCCACTGGGGAAACTCCCTCTAAAACGAAATACGAGATACAAAATGCAACCTGAATTTACTAGTCCGGCTCTAAGGCCAGACCCGGTTTTCTTCTAAAGGCCACTAAGATTCAGCCCATATTTAAAATACCAGACCTGCAATACAGCAAACCGCTGAGCTCCATTCTGACACACTACTGGCTGATTCCTCTGAACTAATTCCTGGCACTCACTCGGCTCACGCCAGCTTTCCTCGTGAGCTGGAGCCACCTTGTGCCCTACAGAGCACCTGCACCCTGAGGTCCCGTCAGGAAAAATTGTATTTACACGCTGGTTTTCTGTGCATGAGGCAACAACTCCTGAAAAATATTTATTAGGATTCTACGTAAATCGTTTCATTTGTTAGTTACTGTTTCGAGCCAGTTAAAAATTAACAAAATAATAAAGGTGCAAATCGACTGGATGCTGATTATTTTATTCCAATCCAACCCACCACTGCAATGAGGTTTTAGGAGTTATGCAAGGCACTAAATCACTTAGAACGCTCATGGGATAACTATTTTCCAGTTTATTATCTCTTCTTACCTATGATTGAGAATCATAACAAAGCAGTGACAAGAATCTGAGACCACAAGCTGCTTTGCTGGGTTTTGCTTTGCAGTAAAACAGTAAAGTCTCTTTTACGTAAGCATACGGCCTTAAAAATGTTTACAAGTGCTGCAGTTCAGATTTGGCCTCTAGCCATAAAATTCAAATCCAGCTTGGAAACATGCCCAAAACTCAGAGGTGATTTTTTTTTGGTCATTATAAAATAGGGATCACATGCATTAAATAGATCTGGACACATCTCCAGAAGCTACTGGGGCAAATTCTGACTTGGGGCCAAACCTACCATATTCATGTTCTTTTATTCTAATAGGATCAATATCAAATGTGTTGAGGGTATGAGGCTATTGAACCAATAGGTATTTCCTTTCCTTCTTAAAGCAAGAGTGATTTTCTTTATTCCAAGTGCGGAGGACAGATGTGATCGTACCTTCTAATAAAATCAATATGCATCATTCAAACACATGAGACCTGACATTTCTTCTTCAGCCTGAAAGCGTAGGCCACAAAAAAAAAAACCCAAAACCACCAAAAACCACAAACCCCCAAACCCTGAACTGCATAGTTACAACAAAAAGTGTTCTGACCTTTTACCATTCTTCTTCTTCATGCACTCTGACGACAAGTTAGGCATATCATCTTTTGAATTCAGCACTGCAATACATTATACTGCATTTACTCTGAGCACTCTGACATTATCATTATCTTCTTTTGTGCCCGACAGCAACTGCAGCTCCTATAATGCCATTATTGTAATTAAGAACAATCTGAACCATTGACAGCATTGCCTCGTTTGCTCTAGAATCCCCTGTGCATTAGTGTTCTTCTAAACCAATATTTCACTATTAATACTTTGCTACTTTAGAACCGCCTACGGTTAAAAGAAAAAAAAAATTATTAGGCCTCAGCCTGACTCGATGGCCAAAGAAAAACTTGTTGAGAAAAAAATAAATGAAGGGCGGTATACTGGCAAACTGTTATGCTTTTCTTTACACGTGTTGAAAATGGATTCACACCCTGCCAACCTATTCAGGCTGTTACCCAGGTGAGGAAGCTTACTTTGGCTTTCTTCAAAAGGACCACCTGTACAGATACAAAAGAAAACATCTCTTCTCTCACTAAATGTACCCAAAGTACTTCTCTGTCTAAACTCTCCCTTTCATTAATCCAGCTCACAGTTGGATAAGTAGGGCACAGCAATTTGGACATTCTTGCTTGGGAAATTCTGACCTTAGCACCCACCCTGATGGCACACGTGCTCTCTGGGCTGCCTGCACCCCCTCCATCTGTTTGCTGAGTATGACACCTGCCTGTTTTCTGAGCCAGGAACGTGGTCAGCCACAGCCCTGTGATCACCTAACACCCGAGTCTTTCACTGTCTGTAATTCCAGGGAAACAATTAACTGTGAGCTAAAGAAGTGCAGGTACAACTGGCAGGACAGCACTGACACATTAACGCGCACATCCTAGAAGCCAGGCCAGAAAGCCCATGGACAGGCCATGGGAAGGAAGTTAACTTTTTCCCCTGCAGGAAATGAGAAGCTGGAGTGCTAAATCCTAGTGGAAAATAAGACAGCAGTCATTACCTGCTGAGGTAAGAAAAGGGCTATGTTGAAGTCCACCTATCGAACATGGCTGGTAACATGGAGCTTTAGGTATTTTTAGTAGACATGAACACAGAAAGCACTGTATGAAAATGATCAAAGAAATGTGGCCAGTTGGAAAAGCTGGTATCTCCAAAGGAAAAGGCAGAAAAGCACAGATGAAAAATGTTATTTCATAACTCCCCTTCTCAGTCCTGTTTCTAGCATAGTTAGCTTAACTTCACCTGAATTATCTGCTTGTGCACTGCTGCAGCAGCCAAAGCCAAGAGGCCAGAACTAATTAGTGCACTTGAAAGTTGACTTACTGCATGCAAAGGCAGGTAAAGAGGTTCAAGTACCACATGAGACTTCAGTATTAATACCATTGATGTGGTGACAAACTTTTTCTTCTTGTAAACATACATTCCAACAAAAAATTGTGTACCCTATGCTAAAGAAATATTGAGGAAATTATAATGTTTAGGGCTCCATCTAGGATTTGATTCTTTCAAAGCTTTTGCAGTATGAGATTGCATTTTCATATCTGGGAAATTACTACTGGTCTGGAGATGAGCAGCTGCTCCTCACTCTACCACACCCTTCAGTCTCTGCTCAGAGCTTTTGAGGGGGACCAGTGGCCAATGACAATTGTTGCACTCCCTCTCCTACCACCCTGACTGAAGCCCCTTTTTCCAAACAGGATTTCACAGGTTTCACTATGAATAAAGGCTGATCTCTCCCATCACTGGGTCAGTGCCACAGACACTCTATGGGAAAGGTGAAGAACAGGACCAGCTCTATGCTAAGCAGAAATCAGAGAAGCCAGAAGGACTTAAACATGACTACAACTACCGAGAATGACTCACAAAAATATACATTGCACATGTTTTCCTTTGCAAAAATAATTATCTAGGGAAAAGTAACATATTGTTAAACATGGTACACTATGTGCTGTTTAATGCAAACATCAATAAGACCTCAGAAAGAGAAGTGCGAAGATTAAAATAAAAGCAGTGTTGCCATCTCATGACCAACATGCTCTCTTTTATTTTGTATGAAATCCACATATATAACAAGAACATTTCACAGTACCACGTGCAATTATTTTACAGAGACTACTACAAAACTAAAAGGAAAGCAGAATGTTTGGGACACTGTAGAGCCTTGTTATTTAACCCTGCAATTCTTTAATATTTTGAGTAAGATCATTGCTTGGTTGAACAGTCTAGAGCCAGGTGCAGGATCTGGGTGAACAGATGGTGGCTAATCTTCCTAATAGAGCTCTGCCAATACAACTCACTCTTGACCAGCCACATCCCTATTTTTTCTGGCCCTTGGTTTTCTCTGGCCTGAGCACAGTTTGCCAAGGGGTAGTTGCAAAGTAGGCTAAGGATTCACATAAGGTTGTTGATCTGATTTGGCTTTTGCTCCAAGACATCTTTTGTTTGTATTTCAGTCTGGTCACCAAAGTGAATTAACTCACTGGTACATCAATACACACCCAATTCCAACAGGGACGAGGGTATCCAAGCCAAGTAATGTTATCTATTAATAAGTATTAGCACACCAAGCAAAAAATGTATGATGAAACATGTGAAGAGCAAGGCTCCGAGTGCCTTTGCTACTCGGTGCTCCGACCACACACTCAAAAGCATCACAGAAATTACTACGAGCTGGGGAAGGCACACAGAATACACAGAGAGAGCAAGTTGAGCCTTCAGCCCCACCCCAGCATCTGGAAGAGCTACAAGTGAAAATGTGAAGCGCTGCAAAATATCCTCCCTTCCAGCTCATCCTCTCTCACGCAAAATGGCATCATCACACGAACGGCTTCCAGCACAGCACTGACTGCACCAAGTGCAGTGTTAACTGTCCTTTCAAGGGTCACCTCCTTTTTGGTTTTGGCTGCAGTTTGGCTAATAAAACAGCTCAGCATTAGAGATACAAGTCAACAACAACTGTATTTTAATAGGAACTAGCGTGGGGAGGAAAAGGAAGAGGACAGAAGCAGCAGATGGAAAAGCAACAAAATTTTAGGTACACCTTAACCACTGCTTTTCCCAAGTTTCACTTCACAAAGTTACGTTGTGCTCCTACAACTTCTGATTTCACCTTCAGCAATATTAGCATCTTGCTGAAAAAGACTGCAGAATTCTGTGGATTAAGTTATTAGGAAGCACTTGATCTCAGATACAGTGAAGTAACAAAATAACTGGACTGCCCTTATCTTAATCTCCATGAGAAAGGCAGAGAGTACAGAATTAAACTATTTGGTCTGCAGGGAGGGCATTGTTTAATGGTTGTGGAAAGCATTAAAAAAAAGGAAATTAAAACTAGGATACATCCCAGAGATTCTGTCCAAGGAAGATTCCCAGAAGCACAAATTTGTACTTTCAGGAAGCTGCCTTTATGATAAAAGGTTTCAGAAGATGTAGAATCCCACAAACAGTAATCAAACCCAGTGAGAACTTTTCTCTTGGTCAGAGTCTTGGTCTCTAGGTCTTCTCTTACCTTCAGGGCAGATTCCTTTAAATGCTACAGGAAACATTAGAGTTCTAAAACTACAGATTCTGTTGACAGCACACTCACTTCAATGAGGACAAAAATGAGAACTTTGTATTTACTCTCTTCTACAGCTTCATTTAGCTATATCCACCTTCATGTCGGAAACTGGATACATGCTTTCATGAGTCTAAGGAAAAGTATATTTTAAATCTGGAGATGTAAAGAAAAAATTAACACTGAAATAAAGGTACATCAGTCTGAGCTGGTCTCTAGCTGTTTTTTTTCTTTTCCATGGCTCTGTCCTGTAATTTGGAGGCACTGGAAGCTCTTCAACCATTTGTTCAATGCTGATTTTATTCCACCACTTTAATCTTTTTTATCTTTCATCTAGATAATTGCTATGCATCCAGCCAACTACAGCAGATACTGAAAAGAACTGACAGAGCACACTGTTACCATTGCCTTCATCACACCTGGCCAGTCAGAGGTACGAGCTTGGTGGGCCAGACCAGTCCACCTTCCCTCAGTTGAGATCCTGAACCATCAGCCACCTGAATCTCCAGACAATCTCCAGGGGTCCCTTCCAACCGTAACTATTCAGCAATTCTGCAACCCAAGCTGTCTCTAGGACAGCACAGTCCAGTTGGCAGCTTGTGGCCATCACCCCTTCCCCACAGATGGGGAACAGCTGCGGTGGCAACGAGCTCTGCCAAACCACCAAGCCCCCTCACCCAGGTCTGCTCACAGCACCCCAAAGAGCTCAGCAGTGACCACTGCAACCAGGGCAGCACAAGCAGAGGGGGGAAGCAGCTGCTGCTGGAGAGAGGAGAGGAAGGGATGGACACAGCCACACATCCTCCTTCCCTCCGCCTGCCCTCCAGCCCTGTCCCTCCTCGAAGCGCAGCAGCACCTCAGAGAGCAGCTGCTTTCCCCAGCCAGACCCCTTGCTCTGCTTCTCTACTCCCCTTCACCACCTCCCTTCCTTTAACCCATTCTGTGCATGTCTAGTTTTAGCCTGTATGAGGCGGGTGGGCTCAGACGATGGAGAAACCGCTCAAATGGGAAAAACACAGGAAATAAAAGGCATACTTGGGTAGCAGCTGACTTGTCCACATAATTTAGGCTGCTTTTGGCAGTCAAATGCCAAGACAGAGTTCAGTGACTCTATGCCCTCCTGCAGGTAGAATTCAGAACAACAGAATTCATGGCTGTATTGGGTCAGAACAGGACAACAAAGCCTAGGGTCCTGGTCCCTGGCAGAAACGCCTTCTTTACAACATACACAGGGAAAAGCAACCAATAAAACTTGCATAAGCTTCCTAACAGCCATGGATTTCAATTTCATAAGAGGTATTTCATGATTTCTGAACCTGAAATGTCTGTGATGGCCTACATGATTCCCAGGTGGGTCTCTACAGACATTGGAGTATCTTTCCATCTAAAATCCAGCCAGACTCACTTCTAGGCCTCCCCCTCCGCCCACTTTTAAAAAATATTTCTGGCATCCAAAACATCCCATGGCAATAAGTTTCAAAAATTAACCATGCATACAGTAAAAAAAAAAATAAAAAAAAAATTAAAATTCTGTGTCACTTGAGTTAGTTCAAAAGCAACTGGATATACTTAACGATTCAGGATGCTCTTGTGGGAAGAGTCAGGAGAGTCTGGCTCTGTGTCCTCTTCATACACATCCCCTTACTGCATGCATGGGTCCTCCTGCCTCCAGTGAGACACCACCACTTGCCTTTGCCCCCTCTCTGGCACAGAAGAGGTTGGCAGTGCTGTGCTTTGTGTTAACCTCAACACTGGCAGCGCATTTTCCGTATCCTGTTTTACAATCCCATAGGATCTCACCCCTTTGCACATGCTAGGGGACATTCAGCATAAAGCAGGCACTGATATGCTCAGCTATACCATGATGGGATAACTCTGGATACAGACTCAATAACCTGTCTGGCAAAAAGGCTGGCATCTGGGACTCACATGTTTGTTGTACAGGAAACACATGGACCAAGCATAATTGGACTGGGCCCTACATGAATATTTGGTTGAAACAATGAATTGTTTAGAGTAATTTTAGGGTTCTCTGTGACTTTTGAGGTTCAGAAATGCATTGACAGTATTCTCATATCTTTCTCTGAACTAACCACAAACCAGAGGCTATTAAAAGGGGGGGGGGAGAAGCTCCTGAAACAAAAAACAAAGACAAAAAGCACTAGATAAAAATTCTGAATGAGATCATGAGTACTAGCAAAACTGAAATGCCAGGTATAACGTTAAAATGCAAATTACAGGAAGAAAAGGCCAGAAAAATATGCAAGATAAACAGATAAAGAGCTCTAGGTTGCAAATTGTTGCATGCAGGGGCTCTTGGCACTGTGAAGGTATAGTGCCTAGCACAATAAGACCTGGCCCTTGATTTAGCCACATATAAACAGTAATAGATGCTTAACAGTGCCTTACAGAAAACAACTAACAGTGCTGACTGGTTCCTGTTTGTTGCGGAGAGCAGCGCTCGTGGGAAGAAGAGGCAGAGGCGGGAAGGCAAGAGTGGGACAGACCCCAAAACTATCAAAGGCTGCAGCAGTTACTCCTCCGCCCGCACAAACCCGGCACAGCTCGGCCCGACAGATGACAAACAGCTTCAAGCACATCAGAGCTGTCATTTACAAACGTGCCCGAGAGCTGCATCTGGAGGGCGATTGCCAGCACAGCCCGAGCAACAGTTGGGTGTCCGTGCTGTTCGTCTCCGCCGACAGAAGCGTTTCAGGGACAATTATCTTCCTTTCTGCCGAGCGATCCCTTCAACGGCCAGGGCAGAGAGGCCTCCCCAGACATCCCCTGACAATTCGGATTCAAAGGATGGAAACAAAAACCCAGTGCTGTCCTCTTTAGTTGTTTCTCTTACTCTCATGCTCACAAGGCTCGTAGCAATGAAATGACAAACAAAGCAAGTGGATCTTCCCTCTCTTCTTCCTTCCACCTACTTAACAGAACTTGCTCCAAGGCAATAATTATTTCAATGGTGATGCTAACAGGTTTTGCCCAGCATCAGCTATGCAGCTGTCCATAAGGTGCCTGTGGCAGTACCCCAGGGACATGGAAATATGCAACACAGTATACAGGGAAAAAAATTATAAGCACATTTCAGTTGCTACGCAGTAAGGTTGGCAGTAAAGATCATTATGTCAGACAGCAAAAACAGCTGGTCAGCTCCTCGGATGGCACAAAAAGGCCTAGGGTTGGTGTACTGATGTGCTGCAGCGAAAGGCAGCAATTCAAAAGTAGAGATACAAGACTGACAGTAAAGCCTTCCCCCCCGTCATTTCCTTTTCACAGAAGACACTAGATGCCATCTTCAAAGCACCAGTATGAAATCAGCATTCAGTGGTTTGTTTTCACCATTCATGGCACACATGAGCAAATACGATGGTAGGGCATGGATCAGTTCTTCTTCCAGCTTCGTCTGCATTTTAAATTCAGCACTGGGTGAGAGCAGAAGATGAGAGAAAGCCTGCAAAGCATTTTGAGTAGCCTAGAATCTCTCACGTGAGAAACAGAGAGGCACGAAAATCTACTGACAAAAAACCTAGGCATTTGCACGAGGAGTGTGCATTACTCAAAAGTAAGTTGCAGAAACAGGTCCAAAGAAAATTATTCGAATATATCAATTAAAATTCAGCAGAACACTTCTTGTAAACCAAGGAATACACTTCTTTCACAGTAAAATGCCCACAGCAAGACCAAGGCATAATCTCTCTGTCAATGAGTCACGCAGCAAGGCATTTTACTCACAGACTCCAGAAAGACAAACATTTTACTTAAAATACCTGAAAAGCTTTCATTACCCTACACTTACTCTTAATTTGTATTCTCAGATTGTCCTAGTTTCACGTTATTCCATAAAATGCAGGATGGAAACAAGGTAAAGATTAAGAAATTTAAGATTATTATCAAAACACAACAGAATCTACAATATTTTACACTGTTAACATGCTCTTCCCTTAGGCATACAGAGAATACTGCCTGCTGTGACCTCACATACCAAAATTAAATCAAAACAAGACGTGCAACACAAAAAGATGAAATATTGTAAGTGGAAGGTAGCAGAAAATTCATTCCTTCTCCTGCCCATCAACACCAAATAAACGGGGCAGAAGAGCAGTCAAATTGCTGAAATTGATGTCATATCAATTGGAAAACTGATTGAGCCTGTACAATTGCTCTCTGCCAAATGCAGGGGTCCAAGCTGTGTGTTTCCCATCTGCTCCTACGCAATTTAAGCAATTCCGAACTTCGCTCTCCGTTCCCAAACGTGTCACAGATTTATTAGCATGTCAGGGGCCAATTCTTTTAGATTCTCCACTAAGGTAAGCTATTAGGGGGAGCGGATTTTTCTGTGTCTATAATTGCCAGGCCAGGAAAATTCAAGGAGGACAATCACACATGACCTTACCCACCATGAAAAATTCATAAGGTAACACCGCCCTCCACACACATCTTAAAAAAAAAAAAACAAACAAAACAACATTCTGTTCTCTCCTTGCACTTGTCTGAAGACATATATTTAGTCCACAATTCAAGCTTCTACAAGGAGCTTACAAAAAAATTAATCTGTGGTTTGCTTTTGCTAATATGATGAGCTCCACCACGCATCTGAACTCCTGATAGACAAGGACTGGGATCCTTCAGTAGCATATATGGGGTGGCTCAGCTTTTGAATGCCTTTCAGGAATGAAAGGGATGGAACCTTGCTAAAAACTACAAAGAATTTTTGCATATCACAGTTCAATTTGCAAACAGGTCACCAAATATTTTAGTATTATCTCACCATTCTCTCATTGGATAAAAAGCTAATTCTTTAACTCTAAATATATTCAATAATTTTAATTTTTTTTACTTTAAGAGAACATATACACCATTTAAAAATGCAGCTGCACATACTCACAGGAAAGTACATTGTACTAAAGTACAATGTTCTCATCCTTGAATTACATCAATGGTGATGAGATATCGTAAATGAAATCCAGATAAAAGCCAACATGATAGATGACAACAAAAGCAAATTTGAGCTCCAAATCCTAGATTTGATCAAATATTCTCTAAGATTTAATGACAATGTATTTTCCATATTAACATATGTCTTAGGGTATGACTAAGCCCTGCTTACATCACATACGATATCTCAAGTAACAGTATCTTGGATTACTCTCTTTGTTTTGGTCAACAATTTGTGCTGCCATAGTAGAGAATTCATTTCACTTGTCTAGACTACCCTCATCTCTACCTCTGGTGGACTACTTACTATTACCAAGAACTTTGAAGTTGCTATATATTTTTGTATAGGTTTACATATATAAATTAATGTTATTACAGAAAACCCACTTTATATTATAAAATACTTTAGGTGTAGCAAAAACTACATAGACAACTCTCTTCATAAATAATCTGCATTTTTCTTTATCATAATGTCACTTCAGATCCTAAAGGATTTTCATTTGGTGGAGCATTTTGGCACTTGCTGTATTGTTGCAATAAATGAAAACATCACTTTGACAGTGATAAAATTGGCTGTTGATGACAAAGTCAAAACTCATGTGTAATAATGTATCTACAGCAGTTAACTACATACACAGCACAGACAGTACTAAAGTGTAAGTAGCATATTCCCTACAAGAGAGAAAACGTTCATTATTCAAAAACACCAATTCTTAGCCCTTGCAGCAAAATACTGGAACAAATCAGTAGCTTTCTGTCCTCTGTGTAAAAGCAGAACTTACACTGACTGAAAGAGAGGGAAATTTTCAGTTGTCCCTCATTTATAATAGGTACACCAGACCCACTAAGTTTCTTGACCTACCACTAAGCTGTGAGACCCCGGTCTGATCCCAAGTTTTTGATTTCAGGTGTGCACCCTGATCAGGGTCTGGCTTTATATAGAGTAGCAAAACAGAAGGGTGTGTGCAGCAGCTCCTTGGTAGCCCCGAAGGGTGTGCAGGTTGGGAAAAATGCCACTGTAGCTCTAGCCAGGCCTTTAACCCAGTTGATCAGGAGACTGGGATGACAGAGGTATCTTCTGCATAGTCTACATTCATTCAAAAGAGCACTTGTTCTACTGGCCATAGATTAAACACAACAACAAACTGGAATAATCAGAACTGCTGCCTCATGAAGAAATACCAATATAGGTGAGATCCAGAATTTACTGGATTTACTCTACTGGAATATTAAAATGACAAATCACAAGACTAAATAGGTGAAAAGGGGAAATGAATACCCTATGAGGAAAAAAAACAACAACAGAGCATTATTTCTGAAGAGCTACTAACAGTTCATTTTTTTGAGAGACCTTACAAGATTAGGGATCAACATTCACATTAAAACAGGGTAGGTAGAGATATCAGACTAACAAACTGCATTACAGAATCCAGAACATCCAGATCCTGACGTTCCACTAAAAAATGTGAGAAATGTCACAAATACGTGCAGAAGTAAGAAGGATAAGGTTAATTTAATACAATACTTTTTTGTCCATCAGCAAATAACAAACTCCTCACAAAGTTAAAAAAACCCCACTATTCTCCAAGCCACTGTTATTTTTAAATAGACTTTATAAAATTGGGAAACACAGAAGACAATACTAATGCAGGTTCAAAATTTCAAAACGGTAAACAGTGATGAGGTAATGAAGTAGCAGGTGCAGATTTTAGTCAGTAAATTCAATACAGACGTAAAAGTAATGAGAAGAAATATGATCTCACAGAATACATCTTTTTGTAAGATTACAAGTTGTAGATAAAAGTAGCTTCTACCTCTAACAGTTTGCTGGAGACTCGTGACTTCAAACATCTGTCACTAAGGAAAACAGCATTTAATAATAAAAAATAATAATAAAAATAAAACGGACATACCAAATCTGCTACAAATAGGCCAACTTAAAGATCTCTACATATACCTACAACATGGACTCGTTAAGGAAGATTGTTGCTAGTTCAGTGCTGCCAATGGTCACAAATACTCTAACAGAATAATGTAAAAAAGTGGATAACTAATAAAGTTTGTCGTTCTTTACTATTTCATCAACTTCTGGGCCATCTACAATGACCAGAGAAAGCCAAATAATGCAAGCACAATCATGCAACATGGGTTTTAATGGAAAAGGAAGCCCATGCAACACAGAAAGATGATGTGACAGCTACAGAATGAAGGGCTGTACTCGCTCAAGTTTGTATCATCCTTGTCTACAGCCCTGATGCTACTCTGTGCCTCCTTTCATGGCCCCTGTGCACATGAGGAGCAAGGGTCTGCTGAGTGTAGTACCTTTCTTTGCACTTGCAAGCAACGAATGTTGCCTGAAAAACTGTTTTGAAGTAGCTGTTACTTCGTCTCTACTTGCATCATATTTAAATTAACTTCAGCTGTGAAAACGATGGGCGAGCGAGGTTAAATTCCAATTCTCTGCCTCATGGGATTTCAAACAGGCAGATTCAGTCGGGGGTGGGCATTAACTCACATGTATGGACAAAGAACCAGACTGTTCTACATACTCGGCGTTCTGCAAAGGTCCGCTGTCGTGAGGCGAAGGTTTTTTTTGTTTAGCCCAAGGACAATTACATTACAAGCCTCTGAGCAATGATTATGAACATTAAATCAGTCGCGTGCATTGCGCTGGTTCCTCAGAGCGACGTGTGCCGGCCACACCGCACACAAAACTGCATGTTTATGAATCACGGAGGATCCGAGCACTAAGTTTTTGGGTGCCTGCACCACAACTGCGGAGGTAAATCCTGCTGGGAGACAAGCCCCGGGCCCTGCCCGGGGAGCGCTCCTTCCCCGGCCGAGCTCCGCGGCTGCCCGGCACACAGAGCCCCGGAGCAGCCCCCAGACAGGGATCCCCTGAGCGGCCCCCGCACGCAGACCTTGGGATCGGCTCCCGCAGAGACCCCAGGAGCAGCCCCCGCACACAGATCCCAGGAGCGACACCAGGAGCGGCGGGGCCGGGGCGGCTCCTCCCTCGCCGCCTGCCCACCCCCCCCACCCCGCGCGTCCTTCCCCGCCAGCCCCTTCCTCCCGCTCCCCAGAGCTTTTTCCTCTCCCCCTGTCTCCTCCCCCCGTCCTCCGTTCCCCCCCCCCCCCATATTAAGGTAACTCCCAGGAAACGCGGAAACCTGATAATTTTTTTTTTTTTTTTTTACCTTCTTTGGCTTTTTTTCTCCTGGCCAGCGTGCCGCCGAGCTTGCCCAGGAAGGAGTCATCCTTCTTTCTGGACGGAGGGGATTTAGGGGTGGGGGATTTTGGGGAAGAAGGGGACTTCTGCGGGGAGGTTGCCATGCTGGCCCGGCCGCCGCGGGCGCTCGGGGACGGAGCAGACGGGTCCGAGGCCCCGGTGCCGTGGGAGGCTGTTCCCGGCTCTGGAACGGAAGCGGAATTATTTCAAGCATTTGAGGCAGCTCCTGCTCCGCTCTCCCGGCTCTCCCGCTCCTTCCCTCCCTCCCTCCCGCCCGCCCTCCCGCCGGGGAGGGCCCGCTCCCCTCGCACGGCTCCCTGCGGGCCCCGGCTGGTGCGGGGACCGCGATCCGCTCCCGGGGGGGCACCCACCGCGTTTTTGGGGGGCCCGGCTGTGTCCTGGGGCACAGGACAGCGCCTCGCCCCGTGGTCCATCCTCCGCTCTTGCAGCGGAGCCAGGCACTGACTGGGGCTGGGTGGTCAAATGCCCCGGTGTGGTGGGGTGCCAAAAGTTAAAGGCAGGTATGGACAGAATGCCAAGGCTCAGACAGCTCAGTTCACCCACAGCTACTCGTAGGTGAAGGCTCTGAAGGATGGGAGGGTCACAGCTACACCCTGCACCAACAGAATCATAGAATAATGGTCTGGGTTGGAAGGGACCTTAAAGATCATCTAGTTCCAACTCCCTGCCATGGGCAGGGACACCTTCCACTAGGCCAGATTGTTCAAAGCCCCATCCAACCTGGTCTTGAACACTTCAGGGATGGAGCATCCAGAACTACTCTGGGCAACCTGTTCCAGTGCCTCACCGTCCCCACAGGAAATAATTTCTTCCTAATATCCAATTAAATCTACACTCCTTCAGCTTAAGGCCATTCACCCTTGCCCTATCACTGCCTGCCCTTGCAAAAACTCTTTCTCCAGTTCTCCTGTAACCTCTATTTAGGTACCAGAAGGCCGCTAGAAGGTCTTTCCAGAGCCTTCTCTTGTCCAGGCTGAAAGGTCCCAACTCTCGCAGCCTGTCTTCATAGGAGAGGTGCTCTGGCCCTCTGAGCATCTCGATGGCCTCCTCTGGACATGCTCCAAACAGGTTCACGCCATTCTTTTGTTGAGGGCCCCAGATCAGGACACAGAAAAGAACTCATGAAGTAATAAATTGTCATTAAATAGTTTAGTGCAAGTTAGAGTTCAGTCTTACTAAATACATTTCAGTCTTCAGCCTATTTTGCAAAGCAGCTCCTCTGCCTGCAGGTTTGGTCTATGTCTGTGGTGAGAGACAGTGGGCATCATCACATCCACTTCTGCAAAAGAAAACAACTGCTGTAGTCAGACCAGTACAAAAAGCTAGTGGGAAGGAAAGGTGACTTAACACAACGGATTGTCTACACCAACCCCGCTTTGATTTGCAGATGAGTAGCTTAAGAGAGAAGTATGTTTAAAACAGATAATTTGCTGTGCCTGGTTCAGGAGGCGCCCAGGACTGCAACAGCATTAATGTCATCTGGATGCACTACTTTCACTTCCCACTTAATCACTTGATTAACAATTCAGGCAAAAAGCCACACACACTTCATGCAAATATCTAGCTATCCATTAGGCATCATAAGTGAAATGAAATTATCATGAGGATATTTCTAAATCGGCTAATAATTGTTGTGTTTTTACAAGCCAGTAACATTGGTTAGCTGATGAGGGGTAGACATCAATGCCTATTTGCTGCATGCAGTTAGTATATGCCCTGGAGAAAAACTTTATTCATCCATACTGCCATCAGTTACAAGCAGGAGTGAGCCCAAGCCATTACCACAGTCCTTTCCTTACATTTTCTGTCTGGTTCACAGCACCTATTGTGTCTCAGAACTGCTGTCTATAGAATTTAGGTCTGAATTTCACACATTACTCTCTTTTTACAGAAGTGCTGCTCACACAGTGTATAGATTAAGAGATAAACAGTTCTGAATAATTTTTAAGAACATAATAAAAGGTGATTTCAAAAGAAGGAGAAATAAACACATTAAACCCTTTTTTATATGCCAGTGAATCTCTGGCATTTACAAACAGAGCAATGACCCAACTAAATCTCCATTTGGAGCCCAACTATACATAGATGTCAATATTTTGTAGGCACAGCAGAAGAGAGAGCATTTTGGCAAGCACAAGTGTGCTTGCCTTTGTACCTCTAAAGACAGAAAGAACAAGCCAGATACCTCATGAACAGTAATGGGTGCTGGGTTGTGCAGCACAGGGTAGTCAGAATTCAACATGTGTTTGCCAAGTCTCTCACAAAATAGCTGAAAAGATCCAGCATCTTTCCTATTTCACTACACTCAGCTTATGTAAATACAATATTACTTACTTAATAGCTTCATGAACTATGGGAGTTTCACATCACAAGGGGAAAAAAATGAAATTTACTGTGTTTAAAATCAACTTTGTCAGATTTAGAAAAAGAAATACAGTGGGGTTTATGTAATAATGTGAAAGCAACAGGCAGATTTAATTTTACTGTTTTGTTTTGGTTGTTTGTTTGTTTTTTTAATGGGTTCCTTTCAGGATTTATTTGTAGTTCTTTGTGTATAACACTATTGCAGTGTTTTTTCCAGTTGTGATGTTTCTCTTTGAGGATAGTTACAACGTTTTTTCCCCCGTATCTTAAGTTTAGAACTGCATATGCTACCTTTTTTTTCTTTTTATCTGGGAATATATATGGACATATGGCCTTAAATTAGTATTGCATTCAGCACAAAGGCCTTATAGATATGCACAGTGTCTAAGTTATGGCAGATACAGGAATGAGTTTTTCTCTGCTTTATATTTGACAATTGAATACCTTCACGATCACGCTCCATGATCCCAGCACAGGACACAGCAGTCAGCAGGCTGCTGTTCAGGCTGGCTCTGCTGCACCTGGCATATAAAATCCAGAGCAGACCATGAGAGCTCTCTCCATGCTCCCTGTCAGCGCCTTGTTCGTACAGATGAGCCAAACATTAGATCAAATTAATTGTATCCTGATCACATATGTACTTTTGCCAGGCAATAAAAGAAGGCTAAATCCCCTCCCCCCATACTTCAAATAATTCTTATTCACCTTCATATCTGTCCACGCACAGCTGGTTTTTATTTCTTTTATTACAAAACTCAGAACTATCAGGAGCAGAGGTTTACTTTCTGAATGGGATGGAAGAGGCAGGGTGGGTAATATCCCAACCACAGCCTAGGCTGGTAAGAAAGAGCAGCCCAGCTGGTTAAGGCTGTAAAATATCATTCACTTGTCTTACAGTGTTCTCCTAACACTTTTCTCCTAGATGTACCTCTGCTCTAGCCTTTTGGCTGTTTGATCATGCAAAGTTAATGGAAGTAGAATATTTAAAAGCGCTTTATCAACTTACTGCCACTGCCGTGATTGCCTACAGTAACACCCTTTGCTGACTTCAAGAAGAGGAGGACTAGATCAATGTCTACCCTTTTTTATTTTCCTAAAAATTTGCAGTCAGCCTTCTGCTGACCTGCCAACTCTGTGGGGTGAACTAATGAACGTGCCCACCCCACCCTGATAGTTAATGGCACGGTAAAGGAACCCGCTTAGAAAATAAGGTGTTTCCATACCAGTTACTTTGTACATGTTTGATATCTATTTCTTGACCGGGATTTTCCCGAGAGTGCCCCAAAATACCTGGAGACAAGAGCTCCTGCACGCGTCCATGAAGAAGATATGCCAGGCACTCCCTCCGGTGTGGTGAGGAAACACTGTGGGCAACGCTGGTGCCCCAGGGGGCTGGGAAGCAGGAGCTGCCTCCAGCCCTGCCCTGTAGGAATGTGGTTTTGGTTTCACCAGGCAGTCCCACTCTTCTTCACGTGGCTGTGGGCAGTGGCCATCTCCGCACAGTGCTGAGAGAGGCAGCACAGGGAGCAGGCTGAGGCACAGCCACACCTGGATGGCAACTGTACTTCCACATCTGTATTCCACACCCACACATGAAAGTTTACACATCTCAAAGGACTTTGCTGCATGTGACTTCAGACCCTCAAAGACAGGCCCAGGGTTGACTGATCATCTCGACGTGACTACATTGTAAAAGAAGAAAGCATCAGTGTCAGGGTAGAAGAGCTCCAAATTTTCATGGCCACCATCATCTAAAACTCACATTTGAGGATAAATTTGTTTCCAGCTCACAGACTGAATTTAAAATTGAGCACGTGCTCATGCTTAAAAGAGAGCTGTGTTTTCTACTCAACTTCTAACTTCTTTGAGATAAGAATCTTCTCTTTAAGTAATATAACAAAATAACATAGTTTCATAAAAGTAACAGAGTATTTCCGACCAGATTCTTAAAAAGTACAATGTATTTTTTGTTTTAAATCAAGGAGCAAAAAAGACAGACTAAGATGAGGAAAAAAGTACATGAAAGACAAAAGATAACATGTTGCATACAGTCACAGAGATTAATAATTTGAAAGTTTCAATGGAAAGGAAGTGGGTTTTAAGCTTTTTTGGCAAAATGAGAACATCATCCTCATATTTAATTCTTCTGGTAACATGTTGTTCAACTAGTTAATTATAAAAACTTGGGTAAATTTACTTGCACTTACAACTGTCCTTCTTGAGACAGTTTTAGAAAAATAAATCCAACCTTTTTCATAATAAGCTTTACTTGTGTCCTTCACTTGGGCCTGTAATTTTGTACAGCTGTGTTATATGAATACTCCAGCAAACACATTGCTGATGTGCAGGGCCATCAGGTTTCTTTTTGTAGTTCTTTAGAAGCAACAAGAAGAAACCACAATTTGTTCATAAATATCAGGCAAAGAGATTTAGGTGAAATCCAGCAAATACCTTGCTCATCACGAAATATTTGCCATTATCTAGGTTCATGAGATGTGGCTGCCATGAAAACTGTAGGGATAGTATTTGCATGCCAACATGGCAAACCCATTGTTCTAAATGATGCCAAAATGTTTGGTCCACGCAAAACCCAGCAGGGACAGCTTTAAATCTTAACAGTAGCAAAGTCTCAAAACATGTATAGAATCTCCAGTCCTCTAAGCCACATCCTGTTACTTGCTCAAGCAAGAAAGAAAACAGAATATATCTTTCTGGAAAAAAAAAAAAAGACTATTAAACTAATGCAAAAATCTTAGTTGAAATCAGATATGCATTGGGCTAGAAGAGCAGAAGTTACATAGCACAAAACCTCTAGATTTGTTTCCTGTGCCCAGAGAAACCCAGTCAAATACACTAAAAATCAGTGAAGTGTCCCTTCACCTTGGGGCAAATGGATTGGTCTTGATTCAAATAGCAGTTTACAAAATCCTTTTCTCAAACTTCGTATAGAATCACAGAATTGTTTAGGTTCAAAAAGACCTTTAAGATCAGAGTCCAACCATTAACCCAGCACTGCCAAGTCCACCAGTAAACCATGTCCCTAAGCACCAACTGTGATTCTTTAGACCTCTGATCTTTCGAAGAAAGGACAAGGAGAGGGTGTGTGCTGTGATAAGGAGAAGCTCAGTAATTCCTATGAGAGAATTTCTATCCTGCTCCTGGGCCAGAAAAGTCCTCCAGCTATTGACCAGCTGGCTGAGGAGCCAACGTGTCTGCAAGGCTTTCAACATGGATAAGTGTTTGATGTATTACTTCCAGTAAACCCAGCAGGCAGGTTAATTCCTATACACAGTCCTGAGAACTTATATGTGGTATTACAAGAGAAGTCACCACCTCTGAGGCACACAAGATGGAAGGGAAAGGATAGGAGATGGAAAACTTCAAAGATGATAGAAATTACCTTGACCTGTGAAGAGAAGCAGCTGTCCATCTGTCCTCTGAAGAGAACTATCAATCAGTTCAGAGTCATTAAGCAGAGGACAATGGTGCTAGCAGTAACATAAGCCCAAGTCTTGCTTATCCACTTCTCTCCTTTGAGCAGCACATTGTCTTGCTCTGTAAGGCTCTCCCACTGGTAGAAAATAACAAAATGAGATGACCTGATAGAGGTAAAATTAGTGGAATTTGAAAAATTACAGTTAAGGTTTTCATCACCATTTAATCCATTCAGAGACACTTTCGAGTCTGCAAGAAGCTGCTATAATTTTTATATAATTATATAATTTATATAATTACCTAAAGAAATTAGCTGGTGAATTCCTATGTGACATGTGTGGAAGTTGTTAATCTCATGGGGTTTGTAAACTCCTGTGTTAGAGTTGAATGCCCACTAACTTGTGTCAGACTGTCCTTATTTATAAACTACAAAATGAATCTGTGCACTGCAAGAAAGTGCAAATTACTTACCAGTAGATGAATTAAGAAACTGATACAATTTTTTACCTATAGATCTTCCCTCATCACACATTGTTACACTGTAGGCATCAGTGGAGAGAAATTGCAATGGAAATGATTTTGAGACTTCAAAGAGTGAGATAGAATTTTATTTTTTCAAATAGAAAATTGCTCACATTCAGTCCATTTAGACACACTCAATACATTCCAGCACATCATATCATACCCCAAAATGACAGTGCCAAGAACTTAAAAATGAACAAATCTATCATAAATTAGTGAGCCAATTCACAGAAAAGATTGAGCAGCAAGAAGACTCATAACCAAACCAGTGTTTAAATACATTTCTAATACAAGCCAACCATATCAAATTGACCTGTGAACAGTGCACATAGCTTCCCTTTTTTTTTACCTCCTTCTCTACTCTCACAATACACAAAGGCCTGCTTTAAATGACTCAATTAAGAGTTTATGATTTTCTAAATCACTTGCACAGTTTATTTTTGGTTCTAATCTTGTGAGGTACTTAATATCAGGCAGGGTTGCAGTAGCCTGACAGGTTTTTCCACCCAAGAGCAGACACGTAGTTTTGGGTGGAGCATGTATTACAACCACATGGCATCCAGAAAAAGTATTTTTTTAGCAAAGAATATTTTTGAAGCCCCTAAAGTGCTGATGGCCCTCAGCTTCTGTTGTCTCTGATACTCTCAGGAATGCTAAACTTTGGAGCTAAAGGGAAAGCACCCTTTCCTATTTGGTTTTATAGCGTGACAGGTATCTCCTGTAAACTGAAATCTCACTTTTTAAAAATACCTTGAAAATATTATGACTCTCTGTTTTTCTTCAGAAAACCATGATAGATGTTCTAGACCATCTTGTTCTACAGGATTACATGAGGCTTCTAGCAACAGTGGTAAAACCCAGAAATTTTCACCACCTAAGTGGAAATAGCAGATTTCAACAGAGAAAACCAAAATATTTATTGCTGCTCTGCCTCTCCTACTTTGTATCAATCACTGCAACTCATCTCAATAAAAATGTCATCTGAAGAACAGGCATGCTTAGCCTATGATTGACAGGACAAAAAAAGATGGTAATTTTGGAACACATTCAAGGATTCTCCTCTGTCTTTCCACTGTGATGGAAGACAAATGGTACTGTTAAAGCCCTGCCTGCTATGTTTTGAGAGTATCCCTTCAAGTTGTGGTAACTGAGAACCTTGTTTAAAATCTTAATTCATATTTTATTGCTAATTATTTACCAAATTGATAGGGCTGTCTACTCTACAATGCACAGCTTTTCCCACACACAGCTGTTAGAAATTTTTCAACCAAAATCAGAGGCAACATCCAAACTGTAAAATGTAACCAGGCACTTATCCTCTTTAAACAGTCTAAAAAATAAATATGAATACATAAATAGTGCAGAACAACAGCACAGTCCTTGCACCAACAGAGGTATATTATTTATCTGTGGCCAATAGTAAAAACTTGCTTTTATATTTAGGATGAGTATTTCGAATTTTTTTAATACAAAAAAAAAGAAACAAACCTGAGGATAATTCATAAGTTATTGTGACAGGATCCAGTGTGTCTGTTATCCTGCAAGTACTTACCAAGAGGTTTTTTAGTTTAAAGCTTTTGTGACAGGAATGCTTCTATCTTTGGCTGTACCGTAGGCAAATGCTGCACGTTAGCACCATTCATGAAATAATGAGAACATCGAATCTTCTCAGAGCATGAGGTAAAATCATATTCAAAAATAAACAGTCTTTCAGTTTCTGTTTTTTTGTTTGTTTCGTTTTGGGTTTTTTTCCAGTTTGAAAATCTAGTGCATCAAACATACAGTTGGGAATACTACCAATCTTAAATTGCAGAATTACCTCAGATTTAAGAAAGTACCTAAATCAGGAGAATTTCTGCACAACTGTTTTGCCAATATCTACAAATGCATGTACAAAAAAGATAGGAGACAGTTCCTTTAAGCTAAAAAGATGCATATATTCTTAAGTAGGAAGATAAATGCAGTTTAAATACAGCCACAACATTTTCTATCAAATGTTGGCATTACAAATTCAACATTTTTTGCAGTCCTTTTCAGGAATTATTCTCAGGGAGATCTTTAACTGCTGTACCAGCCATCGCTCCCTACAGTACAACTTGTGATGTGTTTTATCAAGCAATTGTAAAGTCTACCATATTAAGGCTACCCTATAAATATCAGTTGGGTCTGGACTACTATTTTTAAATGATCTTTTATTGTATTTTAAAGACCTTAATCTCTGACATACAGAAACTTTTTTGAGCATGTAACAGCTTGAAGGGTAGTCACCCCTTTGATAATCCCTTACCATTTTACAAAATGTAGGGATTTAATATCGCTTTAACTCCTTGTTCAAAAACACACAGTGCAATAAAACTTACAAATACCTGAAAAATTAATTTCTGACATTGCATTTACAGTAGTTTTAGTGAGTGCTTACATGTAGTCATTAGTCAAATGACTCTTCCTCCACCAGAAATAAAAACTAATCCTATTTTTATATGAGATGCTTGTTTCCTGACTTTTGCATAGTTGACCATGGCTTGGCTGTGCCAAAATATTAACAAAACCACACACAGATTCAGACAAACAGATGGGTAGTAACGCTGTCTCAAAAATACAAAGTGATGTCATCACGTTCCTCAGAAACTCTACTTTCAGCATTAAAATAAAATTCCAAGAGAATAATAGAGCTCTGATTTCCCTTTCACAGACCCTGATGCCCATCAGACAGGCAAATTCAGTCCAAATCTGTATTCCAGTGATCCTTTAAGCTGCCAGTGAAATGACTCACTCCAGTATGAGCAAAAGAACTGCTTAAAGGCTTTTGATAACAGAATGACATGTTTCCCAAATAAGCTGATTTTAAATTTGAATTCCTTCATTTTTCAGAAGACTGTATCTCTCTGATTGGGAATGTTGCTGAAATGATGTTTATTTGCATGTGGCTGTTTAAATCCTGCTCAGCTGGTAGCCTCTGGATAAAATAAGGCTTTCAAAGTGCTGGTCTTCTGCTTTTTCTTTCACTCTCTGCTCCTCTAAGGTACACACAAGTTTGTCTCTTTCTTCAACCACTTTCATCATCTCAGTAAAAATTTCATCCTCCTCATTCAGATCCACCTCATCTTTAAGGCTGTCTAAAAGATCATAAAAAAGAGATTAAAATCTGTTTGCATTTTAACTGTTAGAGCACAGCTTGAATAAACATTATAGTCAATGACAAATGAAGGCAATAGCAGTTAATACTTTTCAAGTTATAGTTCAGGGAAATTTTGTCCTGCATTTAGGCCATTTGAAGTTGACCATTAAGGTTCCTAACGTCTAGAGTAGACCTTTTAACAAAATTTGGACTGGAAGGGATAGGAAAAGCCCTGCTGGTTTATAAAAACAATTAAGATGGAGTTTAAATTTAGTTTATAAGGTAAAAAGCCCAAAATGAAATGTAGTACCTGTAAGAAAATAGGAAGTATTTTTCAGAAAATGTATTGAAAACTGCCTTCACTTACAATCCACATGCCTAAACACAACAGGATATTTTGGAGTATTCAGTGCTCTGGAACCCCTCTTGCCCCTTGATTCCTCCTCCCCATGCTCCTTTTTCAAAGATCAAATGACAGGACAAGCCCAAACTGTCATCCCAAGTACCTAAAAGCAATTCCAAAATGCTGTGGCAGCCAGCAATGCTTCACAAAAGCAGATAACCTCTTTTATTCAGGTGGCTGAAGAAGTTACTTTCCACTGCTGCCCATCATTGCATGTTAGCTGGACATTAATGCCTGGAGAGCACAATTAGCATAATTACACGTGCAGTGCTTCTGATCCAGTTCAGTGTAGAGCTGGGCAGGTCAGCTCAGCTGTCTTCACTAGGAGTCAGATGAGAAGATCTCACAAGTCACATTTTGCTGGCTGAGCTGCACTGGCAGAGAGCACAGGAGCCTCAGCCATCCTGGTCCTTTTTGGAGCAAACAGGGATGCACACAGGCACAGTCTGTCACTGTGGACTGGAGAACACCGTCCCCTTTGACTTACCATCAATGGCCATTTTCTCCCTCAGCTTTTGTTCCAACCTGCTTTGGTGGTCCTCCAGTTCTAGCTCTTGGGCTCTAGGTACGGCAAAAAGTATGTTAAAGAATAAGCTGTTTTCCAGTAAAGACACATATGTTATTTCAACCAAGAGATTTTGTGTTCTGTTTATCCTGTATTTTCTCCTCATGGGAAGTCTAAAAGGTTTGCCTATGCCAGTATCTCCACAGCAGAAGTACCATTACCACCTTTTGCATCATGTATCAGATTCAGCTCCCTCATACAGCGCAATACTCAAGGCTTTTAACCATCTGTGCTTTGTTGGTGGCACCCACAGTGTAATTCTGGATAGGGCTGAACACTCCCACGCACGAAGGGCCCTGCCAGGCCCTCTGCACAGGAACAGGTCCTGAGGCAAAGGAATTAACACACGTGAACGCATCCAGACAACAACTTTTTGTGTCCTGTGGGGGTGAAAGCTGCCTGCTTTTGCTTTTTTAACTCCGCTTTGCAGGCAGTGTGAGCAGGAAGCGTTGCTACCGAAACACCCAATGGCAATTGAAGGGGCAAGAAAAGGTTTGGCCCCTGGCAGCATCAGCACAGATGGGGAGAAACTGATAAATAGCAACAAGCAGCCCACACTGGTGTGAAATCCAGGGCTGAGCAATGATTGCTGCAGCTCTCATTGCCTTCCCACACTGCCCACAAATAGCAGAGAAAATAGCTGAGAGTCACCTCCGCCTGTCTCTTGGGTGTGTTTCCAAGAAGACGAGGTGAGGGAGCTACAGAAAATATTGTTTCCATCAACCACAACAGTGGCATCTGAGGCGGGATTTATCTGCTTGTTTCGCTGCTGTAGTGAATTCCTGGATCTTTTTTTCCTACGTCCAGTAAAAACTGAGATTAACTTGTCAGACTACTTTTCTTCCACAGGAGAAAGTGCCCCAGTGTTAAACCCATGTGATGTAAAGGCATCTATATGCTGTGTTGTTTCAGAGCATCATATAGGATTGAAATAATTGAACCACTGCAAGAGGGAAGGATGAGGAGGGCTCAACCGCAAATCTGTGTTCAAAACAGATCGTAGCTACTCTGGGTGTGTTTATTCCAGAACTGTCTCAAACTGCAGCACACAGCAAGGTGTTCAGGTGTATTGTGAGTACACTTTTACCCCTCTCCCCTCCTCGTCTTTAATACTAATCCTTGTCTTTACTTACATAATCAGGAGCTCAGACTCATAACGCATTAACTTATTCTTCTCCAGGACCAGCTCAAACCACTCATGTAGCATCTGAGTTTCATCCTTTGTGCCTGAATCTGTAAAAAATAGGAGAGTTTAGAGTGCATTACCAGCTTTCTTTCCAATGCTTTTGCCAATTAAGTTCCCTTTCAATAGTCTTGTGTAAGCCAATGTGAGCTCAAATGGAGATGGTTTTGCTGTATGCAACTTACATCAATAATGACTGGGCACAACAGTTTTGTCTACCTTTGTTTGAATGTTGTGGCTTATTACAGATAAAGAGGCACTAGATTTTGAAACACTTTTAGTTTAAAGATTTTCCTTTCAAATAATCACATAGACTTTCTTTTTAGTGGGCACTTTGTCTTTCTCTTAGTTTTGCCTTTGATAAGATAGTTTCTCTGTTGAAACTGGGCTTCAGAGCTGAACTATATGTCTAAGTGGATATTCCATATCCCATTAACACAATCAGACTTCAGGATGTACATGCTGGCAAGTATCAACTTAGTCCCTGCTTCCAGTGGACATCAGGAAATTTCCTTTAATTTGTCAACTAGCCTCTAAATCTGTATCTGCTTTGAATGAGAAATCTATGATTATTGGGTGGTTTTATAACACTTTGGGCCAGGGCATCACTGGTAGACAGTATAGAGACACAAAACATGAGATGGTCTTTCTCCCAAAGAGTTCAGAGCTTGTCTCTGCATTGCAAAGGAGGATGGAGGATGGATCTCTCTCACCAGGTGAGGGCCTTTACTACTCCTAAAATACCATCTGTACAAAACTCTTTGGCAATGAAAAACCCCTGGGAGTTTTCAAATGGCAAATCAGAGCACATATGTATTTCTTTTTCTCATTGCCCTTTTTAACATCCTCATCACTTCACATTTTCCATTCATTTTCTCCACAAAGCAAAACCACCCCATCACCCTTAGATGCAGAATTACAGCAACAGTGATGGCACTGTCAACACACCTCCCACGTCTGCTTTGCACATCCACTGCCTGGTGCCACAAAATAGCGATCACTCGTAGGAAGAAAATACCTTATACTAGTCCAGGTTGAGGCAACAATTTAGGTGACACACTGGCACCTTCAGAGGCATAAACAGCCAGCCTGTGCTCCTGCCCCAGCATGTGGTATTTACAGACCTCACTACGCATGTTAGAGGCAGGGACAGTCAGACCTGCGACAAAGCAAAAGGAGGTGCCACCAGTAGGCAGGGGAACACAGCTCTCTGCTCCTCAGTCCTTACATCACACTGCTAGATAACTAAGTATAAAATCCCCATAATCCAGCTTGTCTGTTTTCTGGTGGTGGGAAACTTATGTGATTTCTCCTTTAAGAGGACTGCACCTTTAATTCAGATGACCGAGAGCACTGAAATTTAAACCCAAAGGTGTCAGGTTCAAGCTCCAGAGACACCAATTACAAGAGCACCATTAAACTAGGTTACCAAGGGGAGAGACACCAGAGCCCTGGGCAGTTCAGCAGTGTTTCTGATGTCTTTCTGTCATAGTTTTGAAATGTGCTTCATTCTTGGCCCCAGGAATTACCCTCTTGTCTCTACAGCTCCAGCTGTCCCTCACTTTATATCAAAGCCAGAGAACAGCAGTTTGAAGCCCAGCTCCTTTGGGCAGTAATGATCTGCACCCAGTGCAGCCCTTTAGCAATCTTCCTGAGCATGAGGGAGATTGTTGGGTGTTTGGGATCACCAGCCCATTCGTGTGCTTTCACCAGCCACCATTATCCCAGGAAACACAGGTCACTTCCTGCCAGTGTCAGAGGAATTACATGGGCCCCCATGCCAAGGACAAGAGCCGTGGTGGCTTGGGTGCAGTTCTGCAGTTTTCCATCAGGACTTGACCCCAATTGGAAATCACCATGGAACAGGAGGATAAAACAGCAGGAGAGGGCAGAGCAAACTTGCTTCAATTTCTGCCTGATTCCACTAAAACTTGGAAGTAATAGATGTTTTCCTGTGGGATCTTCCAGGTCAGCAAGTGGTGATAAGTGTCTTCCCAGTGGCTGCTGGAGCGGTCCTTGCTGGAACATGCCAGTTTCTCACAAATCCAATGCAAGATGCAGCATTAGCTAACAGAGCCTTAGGTCTTTGTATGCCACCATAAGAAGTTATCATCAAAATTTGGTCTATCTTACTGTCAGTAAAGACATTGCAATTACAGGTATGCATAAGTCCTGCACAGAGGGAGAGGGTTACTATATCCTTTTTGGTTTTTTTATTTAGGCAAAAATATTCCTTCTTTTAACTTTTCCACCTTACACTTTAAAATCTCTGTATCTCTAATAAAAGACTGTGTATTGTGGGTTGATTGAGGTAAGTAAAGATAATGCACTTTGGAAAAAAAACACTCATTTTAGCAAAATCCTCAGTGTAAGCTGAAATAAAAATAGCCCTATTTTTTTTCCACCTCCTCCATCCCACAGAATGCCCCCTAAGTGTTCCCAATGGCATTCTTCCCCTGAGCTTTTCAAATGTTTGTTACTAACAATGTTAATAGGTTTTTAAGTGTGATGGAGTGCTTGATGCTTTCTAAGGGCAGAACAAGCCCATGAAGTATTCTGTGTAATGCAATGCAACAGATCTTAAAGGTTAGAGGGAAAACAATTTGTGAGTGTATTTTTCAAGCCACATTGTCTTTTCCTTACAGCGTTGCTAAAGCAAACCCTTCCTCCTGGTTTACCCAAGTCTCCTTTAACTGAGATCCATTTGAAAGTCAAACATTCTTCTAATGACATCATAAGTATTTCTATTTCCATCCCTTTTGAGGGAATGACAGGCTGCAGAGGAGTGTTTCCTGAACACTGTCCTCAAAACCTGAACCTTCTGTTCTCCAGATTGATGTCCTTCCACATAGTCATGACACAGTAAAGGGGGCTTGGCCAGTTTGCACCCTTTTAGGAACAGTTAAACCTCATATTCCCTATTCCTACAGGTTTTCCCTAGATTTCTTTTGACTCCATTGAAAATTCCAAGAAACCTTGGATATTTTCCTTATGAAATCAAAAACTAGCTACAACATGTGCAAATATTTGTTCACCTTCTAAAACATGGAGAGATTTCTTAACATTCTCTCAACGTAGATTTTCTTTACCATCATTCTTCACGATTTATTTAGTCAACTGATCCATTATGCTAATTTCAGTGGAAAACATGTTTCGAGCTTTTTATTTCTGTGTTTTCTTGTAGGCAGAAGATCTCCATAAGCCTCCACAAATGTCAGTGGAAAACAAAGAAACGGTACATCAGTGATTTATTATTTGGTATTTCGAACCAGAATAAAGGGAATAACGAGCATGAAAAATTATTTGTAGGACCGATATTATTTCTTTTTTCTTTTTTTTTTTTTTTTTAATGCATGAATTGTTGTCACCACAATCAGAAGATCATCAAAACCTCATTTTGCTCATCAGTCTTCATGGCAGTTGTTTCGCACCCACGCATGTTCTCTTCTAATTCAGTTGAGGAGCTAATGAATAACTCCCCCTAACAAAGGGGCCATTCATCCCAGGCTTACAGAATTATTAGAGGAGAGTTGCGTAAATGTCACTGAAGACTAGTGTTTGCAGGCCTGCCTCTAAATTTGGTTATTCACAACCTTTGCAGCTCAATATTATTGCTGAACTGTGATCGTTTTCTAATTGCCTTAATAATACCTATTAAATCACTTCAATTGCATAAGCGCAGACCTGCTTAAATACAACTTAACCTAATAAACACTGGTCATTCATTAAACAATAATGCTCATTATTTTTAGGAAGGTTGAACAGAATATTAAGCTCACCAATTCCTGCATCATTACACATATGCTATTACAAGTAGCAAAGCACTCACATTTTGTTTGGGAAACTTATGGCTTCATGCTTTTGCACCAGGAGAGTTATTCAGAAACAGTAACATCCTACGTCTCAGTACCTGCCCTATTTGTAACTGGCCACCTACACACAAACAATCACCAGGGAGGAAAAAAAAAAAATAGTACTTTCACCTTAATGAGGGCAATCCAATTACTAAGGATGGTAAGAGAATGAGAAGCATCGATCTCTTGGCAGACAGCCTTCTTTAGGAAATGCGATTGTCAAAACAGCAAAAACAAGAGGTGGTCTTAGGCCATTTATCCTGGTATTCAGTGTCTATCCCAAGAGCTAGAACCTTCTTGTCCTTCTGTATTTTTGAGGTTTCCAAAAAACAACCACCTTTATACATCTCTTTCTCACAGGCAGTAGGGGGGGTAGAGTTTGATAAAAGGTTATGCTTTCATTTAAGAAAAAAGATGCTAACCTTTTAAATAACATTTGAAATAGGTTGACACTATCAATTCTAGAAAATTAGTAAATAAATATAAAAGGCAAGGTAAATGCTCTCTTGCTGAACTGACTAGGGGCAACAGCTGCTATGAAATAAGGCATTAAAAAGGCCAGCATGTAGGAATTGGGCTGGGTTGCCTGGCTAAGACAACAACAAGATTAGGTGCCAAAACATATCTAGGTTTTCTGTGTTGTGCAACTGCCTGTCATGAAAGCACAAGGTTCAGTTTTCTGACACAGAGGTAAATAAAGACACGTTTCACTCAGGTTGTCAGCTCACCAGAGTCCCTTCAGCACAGAACCACAGCCCCCTCTGAAGTTCCTTACAGGCATGTGTAGTCCCATCCTCATTTTGAGCCTGGCAGGAGCCCCCAGATGTCCCTTCCCTCTCCAGAAGGTCTCCCCAGCTTCACCCCTTGTGTGCTGGGGAGCAGTGGCAAGGCTGGGCCAGTGGCAGGATGCTGCAGCCCTGGGTGCTGGGACTGTCAGCTCATCAGAGGGAAAATCTTGCTTCTGGTTGAGGCCAGGATGACGTCCCTGTAATCTTCTGCCCATTGAGGGAAAAGCTGCACTGTTAAGGCCTCTGTGCCTGCATGCTGCTGTTGCTATAGCATGGCCACTGGCTCTAATCATATTAATGGCATTTCACACTCCAGGAGAAGTCATTAAGGACTCTGTTACTAGGCACAGGCTGCTGCTGGCTTGGTAACTGAGATACAGCTCCTGGAAACCTCACTGGTTCCCTATAAAGGATGAAATTAAGCTCAGGATGGGACTCAAAAAAAAAAAAAAAAAAGAGGCACGTTGGGGAGTTGGGCAAAATATAGCTTCAGGTTCAACAGCAAGGTAAATAATTCCAAATCTGTGATACCAAACAAAAAATTCATAGCATTCAATGTAAAGATGTGTGAGCTAACAGAGCTCAAAGAAAAAGGTTAAACAATTATTTTTGTCCTTCCAGTTACTGTTTCTTTTCAGATTTCACACCAAATTATTTCATGATAATCATTAAATCCCTCTGCTTTGAAACAGGTTAAAAAAAACACTGCCAAACAAAAAACAACTGCTCTGTGTACCTGCTTCTCCTCTTAGTTCTCTCTCCAGTTCGACACCAGAAATCTCCAGAGCTCTTTGTCTTTCCTCCAGCTCTTCTAGTTGGCGTTGGACTGCCTGCAAAATTGTAATGATATAAATGCTACAGACATAACTTCAGAATTCAGAGACAAAAGATGGTCTCAGTGGTTAGAGAAACAGCTTGAAAAGGTCTCAGAGGAGTCCTGGCTCTTGCCAACTCATTGAGTGTACCAGGCGCCTAAGCAATTTAATAATTCCGCTAGGTATCTATGGCATTTTTATGTGGGTAAGTATGATAGGTACCAGAAGAACATCAGTTTTTCTGAGCTTTAGCTCTCCCATTGTAAATCAGAGATCATAGAGATCATCTGGGTCTCACAGGGTGTAAAAAGTCAATACCTTAACATATTCAGAGACACATATTCTGTGATGTTACATGAATAAAGCTCATATAAATATTGAAGGTTTACAGCTAGAAAGCTCTGCTATCTATTTTGCTGTCCATGGTTTTTTGTTGTTTGTTTTGCTTTCATATTTCACAAGCTTTCAACCTAGAAAGAAAAGGGTCTAACAGCCAAGAAGTGATAATTCAGTGGCACTTCAGGAAGGACTTCCACATTCATTGTCCATCCCTTTTTAAATAAGATTTTTCAGAGGTGTCATGGGGCTAATAGGCATGAAACACCTTAAAAGGTTGAAATGTCAAAGATGTATGTTCAGCAGTTCCCATTTCAGGCTGTGTTAGGGCATTCCAAGCCAAACCCTCAACAACAGCCTAACAAACACGTGAGATGACTCAAAAAGTTTGAACTTGATTGTTTCCCCAAACCAGTAAAGTCAGAGAAGGCATGTAGGCATCTAATTTTACCTTGAGATAATTTACAATTCTCAGATAAAAACTACAACATAGTTGCTCCCACTTTGTATTAAAACACATCTGAGACCAAACTGTGCAGAAGTGCGTTCACAAATTTTAAACTGTAACTGGAAATAACAACACTTCAGTAGAGTCTAGAGCTTTCCCAGCATTTTCTGAAGAGAAAATGTACAAAATGAAGTGACATTCCATCATTAGAAAAGAAATCGGTTCACTTCCATTGTTGTGGCAGAGGGAGAACAAAAGCCATTGCCACATTTTTGTATCCTCCTGCTGTACATAGAGGTAGTAGCTCAGTTTCTTACATTCTATGGGGTTGATGTTATTTCCCCTTCTCTTTCTCTTTTCAGTTCATTCTCCTCTTATAGCCAGTCACTGTTCCCTATTGTTCTTCACACACAATTACAAAATTAGGATGATCTCCTGGGGCGCACGTGGATTTGTCACACAGAGAGAGATGCAGGGCCCTGCCACATACACCTTCCTGCTCCTGATGGTTGGGGGAACTTGAGCACAAAAGGCAGTGAGCAGCAGCGAGGAGTGAGGGGAGGTGCAGAGCCCACTTTGGGTACCCCCATCCTCACTAGTCACTCTTGGGAGACAAAGGGGGCATCTGCAAGCTACATTTTCACCTGTGCTCTGTGAAGCCTCTTCAGCTCCTCTTGTTTAATCAACTGCTTTGTCTCCTTCTCCAGCTTCCTTCTCCTCCTGAGAGCTCTTTTTGCCTACAAAAGAGAGAGAGAGAAAAGAAAAGGTAATCAAAGCATAAGTACACTAATTACAGGTTTCCTCAAACCTTCCCCAGAATTACAGAGCTGCTGAGGTTGGGACAAACCTCTGGAGATCATCTAACCTGACCCCCAGCTCAAAGTGAGGTGAGCTACTGAAGGGTGCTTGGGGCAACCTAACCAAAATGAAACAAGCATTTGCTTACATTGACTTCAAATCATTACAAGCTCTTAATGCAACCCTAAGTGAGTGTGAACTGTGTCTATCTTTAAAAATGTTTGAATCACAAAGCTGACTCTATACAACATCCCACCATACATGGCCAGGCACCGGGTGAGGGAAGCACCAGTTTAAGGAAACTCAAACCCATTTCTACTGCTACAGCTGCTAAGTAGAAAAATTCACTTTGGATCTCTTGTAACACAGTAAGGGACACAGCTGAAACAGCCAGCCATCACAGGATACCACCTGAAGCCCCATGAAACCTTCCCCAGTGTCATTTCTCTACTGCATTACAGAGGTTTTTGCCTTTCCCCAGGCACCTGTTGCTGCTGCCAGGAGACCTGGGCAGCAAATGCTGCAGGGCTGGTTAGGGAATTGCCTGCCATTGCTCTGTCTTGCCTTTGACCCAAGCTAACCTGAAGTGCTTCAAGGCTGTGGTGTTCCTGTTTTGGAGGAGACAGAATATATCAGCACCGTAGACAAGATAATTAAATAATTAAACAGTCAGGAAGCCACTAAAAGTTTTCCCACCGAGTTTTGCCAGGTACCAGTGGTGGCACTGACAAAATAGCAGCCAGAACTGGTAGGAGGCAGCTGAAAGAAACATGCTGAGTGGGGCATGTGCATCAAAACTGAATCGCTGCTAATGTCCGTGTGTGACAGCTGCTTGTTCACTCCATTTCTGGCAGCTGCCTGGAGAGCTGCCTTCTCCCTGCCTGGACTGTTGGGGGTTGCTTTGATCCAGGTGGCTCCCATGTCTCTCTTCTTTTCTCTGTTTTGTTTAAACCTTATTTAATTCACCATAACGTTATCCTGCTATAGATTGTCCTTCCCGTAACAGGAAGAACAAGAGAAGATTTCTGACATCTCAGCGCATCCTGACACTGAGCCACTGGTGACAAGCGCTGTCACACATTGCTGTGCTTCTTCCTCATGGTATTTTGGTTCCTCTGGAGCTGCACAACTAGGTTTCCATTCAAAGTCTCACTTCAGCTTGGCTGACTTTTCCGTGTACTGTACTTTGTTTTCCTTCCTCTTCGCAACCCCCCCCCCCCACCGCCCCGCCAAAAGACAACAAATCGAAAGGCCACCTCATATTATTAGTTCCACTCACAGATATCCTTCACAGTAAAGAGGTAAACACATTTCCCACGAGCTATTCAGTCAACAAAAGCTCTGTTCCCTCACACCAGAGCTGGGTACTCAGAGTTCACTGCGCTTTAACCCCACGGCTCTTGCTCGCCATGGGAGGGCTCAGGACCCAGGTGGGCAGTCGGCCCTTTTGGTGTAAAGGGTCTGGGTGTGGCTTCGTGGCTCACACACTTGTGCTGATTAGGATAAACAGAGTGTTTTCCAGGCAACCTGCCTGTAGCACTTCTCAAACGAAGCTGTATTTCCCCAAAGGAAATCTGCATCTGTTTGGTTTAATTTTTTCAACAGTTTGCTTGTTGGGCTACATATTAAGGCCACTTAAGAATGCAGCTTCAAAGTGGTTTCAGTGAAACATGCCTGCTTGTCAAATTAAGACCTCCTCTGTCAACACTGGTATAACCTGGGGGAATTAAAGACCCAAAGAGGAAAAAGAAATGTTGGTGTTCATCTGTCTTAAAGACTTTTAATGTATTTTCCCTCCATGACACGTAACCTCCAACATCCCAATCCCCACTTTGAGAAATTGCTGTGTGGTTTAGATCAAAATCACATGACGAATCTTAAATACAGTCCACCTAAGGAAATACCCTTTTGTTCCCAAGCAAAGATTACCTTGTGTGTTAATGAAGGCTTGAATTCAAATTCATCATCAGAGGACGAAGTCGAATACTCACTAGCTTGTTTTCTGACAGGTAGGTGTTCACATCCTAAAATGCAGGAACAAAATAGTCAGTGAAGCAAAAAATACTGTTCTTTAACTTGAACAGACACTTTGCACCTGTCCTGAATTCTAATCAGCATCACCTAGAGCAATTTGGAAATTCAGCTGACAGCATTAATTAAATTTTTGATCCCTGTCAAAAGTTGCCTGTGTATATATATATATATTTTTTAGGTACTACATACAATTAAATTAATTCTTTGAGCACCCTGCATGTAGCACGCTGTTCTGAATGCACTCAACAGTCATTAAAATGTATATCTGAAGTTAGCCATATTACCCAAATGATTGTATAAGGCTCACTATACAGTGTAATTGAATGCACAAAGTCTGAGCCAGCTCTTAAACAAATTACCCTTATGTGGCTTGTAGCATCTGGCACCCATTTTTACTACATGACATCTGCTCAGTGTAAAATAGTTGGCGTCAGAATGTCTGGTCATATAAAAAAATCACAAATGTAATCAGAAGCAAATGGACTAAGAGAACAAGGCTTTATCACACAGCCTCATGCAACATAAATATTTCATTAATTATGTCTAAACAAACGTCACTTATTTTTCTGCTTTAGGAATATTATCACATCATTGGACTGTTGATTAAAATGCCATAAGAAGTCAGGAAAATCCATACATCACAACAACACGTACACTCCATAAGGAAAACTCAAAGCCTGCCCTTGGAAAAAGCATGCTTTCAGAATTATAAATTAAATTACATTTAATTGCAGCAATTTTATCATGCCTGTTTTTCCAGCATCTTGTTTCAACTGGGTGCAAATATTTGAATTTCTTCTTAATTTGTCTAATGCATAGCTTCATTCTCTTTATTTCAGAAAATAAAACCGCTTTTGGAACATCTGTCTCTATGCTTCAACCTGCTACAGTGTTAATGATTAACAGCTGGGCATCTTGGAAATGTACATTATTTAAAGCTAACAGTGTTAGTTTTTCTTTGTATCTGCTAGGTAACAGTTGGCTTTCTAGGTGCAAGTTGTATTCAGATTAAAATTATTTCCCATTCTCCCAGTGTAAATGTTTCTTCTTTGCCTTGTTCTGGAGCAGACTTTTGTCTCTAGCCCTAATTTAAAATCAGGATCCATGAAACTTATTCACCCCAGACAGTAAAGAATAAATACAAATCCAAGTAATTTGAGGCAGAAATTCTGATTTTTCTCAGCAATCTCAGTTTTAGAAGCACCCAGTCCTTGTGCTCAATGAAGCTGCAAGCTCATGCTTGGCTCAGTGGAGCAGACTTGGGTCTCACCATCCTTTTTGTGATTCAGGTCCTTGGGCAGCAGATACCTGCAAGTGAAGGCAGGGAGCTGCAACAGCCCTCCAGGTGGGTCTCCAGCCTCCCAGGTGACTCTACTCCAGAAATGCCCAAGTTGCCACCCCACATCTTGGAGGAGGGACACAGCTCCCGCTTGCTGACCTGCCAGGGACTCTCCGACAGCTCACAATTGCTGGGGTGAGGCCAGTGCCACACAATGCCCCACACTCTGTGGACAGGAGTGCCTTCCCAGCTGCACTCCATCTCTGTCCCCAGCAGGGACAGTCAGACATACAGCCCTTCCCGGGTGTGGGAGGCATCTGTCCTTTTAGTGAGTAAACTCTCCCATCTTGCTTATCCCTGAGCAACAAAAAGATTGAAGTAACTACCCTGTGGTCATACCACTGGAGAAATCAAATTCCACAGTATGCAAAGGGCAAACCTTACAGCCCAGGAGGGCTAGAAACACAAGCAATTACACGCTCCCTTTCTTCTCTCAGCTGTGCTGGGAATAAGCAACTGCTTCCCCCTGTCCTCCCCTCTGAGTGATATCAATAATTTAAAAAGCATTACAAGGTCTGGAGGAAAAGCAGCCTGCTCTAACAAAAGGGCACCTGCTTCCTCCTTGGGAACTCTGTCTTTCTGGGACAGAGAGAGGGTCAGTGACCTCCCCAAGGACTTCCAAGGTCTATCTCATAAGCACAAGGATGCTTGTGCATGGAATAGATTCATAACCTCCTCCCAATGCCTCTCTGCTGTGGAGAGGCAGGTATTTGCACCTTGCTCTGCAGAGAAAAGCCATTTAGATTACTCCAAACAGCTCAGCCTCTCAAGGGACCCAGTACCCAAAACCCTGGGAGGCAACAGTCACCCAACTGTGATCAGCACCCTTCATGGTCTCCACCTGGGAATGCTGCAGAATGAAGGAACACATGGCCTACTCAGTGATGAGGCACCTGATGGTTCTACCTGTGCTCATTGTCCCATTATTGCAAACACATTTCACAGCACTGATGTTCTTGCTAATATAACGGGGATAACTGAAGCATGAGGTGTCTGGAAACACAGAGCAAAAAGAGTGACAGAACTGGGATAAGAGGTCAGGTTTTTGGCTCCCAAATGTGTGGCCCTGCCACTTTTCACGGATACAGAAAGAATGGGAGACAGTGCATTTCTTTCAACGTTAAAAGGGCAGCCACTCAGTGCTCTGCTCAGCTAATTTTCTTTGGCTATTTCTTCGTGAGAGAGACCAGAACTATGCTCTAAAGTGTACCCCAAATGCAAATTTCAACTTCAAGACAACTATAGCAACCATAGCAAGAAATTACCTCACAGAATGAACTTGCTTCATGCAGAGCTAGAAAAAAATACCACATTTTTTTGAAAAAAACACAAACCAAATCAACCAAACAAAAAAAACCCACACCAAAACCCAAAAACCCCCTCAAACAGAAAGTGGTGGGATAGGCAGAATTTAGCCACCAGCTGTGAGGATTTGGACAAGGAGTTCACACATAAAGATATTCAACTTAGGGACGTTCACACTTACTGGGTCATTAAAATCTGAAACTTTGAACTGCCACAAAAATAATTTGTCTACTTCAAATATGCCAAGCCTTAAAGCTCAATAGGCTACAGAACAGATCTCTAAGACGTATGGGTTTTTTTCCAAATATTAACTCAAGTCTTCTAGACTTGGATTTTATCTTTACAGCCATCTCATCCCTTCAGATTGGGTGTTATTTATTACATATTTCTTACTTCTTAAGTACTCCAGCATCCCCCTAACTTTCAAATTAACATATAGAGCTTTTCCTCCCCATCCAACAAGACTTTGGATCACTAGGAGTGGTCGGTCACAGTATTAGTTTGTTCCTTTGCCCTTCAACTATAAAGGGCAAAGGAAAAATATTTCTGAAATGTATATTAGTGAGCCTGACAGAGTCACAGAATACACTTCAACGTATACTGGTGGAGGAAACCTCCAATTCTTGATCCTGTGCTATGGTATCCTCATATATATGTGTCATAAGAGAGAGGAAAAGTTATACCCATAAAATTAAAATTCCTTCATATGGCCAGTTTGTTACAGCTCGACAATCCAAGGGTGAGCATCAAAGACACTTTGGCCTAAGTCTGCTGCCACTGAAGGCCATCACTGAATGCCTCACTGTGCTCTGGGGGATCAACTGGATCAAAGTGCAGTGCTTTGAGAACCTCTCCCTTAAGATACACATCCAAGGTACTCATATTCCCAGGAAACTTGAAGGCCTCTGAACAGTGAGTGAGATGTTACATGAAGAGGTTAAGAAGGCGCTACCCTTCTGTTACATGTGGGAGCACCGCTGATTGTCCTGGAGATTTATAGGGAAAACCATCACTGCCGCCAGTCTGCCTGTCCCAGCTCAACCTCCCTTTCCTGGGGTGTGTTTGTGTCATGGTAATGACTGCAGCCTAAATACACAGAACTGTCTTGGAGCAGGAACTGTTTTTATAACATAATGTTATACTAATCTGTTGGCTTCCTCTGTAAGTGTCCAAGATTGCATATTTTTAGAAGTCATGGGAGTTAATCATGACCACTGTAAGTACTTCAGCATTTTACAACAGAGAGGCAAAGTTACACATATCTCTTGGGGCACTGATGTTCAAAACCAGATGGAAATTGGCATGAGGAAGGAGATGAAAAGAATGGTCAGTAGAAATCAAGAGAGGGCTTGGTTATTTCACTTCACATCTCTGCTTCTCTACAGATTTCTCCTGTGGTTTTAGACATGAAATTTCATCTTCTACTGCCTCAGTTCCCATGCTAAAATACAAAATCACTGTGAAAGCAGTGTCCTTGCTGACCAGAGCACTGCAAACACAGACTTTCTGTGGTACAAAGATGCAGTAACGGGAACCTGATATTTGCAAGCAATCCCTTTTCAATCTAAAATCCCTTTTTCAACCACAAAATCAGCAAAGTGCTAAATTTTCTCATCAGATGAATTGGTTGTCCTGCTTAATGATATATGCCATGTAAACAACACATACACACTGAGTTATAACAACTCTCATCTCATGTAAGGGACAATTCTAGGAATGTTTTCACATGATCCCTACTTTGTCAGGGACAGAAATACTCCTCCCATGTCTCCATCTCTATCAAGAAGCAAACCCAGAGTCACACACACATCTGCTGACAAACAACCACCCTTAGGGACTGGTCTTCAGAAGGCCTGTCTGTACATAAAAAGTAATCCCTGGATCCACCACTTCGTCTCCCTACAAACACTGTTGACTGCTACACTCACACAACCTGGCTTAAATCTCTTTTTACTGTTGTTCTCCTGTTGTACTAATGACTTCTCGTACCAGTAATTAATATGGCACTTTGGCATTTTTTTTGCATTTCAAAAGGGGAACTAGGCTTAGGAGAGAACAGTTAATCATCTGATTGAACACTTTTATTGATCAATTTTTTGGGAGGTGTTCACTGCAGTTTGAAACACAAAGGCGGAATCAAAAGACAAAAGCCTCAAAGATATCAAAAATCTGGAATTGCACTTAGGAACTCCAGTGTGGTTATTTGCACAGTTGTCTATTCTACAGCAAACTTTGGCTTGTTTTTTTTTTTTTTTTTTAAGCCAGTCTCTCACTGAAAAGTGTGCATGAACCCCCATTGCTTCAGTAAGCTCTGTCTAGGTCTCACACAAGCAGTCTGTCCACCTGGATCTTTGAATGGCCCAAAATTTCCAAGGAGCTGTTCTTATGAAACAGAGGGATAGTGTTAGGCAGAAAGCCTTCAAAGCAGGTCTGGACATGAGAAACTGGTATGATCCACAAGGAAGGTGCAACTGCAGGTGTAAGTTTGAATGACAGGCAATCTGCTGCTAAGATCTCATGATTCTTGATGCTGAGCTTCAGCTGGGGGCTGAACACTTGGCAGGAGAGGACAGAAGGACAGAACATAGTTTTAGTTTGGACAGACACCTGGGTCATCAGCATAGGAAAGACATCTGGATGTGTGTTTGCAGCTGAAGTAAGACGAGGTGTAAGGAAAGATGAGCCACATAGCACAGGAGTAGAGGTGTAGGGTGAGACTGGAAGGTCCTTCCAATCTGTTTCCAGCACTGTATGTCTAAAGGAATGCTACAGGCATGTGATTCCTCCCCTCAACACTCGCCCGGCCTCCAAAGATTTTTCAGTTCAGGAGTGTTCAATATTGGAATATTGGTTTCTAAGTATTTGGTTACTCCTCAGAGGATTTCTCTGCAGTGAGCTTGCCCAGTCTCATCTCAAGCCCAAGGACTTTCATCATCCAGCTCATTCTTTGGCTCCACAAGCCACTGAGGGAGAAAACGCCAGTGTAATGTAATACCAACCATATTTGCACAGAAACAGTTTGGCCTCAAACAGGATAGAAAAGTCCCACTATAAAGAGCCAAGAGAAGTATGAGAAGGAGTCTCATTAAATTGCTCTCTGCAAGGTGCTGGGAATACTTTCTTTTCATTAAAGAAGTTTTCTGTGATTTATGGTAAATTTCAAGAGAGAAAAATAATGACATGAAATGTAGGCTAAAGCTCGTCATCAGACTGAAGTTTGGCAAGTCTGGGCCTCAGACAAGTGCCAATATGAGACAGAAATGTCATTTTAGAGAGCCAAGCAGGACTTGGCTCTTCACCAGTTTGATTTACTCAAATATGAATTTTGAAAAAATTCAGGGAGCTGCAATGTTGAAATGTTGAAAACGACAGATTACTGGGCAATGGCTAGATCAGAGCTTAACTTTTTTTTTTTTAATCTAAACAGATTTTTCAATGGCTATAGTCAATAACTGTAACAATTTAAGAATCCTCATTTGGCTTGCATAGCAGAGGAATGCAACACATATCAAACCAGCGTGTTTTCCCAAAATATTTAAAACATAAATAAAGTAAAGCATTATTCATACCTAACAAGAACTTTTCCCATTTTAGCAGGACCACAGCATACCAATTTGTTAAGAGCACATTTTGTTAAGAGCAAGTCAGCTTGGCTCAGTTGATGGGTGATGACCAGGTATAAACTCCAAAAAAGCTTCCAATTAAGGGCCACAGCTTTACAAGTGTGAATAGCAACTCTCTGTGGCTTCAGTGCAGTCCTCAGCAACTTCTGGCTCAATGGGGATGCCTGGTTTTGTGAGCTGTTAGATAAAGGATGCTCCAAAGTCCAACCCAAGAATTCAGGAATGAGAGCAGGAGTTATTCTATCAATTTTAATGAGCTTCAAATCAAGTCTCTTACATATTGTCTCTCTTCCTCACAGTTATGCAGCAGTTCTGAAGCAGAAGGGATGCAAAGGGTCTGGCAGCTCAGTGGGTACATTTCAGTGACTTCACATTTTACATACAGATTTTAATGCTGCAGTTTGGGGTTATATTTGGGGTTGCAATTTAATAAAGTAGGAAACAAACAGGTATGCCAATAAAACTCAATAGGTTATTCAGTTAAATAACTGAGTCTTTCTGCAGTGGGCTCATGGAAAGATGGATCACGGAGAAAGACAGGTGGGTGCAGCTCTCATGCCTCATATTTCATCCCTGAAACTGCGCTGCAGCTAATTCTTTTTGAGCCTATGCTCACATTACTCAGACTGCTCTTTGTCTGACATCAACATTTCTTGGACTTGCCTGCAATTTTAATACTAACCTCGTTCTTGCAAGCAAACATGAAAATTGATGCCTTTTAATCACTGCCCAGATAGACTTTCAAATAGGTCACCACGGTTCAATAAGGTGCTTATTACACTATATTTATTAAGTCTTCTTATGTAGAAAGTAACTACAAATTAAACATAACATACAACAGATATGTGTTTGCATGATCACGCACAGGTCTTTTAAAGGTTAAGTGCTATTACACAATAATAATAACAACAATAATAATGATAATAATAGCAGCAACAAAATAATTCCACTCAGGTCCTCACCTGTGGAAGGGTAGCACAACCTGTCGTCTGGAGAATGGTCCTTTGGGAAAAGCAGAGATGACATCAAGGAATTCCCTTCTCTTTCATGAGCTTTACTTCTCAGTCTACTGAAGAGCAATCCAAGGCTACCTTTTTGTGCAGAGTCATCCAGATTGTCCTTGGAGGTGTTCTTGGGCTTTGGAGATGAAAGAAGAGTGGATTTTTCCTTACGGATACACATGTCATCCATGGGAGTCCCTGGAGGAGTGTCTTTAAAGGTAAACTTTTCTAGGAGTCCTGGGACATCCTCCATCCTAGTGCAAGATGATTTCTGAGGTATACTGGTTGTGTTGGGAAGCCTGATGTGAGGACTGGAGGATGTGAGGGATCCCTGTTCACTGTAATCCCTTAGAGATATCTCTTTGGAGCTGACAGAAAAATTAGATGGATTTGAGAAAGGGCTTCCATCTCCTAAATATTCTCCTGCCCACTCCCCTACTTTAGGATCCTGTATCTGAGTGTTATTGTTGTTAGTGTTCCTTTGGCTTAGGGAATAAGCAGAAGCACTAGGGAAGCTGAAGAAAGCTTGTTCTGAAGAGGCTTTGGTTTTGCTCTCTGAGTCCTGCTTCAGTCCTCCTGGAGCTGAGGTTAGAGGCTCCAAAATGGACCTTTTGATAGCATTGGCAATGATCCGCAGTGGTGATTTTGGCTGGCTGGCTGTGTGCTGCCTGGAAACTGCATCCAGACTCCTCAGAGCCTCTTTTGTGCCAACTGGCAAAGCTGGCAGAGCATCATCTGCAATTTCAAGAGGCACAGGACAACCAGATCGTTTGAACACATTTTTTCTGCAGTCATCATCCTTCTTCTCTGTAGTCCACTGGGCTCCATTGTTTTGATACCCTGCCCTGGTTCCACCGAAGTCTGTTCTCTTTGAGTCAAACAAGGGTTGCTGTCGAGTACAAAGCCCCAGCCTCTTTTTTGCCTCCTTTAATTCTTGCTCAGGCTTTTCTTCTGGGTGCTTGGTATTTTTGCCATCTTTTCCTTTCAAATCCAGAGATGACAGCTCTTTTGTCTTCTTATTAAAACCTTCTGGTTCAGAGATATGTTTCCATGTTTTTTCCTTCCAGTCCTGGGCTGAGTATGTCCCAGAGTCACTATCTGTATCTTCAGGCTCATAAAAATCAACAACCAGTTTCCCATTTCCAGGAGAGGTCCTTGGAGAACCCGTGGTGCTGCTCTGAAAAGAACAATGAGGGACATAGCAATATGTGTCTTCAGGCATCTCTCTGGCTTTTTCTTTTCTTTGAAATACTGGGCTGTAGGGTTTCAAATGTCCTCTTGTAGTTTCTGGTGGTCTATTGTAAGAAGCCGACTGTGATGTGCATGAAAAAAAAAAGATTATTTTAGTGATAGAAAAATACTGCCTTGTGTATCTTTTATTTCATATAATATTTTAATCCATTTTAATCCTAACATAATAATAATAAACATAATATTTAATTTATACACACAAACATATGTAGATGACAATAAATTAAGAAAAGCTTTTCTTCCTAAAGGGCTAATATTTCTCTAGGAGTGGAGATCTAATATTACTAGAGATTTTAATAGTCTAAAAATAATGTCATTCATGCTAAGAATCTGTCATATCTTTATGAATTGCCTTTAATATTTTCCTTAGAAAGAAACAATCCTATCTCCAGGAAAATAGACAGGAGCAGATCTGCTCTATTCTCCTATGTGTGTTCCAGTTGCATCACCTTAGTGTTTTGAGCAAGCACAAGAGACCATCATCCATCCTCTCCAAATGCTTTTATAATACTGCATGCTTACATAGCAGAGGTAGAAATTAAAGAAGTGACCCAAAAAAGACTATAAAATGCAAGTTGGTAGTTTTAAACAATTCAGTTAGTTCTCTCTCATGACATTTTTCCTTTGGTAAAGGTTTAAATTCATTACTTCAGCCACCAAAATCTTCTGCTGAAGATCATAACAAGGATAAATATCCACATTATCTAGCAAGCAGACCAAAACTTGAGTTCTTTCTTCCTTTTAAAAGGGAGGCATTTTATCATCAGTGCTACATGATAATGGATGGCATGAAGATTCAATTCCTGTTTCCATTTACGTGCCAGATACCCAAATTCACATGGGTGAAGCCATTAATCTGTCTGGCTTTTCATTTCCCATAAGCAACAGAACTAAAGCAGTAATGATTCCTCTCCATTTCACAGTTGTATTTGAAGACTAAAGTTATTACTGGCCAGGATCTCGGATAGAAAAACGTAAGAAACACCAACAAACAAATGAACACCCTCTTAAATCCTTACTCTTTAAGAAAAAGGCCACTAAGCACTGCTTGTAGAACAGGACCAGCATGGAGTCACCTCTCCTTGTGCACAGAGTGGCCAGGCAGCATTGTGCAGCTCTGCTCCCCTGGGACATTCCCTTCCTGGCCCCATTGTCCTGCACCGGATTTCAACTACCACCATGGATGTGGAAGAGTTGATTTTTTTTCTAACACAGGCCCTGAGGTCAAGCAATATTAATCATGTTTAACCCAAGGGTGAGGACAACTGGCTAGGGCACAGAGGATGTGGGCTGGCCCCCGCTCCACCTGGCTCCGAGTCCAGGGACGTGCTGCCCTTTGCTCAGGATGGTCGGTCATGACTCCTGCTGCAGTGCTGCACTTAGGGCAGGTCCACCCTTCCTCAGCCTTAAAAAAAAATAAATTAAAACCCCCTAAAACACAATGGAAATCCTAGGTCCTGAAGGAAGCAGAAGATACTCCTGAGCAGTGGGAGGTGTGGAGCCCAGGGCCTGCTGCAAGTTTAGAAATCTTCTGCCCACTGGAGGCAACGGCAAAACATTAGACATGGGACACCTACGTCTAAAGGCTGTAACAGCAGAAATCCCTCATCTCCTATGCCAGGTTTTCCATGGCTGGCACCATGCAAGCCCTTACCTCGGCTCCCACATTTGCCCTCCAAGGTCACAGCTGAGACTTGGCTTTTGCCCAGTGATCAAGGGGCATTTCAGCCACTCAGATGTGATACCCTCCCACCCTGTCCATTGCTGCTGGCACATGGCCCTGCCCAACGTGCCACACGTTTCCATCCAGCCCCATGAGCACATGGAGAGACCAACAGCCAGCTTGAGAGGAGCACAGGACAGAGCTTTCAGGGATTTCCTCTCCTTTGGGTAGAAGCACAAAGGAAATCCCAGTGGCAGCTAAGCCCTACATTGTGAGGGAAGGACAGGGTGGCAGTGCCTACCTATTGTGTTCAGTTTTGGGCAACTCACTACAAGAAAGATATTTTGGTGCTGGAGCATGTCCAGAGAAGAGCAACAGAGCTGGTGAAGGTTCTGGAGTGTAGGACTAAGGAACAGCTGAAGGAGCTGGGGGTGTATAGCCTGGAGTAAAGAAGATCTGGTGGAGACTTCAATGTTCTCCACAACTACCCAAAAGGAGGTTGTAGTGAGGTGAGGAGTGGTCTCTACTCCCATGTAAGAAGTGACAGGATGAGAGGAAACAGTCTCAAGTTGTGCCAGGAGAGGTTTAGATTGTATATTTGGAAAAATTTCTTCACTGAAACAGTCGCGAAGCACTGGAACAGGCTGCCCAGGGAAGCGGGGTAGTCATCATCTTTGGAGGTATTTAAAAGACACGTAGATGTGGCACTTGGGGACATGGTTTAGTGTTGGACCTGGTAGGGTTGGGTTAATGGTTGGACTCAAGGATCTTAGAGGTCTTTTCCAACCTAAACCACTCTATGATTTCATGACTGATGCCACAGATTAGTGCCTAAGTCTTCATGTAGTCAAGGTCTGAGTCCCACAGCCAACGTGACTTAGACGCTTGATTTGGGAATGATCACATCAAACCAGAGCAAGTTCTCCTCCCTACGTACAGCACAAGCATAACTCCAACTTCAGTGGTTACTGGGAGGACCAAAACTATTTGAAAGAGCAGAGGATGCCCAGACAGCCTGCCAAGAGCAGACATGCCCCAACAGTAGTTACACTCACTCTGCTCTACACAATTCCCCTTCATACCTGTGTTTGAGAATGACCCTCTCCAGGACCGCTCTGACAGCTGCCTGAGCTGTCCTTCCAGTGTAGCCCAGGTTTCTTGCTGGACAGCAGAGGAAAGCCTGTCAAAGACACAAATTTCACTGTCACACTGCTATTGATTTTGTCTTAAATAAAGTTCACAATTAAAGAATGAGACTAGAAAATGAAACAGTCACCTGGATACAGCTGTACCCGAAGAAGTGACCTACAGTATTGAAGTTTATGGCCTCACTCTGTGTGTGCATGCTGTGCCAAACACGTGTTGATATTTCCAGCGGTGGACTTGAACTGCTTCCACTTTTTGGCTGGATGTAGTGAAGCAGCTTTTGAGTTCCAGGAAACTTTCTGGAAAACCAGCCCCCTTTAGAGGGCTTTCAGGCCTCAGAAGCAGAGGTAGTCAAAACAACCTGTGACTCTTGAACTTTGGGTAGTTCTGAGAAATGAAGAAAATGGGTGACTTCTGAGAGGGCTGTTCATCGGAATGGGAAAAAGAAAAATGGGAAATGCATCCATCTGCAGGCAATAAGTACAGAAATAATCCCAAACAGTCTCCCAAGCCAGGAAAACAGGCAGCATGTAGGGGGCTCTCCTAGGATCAGGCAAGGTAACTAATTACTAAAGGCCTTGAACCAAAACTAGTACAAACATACGTAGAACTGCTGAAAGGGAAAGTAGGGAGGCAACTTGCACCTGAAGGGAGTTAGGAGAACTTTCCAATATTTGTGCCTGTGGGAATTTTACACAATAAATAATCTTTGGACAAATGGAAGTACTCCTGAGCCAAGATATTACCATGTCAAGCTATAAGATGACAAGCATATTTAGAGCTGAATTATTAACTGCCAAACCCACCTATTAGTTCTGAAATCCATGCAGGTTCCCAAAGCAAACTTTGGTTCTTCTACATAGGGATTAACAACTGAATAAGGACACAAACGAGACTCCAGGGAGAGAGGACAGTTCCTGCATGTGAACTTCAGCAAAGGCAAGCCAGGGAGAGAGGCCAAGTCTCCTTTCCTCTCAGTGTCTCACCTATTTGTACCCAATCTTGATGCAACTGGTTATGTTCAATCAAGATTGGAGGGAAACAATGTGCTGGAGTTCGTCAAGGAACTCCTGCAGGGACAGCAGCCAGGGGCTGACCTTTATAAAGTGAATTGAGCCACGGGAAAACATGAGAATCCAGAATTAGGATTAAAAAAAAATACCACCACCTGCATAAGTGAGCCAGGGGGTTTAGCCTGATCCGTCTAAGCCCTGAGCCTCCTGACATGAGCAAATATCATGGTTCAGCACACTGAGGGGAAACACAACCGCTGCAGCAGCGACAGCCACAGCTCCCACAGGGACATAAACCCCCCAGCCCAAGGGTCTGCAGGGTAAGGGCACACGCCCATGGGGAGAACTGCTTCCCACTCCAGCTCTCGTGGGCGTGCATTAGCTCACAAGGACAGGGCCTGCACACACGAGATCGTTGCTCCACATGCAGCCACAAGCTTGCCGCCTGTCACAAGGATAATGGTTTTATTCCCACCAACATGCTGAACCTACATTTTCAGCTTCACTTTCAAAACGAGATTTAAAAAAAAAAAAAAGTTCCCTGGGGCACTATCATGATCTGCTTGGCCCAAAATCCCAAGATAAATTAAGAGCACAGTGTTCCCTGTGGCCAGGCGATGGGGATTAAAGGTTTTGAAAGGTAATATCCTGCTCTGAGCCTTTCAGCCAATATAGCTGTGACACTGATTTCCTTTTCTTGGCCGTGTACCCTGTGCTGTTTATGAAACATATGTGTTTTGGGAAATATGTCTGAAACGGAGACAGATTTTTTCCCTGTGACTGATGATCATATAAAATTCCTGTAATCAAATTGGATTAAATATAGAAACTATGACTTAGTGTTCCTCCAGAGACTAGAAAATGCCTTTATTCTGTTCCCACTGTGCGCTGACTGTGCTTTACACCTCATTTTAGCAGCGTACTTGAGGTTCAGACAGACTCATGCAGCACAACCCTCTCAAAGGCTTCTAGCTCCCTCTAGAGCCCTTGAGGCACGCAGAAGATTTTTAACAAAACGATGGGAAATTAATTGGCAAACCATTAAGTAATGTACTTGCTGAGAACAAGCTGAAAATTAGTTAAGAGGGATGCCCCCCTTCACCCCCAATATTCTCTTCTTTCCTCTCTGTCTTTCTTACCCCCACCTCAAATCTGAAATAAGCATAATTTTTGATTGAGCTTTTAACAACTGAGATCAATTAAGGTAAGATTTAAAATCCAGTCCTTTGGTGGAGCCAAACTGGTGTACATGCCAATCCCCAAATGCTCAGAGGCAGAGCCAAGGCTGACACAGATGCCATGGGACTTGGAGAACAACCTGCTCCACCTTCTCATCCTAGGCATGGCAGAGCCTTCCCCTGGGTGCTACACCCCGTGCAGCCTCTCAGAGCACGGCAAGGCCTCATGCTTTGGAAGTGCAGGGAATTCCAGGGAACACAGCCCCATCTTACCTGTCTGCTTGTCCATCTGCCACAACTGCTTCTCTGGGGATAGACCAGAGGGAGGGGAGGGTTTGCTGAAGCTGAGCTTGGTGGGAGCCTTCCCTCAGGACCATGAAATAGCCCTGTAGATACTCTACTGAGATTTACTGAGTTATTCCAGACTTGTGGCATCGGGGTCTCCAAGGGGCTGAGGGAGGGTAGTGACAGTGCTCGGTGCTTTTGGGATCTAAAAATTCATCCCACAGTGAGCACCTGCAAATGATTTTGAAGCTTTCTTGGGCACTCAAAGCAAGCAAGTCAAAATGCCTCTGCTTGAGCACTGGTACTATAACGGGCACAGGAGTCCTACTTGTTTCAGAAGCAAAAATATAACTTCTCTGAAGGTAATTGGGACTCCAAGTGGCAGCAGAAATCCCCCTTGTTGCAGAGGGAAGCTTAGGGCAGAGTAAAGAGCAGCTGTCACCACCATTCCCCAAAACCCACTGTTTCCATATCCAGAAACTGTGGCACCCGGTCACGTGCACAAAGCCCTTCTTTCTGCTGCCGTACATTCACATTTCACACTTAGGATTGTCAACACCCCAGTCTACAACTGCATTTCTAACAAAGCTTTGAGAGGGTTTGGGATGCTGGTAAGCTCACCCAACCCCAGTACTGGTGAGGTCAATCCTGGCAGGTACCTGCCAGTCCTCAGTGGGATCTTGGGATGAAAGTGTGTGCACTTGCCAAGGGGCTGTGCTGAAGGGGGATGGGTAACACAGTTCCAAGCAGCAAGGATGTGACTAAGGGTGGCTGACTTGTGTGGGGACTCTAGTCCAAGAGAAAGGTTACCTAGATGCAGCCTCAGCTGTGAGGGGTGACTACACTGTTTCAGAAGTGAGTAGAGAACAGAGCCAGTCTGTCAAAGTCACTACATTCCTGTGTGATTCCCATGGGCAAAGACAGGTCAGCCCAAACCAAGGGAAACTGCTGGAGGACAAGAACCAATAACACCTGTTTTCACCAGTTCACCTCTTGGGACAGCTGTTGGCTGAACAACCAGAAATATTACCTGGTGGGGGTTTTTTTCCCCAACAGAAAAGAGGTGACAGAGCACCTGTGGAAGGATGCAAATAGGCACCTCCAGCAGCATTTCTAATACGTGACATGATGTTAGACCCAGTGTTGCACCTGATCAAAAGCAATTGGTGTGGGCAGGGCTAGAGACAAAATATGCAGCTCTGGGATAGGAGTGCATGCTCTCATCTGGAGAATTAAAGAGGACACCACTCACTGATGGATGTAATTACATAGAGGACAGTCATACAGAAGGGGAATTCGATCTTTCGAATTCGAAGGATGAGAAAACGGAAAAGAAATATTTGATGTGTTTTAGATCTCTGTTTTCTCATTTAGAGACTCAAAAATACAAAACTTGTAAAGGAAAGAAGGGGAAGCAGATAATTAAGAGACAGAAATATCAAAACCAGCATGAATAAAAAATACAATCACTTCTTGGGCTTTACTCACTTGTCTGGAGTTTTCTTCTCCAATTCTGACACTTATTTAAGGCTGTGGAGTGAAAGCTGTTGGCTCTCTGGAGTGCTGAACAGAAACAGAAAGGACACAGGTTCAGCTAATGCAGCAAAAGTCGAAGACCGAAAATGGAGATGTTAAAAAATAAAAGCAGAGGAAAAAAAAAACCACCAAACCTCTGGCACCGGGGGTCAGTTTTCCAAGCAGCCTCCAGCGGCCCCGGCCCCACGGTGCGGCCGGGAGAGGGCAGCGCGCGCACGCCGCGGGATGCCGGGAGCAGCTCCCGGTGGGAGAGCTCAGGAACCTTCTCACTTATCCCCAAATGGACACCGGCTCTTTTCTCCGAGTAGCCGACACGAGAAGGACGGACAGACAGAGAGACGGGCGAGGGGGCAGACTGAACGCGGGGCGGGGGGGTGGAAATGCGCTGGGTGCACCCAGCTGGGTGAGGATGCAGAGCCAAAACAGGCTGCTCAGGAAGACCTGGATAACCCGGCTGGCATGGCGGGGAGGAAAGTGATGGTGGTAGGAAGATGACGTTAGCAGCCAGGGGTGGGGGACAGCATGAAACTGGGGAAGAAGAAGGATAAAACCCTTCAGTGGTATGTGTCACATGCTGCTGGGAACTCTTTGGGGTCTGCAGCTGTCCTTTTGCCCTAAACAAGGGCCTCATTATCCAAGAGTCAATTCAAATTGTTTTGAATTGTATTAAAAATGTTTGTATTAAAAATGCATATATGGATGTGGGGGTGGGCGGGGGGAGATGGGAAGAAATGAATGTCGATGGCCTTATATTTTCTGCAAAACAATTTCTTTGGCTGTTTTAGCACATCTTTTAGTTCTGACTGGGTTCAGAAATGAGTTTCCGTTTGGAGGCAGATTGTTCCTAAACCTTTCCATACCTCCCTGCTGGCTAATATCATTTCCTCCTTGTGTTTTCACTGGATAAAAAAAGATTTTAAGCAGATACTGGTAGAAACACAAATTGCACGAGGCAGAGCTCTCTAGTGCTTCCCAATATCACCCTTGCCCAGGCAACGCTGCCTAGACATTTTATTGACTACTAAGAACATCCAGACTTTTTACCTGTGGGAAAACATTCATCCCACCCCTGAGAGCTAAATATGAGGCACAACTACTCCAGGTTACCCTGCCTCACAGAAATGGTGTTTCAGTTACAGCACCAGAAAGGCAGAAACACCCCAAACAAAGACACCGCTAACAGGTACAACCTGTTAGTGGGAACTAACACTACAGGGAGCATCCTCTGCTTTGAAACCTCTCCCCCAACCCTGCTGGAAGCCCTCAGAATACATCAGGAGCATCAGGTCAGGATGCTGCTTACCATCAGCAACTTTGGATGTTTTGGAGCTTTCCTCTGGAACCACAGGGTTCCTGATGAGCGATGCCCACCTCTGGATGGGGCTCGAGCAGGCAGGGGGCTCCAGCAGCGTGGTCTGTCCTTCACTCACTTCAGAGTTCGAGGAGTCACCATTGAAATCAGACTCCAGCTCAGAGCTACCGGGAAAAAGGGCAAGATAGAAAGAAAGTGGGACATTTCAGGAGGTATATGGTACAGAGTTATTCCCCTGCAGTGCAATAAGCACTGGCATCAGCACTGACAGCAGTGTGGGTGCCTCAGAGAAATAGGTGTTTGGCAGCCAGACCCGTTGCCCTCATTTTCCCTCTTTCATCATCCTCGTTACAGGACTGTAATTTGCTGTAGGTGCTATACAGCTGAGCTATCCCTATTCCCATCAGACTTTGCATTTGCACCCACAACCAGCATCTGGAGTCAAAGTGCCACTGAGAGAGACTTGGGGTGAAACATCCCACTGCTTGCCTAGCAGGGACTGTACAACTTGCCTGCAGGACTGTACAACAAGATGAAGTAAGGGAAACAGCAATGCCACAATTGACCTGGAAACAAGGCACGAGGGTCAAAACTCTACACTTCTCACATTTTTTGCACAGATTTTTGGAAGTAAGAGGTATCCATAAGGAATTCAAGAGGAGGAAGGAGCCAGGAGGAGAGGTGTGAGGACAGTTGTGGGCCCAGCAAACAAGGCTTAGTCAAGAAGTTGGAGAAAGTTGTAAGCATTAGTCTAGAGAGAGAGAGAGAGGACTGAGTGAAGCTGCATGAGCAGCCTTCAAACATGCAAAAGGTGCCTACAGGAAATAAAAAAATAAACTCTCCTCGTTCCTAGAAGCCACTGGGACAGCCCATGTAACAACAAGCTCAGGGAGGCACCCGAGCTGATCACAGGGGCAGATTATGGCATCCCTTGCTTTAAATGTAATTAAAAATATGCCACACAAACACATGTGAATGATACACACATCATGACCTTGCCTCATGGCAGAATGACAGCTTGAGGTGATTATTAGCCCCTTTTCCAATAATCATGCCATTTCTTTCATCTCTGCAGTCCAGACTGCAGGGAACAGATATTGTCAGCCCTTCTGATGTGACCACATTCTCACCACCAGCATGATCCCACTCAGCCTATTTTTAATGCAAACAATACTACTAACCTAATTCATAGATTTGCTGTAATGATTAATAGTTCTGCCTTAAAAAAAAAAAAGGAGCTCACACCACGAGCAATCCTGTTGGCGTGGCAGCAGAATGCTACTTTGTGTTTATACAGCATTGCTTGCAGAGCCTGGAGGAAGAGGAGGTAAAGGACGGGCTGCAGACCATGCAAAGCCAGGCTAAAAGCCATACATCCAGGTAGCACTCACCATCCCTGCACTCTGATCAAACCAACAGCACTGGGAGGCCAGGGTGGGCAAGACAGCAGGGATGGGAACACTGCTCCAGGTGTGCAGCTCTCGGCAGGCTGAATCAGAGTGGCCTGATATTTCACCACTAAAACATACTTTTTAAGGTGACTTTCAAGCAGCATCAAACATATATATATAAAAATCTAAATATATGAAGGCTTTGATAGCCGAGTCCCCGTGTGGATGGGGAGATACCACACTGAGATCAGGCAGAGTGCCATACCAAAGAAAAAGCCCTGCCATCAACATTGATTGATATCTTTCTGTTTTAAAGAGCAAAAGGTTTATTTTCCTTGGCTGGTAAGGAGGTAAACGCTCCAGCATGAAGCTTCTCCTCTGATCTCTGCTTGGTTATTATTCACAGTACCTAAAGCCCTGAACTGCAAAGCTGCGTCACCGAGCTGGTCGTTTTCCCAGTCCCACTGAGCTCCCCGCGGACACAGCCCAGCAGAGCCATTTGTCACTTGCTATTTCTCTTGTCGCCCGTTTTTAGGCAGGGGCTGGTTTGCCGGAGCAGCACGAGGGGCAGGAGGAGCAGGAGCCTGACCTCGCAGCCCTGGCGCTCGCCGTGCTGGTGACAGATGCGGCGTCGCTCCTCGTGCCGTGTCCCGCTGGCAGAGAACCAGGGGCCTTGTCGTCCAGCCGCGGGGGCTGCCGCAGGGAAAGGAGCTGATCCCTCAGATCAGAGGGATTAGCCGGCTCTCATCACTGCCCGGGCGCCACCACGAGCAGGAGGGTATTAGCGAGGGATACAAGCACACGCTCTGGAGGGGGGAAGGGGGGGGGGACTGTCAAAGAGGTAGTAAACCCTTCCCTGTGTTCTCCATTTCCTCATGGGAGAGGAGCCCTTGATAGGTTCATCCTTCCCTGTAAGAGCACCCAGACCCATGTGTGGAGCACAAACCACTGCAGAGAACAGCAGAAAGTTGCATTTCTCAGAGCATTGCTCTCCACAATCTACACAGCACCACAAACAGGTGTTTAAAGGATGTCAGGAATCTGAATAAGCTTCCCTACAGAGCAATAGTGTTTGCAACAGTTGGCTTCGATTTTGCCTTCTTTTCTTTTTGTTTTTCCTTCCCCCCTTTATTTTTTTAGTTCTCGGTAAGGAAAGCTTTTTTACTCAGGAGATATTCATCTAATCTTTAGGCAGAATGAAATCCCACAGAATCCTGTCCAGAGAGCAAATATATTCTAATGTGCATGCAGAAATTGTGCTTCCTCTGACAGCTCCTCAAGGATCATCCAATTTCTTAGGGGTGGGCAGGCTCTCAAATGTCCCAGAAGAGGCCCAGGGTGTGGAGCTGCAGGATGGTGCCCAAGGGGGGAGGTGGCTATGTCACAGGATGCACCTTTTGCCACAACACACCCACTGTCTTAATCCCTGTGTTCCAAAAAATGTCTGTTCCAAGAGCTGAACCCAGGCTAATCAGGGCAACGTTTTCCCTCTGATTCAGGCCCCTGTGTGGGATGTGAATGTTTGAAGATTTCCTGCAAAGTGAGTCATGTGCCTGGGGGGATTTATGGCTGTGGTTAAGAACAATTGTTATTCTGAGCAGTTTGTCTTTTTCTTTATTTCTTTCCCCCCACAGTTGTACACACACACAGTACTATGTTTTGTCATACTTTTCTTAACCAGTCCAGACAAAAATCAAACTGGGTTTTCTATAGGCTTACTCATATTTTAAAGTACCTGCTTGCATCACTGGTGACCATGACTCGGATGGCAAGAAAGTTATGTTCAGTCATCTCCTCCTCAGGGATGATCCTTATGGCAGAACACCTGGTGGAAGGGGGTGAGAACCAGCTTTCCGAGCCGCAGCACCCAGGGATGCTCTTCGCCTTCTTGGGGGAGGTGGGCTCATCAGCCAAGGGCAGGCAGCAGCCTGGAAAAGCACAAAGGTGATAGCAGAGTGTTAGGGGAGGAGGGAACCACAGAGGGACTTCACTCCTTCAATCGAGTAGTCCTTGGCCATCGCGGGTAGTTTCTAGTGGTGCCCTGTGCTGTCCCCAGAGGTGTGTGCTTGGACAGCCTGGCATAGCAAAAACATCCCTCCAACCCAGTACAGCCCTGTCAGGTTTCCTCAGCTTGGATTCAGAGAGAAGGAAACTTCAGGGGCAGCCTCAGCTTGTGCAGCTACAGGTCCTCGTGCTTCTCAGTGGGATGGCCATCAGGCTGGGTGCCTGGTGGCAGCACTAAGACACATGCCTGCCACACAAGTAGGGATTTATGGGCTCCTTTCTGGCCCCCTTTTTACCTGTGCTTGTGGCAGAAGGCAGGCAAACCAACCTTGCTTGGGTGGCTAAACCTTCAGCCTCATACTACAAGTGTAGGTCAATTTAGGACAGTGGGAGTGAGCAAAATAAACACAGACTCTCCAGGTTATTTTTGATCATGTACAGCAAATACAGACACTGATTTGGGAAAAGCAGCAGCATCCCAGCAGTTAAACAGCACTATCCCTGAACTGTGCATTCAGGCAGGATGAATACAGAATAAAGTCAAGTTTCCCTTGCAATTCCCTGAGCAACCTCATCCATCCACAATCTCCTGCCCAAGTAAATACAAACATATCAGCTGCATAAGTTCCCCTGGGGCTCAGTGCAGAAGGAACAAATGACAAGCTCTGGGAGAGTGGTTCTTTGTTCACCTCCCATGTGTGGTGCTTTCACCACATCTAATTCAACACTGGTGCCTCTAATTTACACCTGTATAAGTGGAAAAACATCAGACCTCAGACATGGTTCATTTTCTTATCTATTAGAGCAAACTATCCAGTAAACATCAGTTAAACTCCTATTTAATTTGCTGCTCCTCCATTTGTTTCAGGAGTGCACCCACTCCATCCTTGCAAGGGTTTTTACCTTGAACACCAAGTGCTTGCAGGGGCTCAACATGGAAAAGAAACCCACTGGGAGCAAGAGCACTACAAGTGAATCCCAGACACATCTGGAGGACTATGCACACCGCAGAGCCCGAGTGCTGACCCACGGACCTTCTGGAGAAACAATTCCCTGCCTGCAGTCCCTGGGCTGTCACACACAGCTGTTCACCTGCAACCCAGAGACAGCAGCCACTGGGCACTGCTGCTATGCTATGCCTTTATTTTGTATGATTCAGGCTCGCTGCTTCTGCAGAGCAAGATGTGTCTGTATGAAAACACGTGCTCAGGGCTCTGCATCCAGCTCAACAGCAGCCATGTGTTCCTTGACTGCCAAGATTCCATTTTGTTTAGGAGATGGAAGAAATTCATACCTCTCTGATTTTTATGTCTGACTTCTACTTTGGCCCACCAAGGCCACCCACCCAAAGGTGATGTGGGCAGTGCACAGCAAGCCTGGCAGTGTTTGGGCAACTCAAGGAAGTCCACGAGGTGGCAGGGCGTGGCTGCCCTTCCTCACAGGAACACATGAAACATGAGCTGGGCTGGACCATGATGTGCCATTTCTACTCTCCAGAAGCCAAGTAGAAACTGGTTTTGTGAGCCAATTTGTAAAACCCAAATCTTTCAACTTTCTCCTGAAAAGATAGTGCATTTTATACAACAATCAGAGCAAACAAAACCAAATAATAGTTTTCCAGCTCTGTCTATAAACTTTGTACCCATGCTGGCACTAAGCACTGCCTGAGGCCACTGCAAGCAGCTGTCAAAGAAAGTCAGTTTTGCCATTTGCTTGCATGCTCAGTATGTGTTCCATTCCCACTCCATGCATTAATGCTCTCCCTGCCACGCTAACAGGAAAGAGGAGAAAACATGTTTATGACTAACAGACACACAGCTGGAGACCATCAAAACCCACAGACAGACAGACTACCTACAATGATTCCCAGCGTGGTTCCCGAACATGAACAGATTTCCAGTCAACAAGTCCCTCTTCAATAGCTTATTGCACATGCAGTTTTCAATCATCAGGGACCTGTAATAGAGCTGGTGAAGGACTTCAGGATTTCACCCAGGACACCAGAGGACAATGATGGATGTAACTCTCTGAAGAGTTATATTTCTGTGCTTTCTGTGCTTGCTTTTTTCCTATTGATTTTCTTTTTTTTTTTCCTTTCTTTTTGGCATCACCACCTCTTCTCCTTGAATTCTGCACCCAGAAGCTGACCCTCTCAGGAATCTGTTAGACAGCAGAGTCCTTTCTGAGCAAGGTAAGTTTACATTCACAGTGATACTAACCACATTTAAGATCAGCATCCTGCATTACCATCCCTGCCCACACCAGGGGGGTTGGAATAGTCCTCTATAGGTCACTTTCAACCCAAATCACTCCAGGATTAGAAAGCAAAACCACTCCTTACTAGCATATTTTATCAATATTTGTACTGTGACATAAATTTGAATAACTTATGTTGCACTCAACTCCACAAAAGCAGAGATTAGATCATTTTGGTGCTTCAGTACATGGGATGCCCACATGTGCACTGACTCCAACACTGGGTCACACATTCTGCAGGACATTTGGCAAGATTAAGTTAGTACTGCTCTCCCTCATCACAGGGCTGCACCTTGGGCGACAGGCACAAACAGGAGGCAAAGATGTCCCAGGGGCCCAAGGGTCAGGGTTTCTTTGTAGGCTCTGATGATGTTAGGTCTCTCCCAAAAAGCAGCCCCTTTTGCAGCACTGAACTGACCCCCAGCCCTGTAGGCAGGTGCTGGTGGTTACACCCAGCCTGGAGGAGAGTTTTCAATCCCCGAGGACAAAAGGGGTATGGACCGAGTACAGGCAGCAGGGACTTGCTGCTGCTGGACTCGTGTAAACACCACAGGAGAAGAGTGTGGCCAATTCAAACAAAAGCCTGGAGCTCTGCAGGCCTGGGTCCCACCTGGCAATCATTACCTGCCCCTCCACAGCAATGTAAACACGCCCAGTCGGCCACCACTGTGACTCCGCCGCGGGCCAGTGCTGCCACTAATGTTTAACGAGTATCAAAAAGGAGAAATATGTCCTGATACAAACAAGGGGTTCAAAAAGAAAGCCAGGACTTCTTTAAAGCTCTCATTTTGCACAGCTAGATAAGAAGGGCTACCTGAACTAACTTCTCCTGAATCAGCCCAAAGGCTGAGTATTTACACAAAAGTGAGGTGCACATTTATGCTCCTGAACAGAGGTTAGGCTAAATTAGAAGCAGAGTGTGTACCTCTCCATTCCAGCCTCACAGCTATCCCTGAATCCTGAACAGCCACCCATTCTTGCAGCACCAGCATGGTCCTCAGTGAGACATCAGCACAGCAAGGTTGAGCGGGAGGATGCTGATTTTCTGGAAATCTGACTCCAGGGCAGAAACCAGGCTTGAAACATCAGTGCCCTCATTCCCATCACACTGCAGGTGGAGAGTTAAGGACCTCAGACTACTAGTGTTTGAGTCCTTTCACAAGTCTGTGCCTGGCTGTACTTCCCACATCAACCCACTTCTTTACCAGAAGACACAAAATGGCATTACTGCTATTCCCAAAGGGCAAGGGGCATATGGGTGGACAAAGCCACTCATCTGAGATTATCCAGGCAACCCATGATGCTGCAGGCACCTCCATGGCAAGTCAGAGCTCTCATCATCATCAGGTTTCACAGAATCACAGAATGGGTAAGGTTGGCAAGGACCACAGGGGGTCCAGTGGTCTAACCTCCCTACTCAAACAGGTTCATCCCAGAGTATATGGCACAGGATCGAGCCCAGATGGTTTGTGAATATCTCCAGTGAGGGAGACTCCACAACCTCTCTGGGTAACCTGTTCCTGTGAGCAGTCACCCACACAGGAAAAAAGTTCCTCCTCATGTTCAGATGGAACTTCCTGTGCATCAGTTTCTTTCTGCCTGTTGCCTCTTGTCCTACTGCTTGGCACCACTGAGAGGAGCCTGGCTCCATCCTGTGACACCCTCCCTTCAGCTGCTGACAGACACTGATGAGTTCCCCTCTCAGTTGTCTCTTCTCAAGGCTGAACAGGCCCAACTCTCTCAGCCTGTCCTTGTAAGAGAGATGCTCCAATGCCTTACTCACTTCCTACCCGGGACAGGAGATTTTCTATTAGAAGCTAAGAGACTGAGTCAGAGGAACTGGACTTTATAAATGTAAAAGCTAAAAAGGCATCCCATCTGCAGGACGGAAAAGGGCACAGCCCCGTTTCCTGCCTATGCAAACTGGTGCTGTGCCACTGACCCCTGCATGCAGCACCAGACGTTATCAGAGGAAACCCCAGTCCTCAGGAAACAGTCACTCAAAATAGCATTTGTGTAAGATCTTCCTTCATTTCCACCTTGCCCACTTCAGATTTCCTATTCTCTATACCTCAGCATGCTGAAGACCTCCATCAGGAAACTGCCTGCTCAGTTTGGACTGGAGTCCCCTACTAATCCTTTACCAAAACATTCAAATAATTTACCCTGGGAAGGGGGGGTGGGGAGAGAGCGTGGACAAGCTGTGCATGGGAAGGCATTTACCTTGTGTCGCAGTCAGACCAGGTCTGTCACGCTGCTGCTCAGCTGCAGGAAGGCAGCACACACCACCAGCCAGTTAAAGTGGAAGTGTCCTGACAACAACTGACTCATGTTTTCTAGGTGCTGAAGTTTCCTAAGGCAGTCAGTGTGAACAAGCCAAGGAGCTAACGTGCTCATTTCCAAATCCTCTGTGTCCTTTGGCATTGACCTGTGCAGGGGTGAGGGAAGGGAGCGGGCAGGGCAACCCTCCGGCACTGCTTGGCCAGGAGCTGCAGGGGCTTCTGCAGCTGGTGCAACCCAGGGTGTTTGTGCTGTTTTGTGGTCTACACTACTGCAACTTGCTATCTGAAGGGCTGGTGGGATTAAGGGAATTTAAGTTTTCCATTCCTTAAGCTGCTGTTAACTTCTTCCTTACTCTGCTGTCATCCACATACGATGATCCTTCTCACCCGTAACGCTGCCCCAGTGCCTTGTTTTGGCCACACCATTGCCTGTTTCATTAATTTCAAAGTTCTCCTCTCTCATGCCAAGCACATTGCACCTTGTTGGACTGATCCCCCACCTCCTGGTTGCCCTTTCCCCAGCAGCCCACCTCAGGGTGATGTCCCTACTACCACCTTCCAGCCAGAAGACTCCTGGATGCTCCCTTCCCTCTTCTTCCAGCTCCAAACTTCAACAGTCCTTGCCCAGCTACAGCCTGGCTCTGATACTGAGCTGTGCAGTTTTTAGGGCTGGGGATATCTTGCTTCAGGTGGACCTGGCCCAAGACAAGGTGTTGGAGGGGCTCTGCTTTCCAAAGCAACGAGAACAGCTCTGCGGTACCACAACACCAGCCTCACGCTTCCTCTTTCTAACACACACGACAAAACTGCAGGTCCCAAAGTGAGAGCAGAGCCAGGCTGGGTGGAAGCACACTGGCCAGGGACTGCCCTTCACTGGGGGCACAGTGTGGGCAGGAGGAGGGGGGGGGCTGCTCTCACCCTCACTAGCCCAAGGGCACTGCCAAAGGGCACGCTGGGCCCTGGTGTAGTGTGGGTGACCAGCCTTCAGAGAACATGCTGCCCACCCAGCCAAAGCCTGCAGTGAGCTGATTTACTTTAGTACCAGACCTGCAGCAGCACTTCCACACACAGGCCCTACAGCCCATCTCCTCCCTGCAAGTGTCTCTCCTCAGTCAGAGCTCTCCTGATTAGAGTCCTTGACTGACTTGCATTGAGAGCAAATAACGTGGCTTTAGTTTGTTTTGTTTTGGTTGTTTTACTTGTAATGCAAGTGGCAGAGCTTAGCTGCCTTCATCTACTTAAACAGCAGCAATACAGCCAGTGATTTCAACTGAACAATCATGTATTCATCTGGCCCTCCCACTCAAACGCTATGAAAAATGTGGATAAAAACAATTTCTCCTTTGTCTGCATTTCAAAACTCACCTCATCCTCCTCACATGGGCAGAGGAACAACTGTTTTTCTTACAGGGCAAGGATTTAGCTAGACCCTTTGGTAACTGAGAAGTATTCCTAAAGCTTCAGCTGCAGGGCTTGTATGCAGGTTGGCTCTCACCCAGAGGTCAGGGCTGTTCAAAACTCACTCCAGTCTATGGGTTTGGCCTAACAGCCTCTGTAGACCCCAATGATAGATACAAACCCCCTTCCAGTAACACAGTTTTTCTCTCCATTAAGTGTCATACAAAGTGTTCTCAATTCAATATTGTGCCAGCTCACCCTTGCGTTTGAGACAGTAATGTCTGCACCAAGCCTCAAATGAGTCAGAGAAGCAGCCTGTGAGGGACAAAGAGGTTACGAGACCTCTGTAACTCTAGGGAGGTTTACAAAAGTTGGAGCTAGGCCTCATTGCAGCTGCACAGACGTGGTCAAGGAACACTAATCCTCAGTTTTCCCCCGCAGAACCAATAATCCAAACACCACGTTGATTTCCTCACTAAATTAGTGAGGACGCTTGGACAGCAAGACCATCTTCAGCCAGGTTGTGGCTTTTGGGTGGACTTCCAGGAACTCACAGTCAGATCCAGCTGCATCTGCAGCCGAGTGGACTGGATCACTCAGGGAAGTTTGTACCAAGGAGCAGAGAAGGCAACAAAGCAAGCCAAGCCTTTAGGATGACACAGCAAGGCTGTGCGCTGCACTGCCAGCCTGCACACAGAGCCCCCCCTCCTTCAAAATCTTTTACTCCCTTTAGGGAAGGACAGGCTGCAGGAAGATGCTCCCATAGCACAGCTGCAGAGCAGGAGTCAGGCAGCACTGGTACCTTGGCAGGGGCCTGTTTCAAGCTGATTATCAAATTTGAGAAACAAAGAGTAGTTTGTTTACGGCTTGGCAAAGCAGCAGCTTCTAATCGGGAATATAGTGGTGGTATTTGGAGGTCCCCAACAGCACCCCTCCTGCAGGAGTTTTTAAAAGACCTTTCCCTTCATCTCTCTGGAGATGCTCTCCCTGGCTGAGCCCTTCAGGAAGCTCACAGCTTCGAGACAACATCATACTAACTAAAATTCAGTACAGCGCTTCCGCTCACAGAAAGATCACTGCAACCCTGATTCTCTCAATGACAGGCTTGTAAAATTCACATGCTTACACTGGAGCACCCAGTGATGATCCATCTTAACCTAAAAAGCATTTTTGCCTTTTTAATATTTTTTAAAATAACTTTTCATATACCAGCAATCCTCAGTGGTCTGGATGCATTTCAACATCTAACAGGGCCTTCATGCAGCACCACTCTTCTGCAAAGGCTCTGTACCAAGGAATATGGCAATGAGACCTTGTGTCCCCAAGTGGGGAGAGCCAAAGTCATCCCAAAGCCCAGAAACAAGAATGAAGAAGTCTCTGGGCATGTGGGATCAGGGACTTGGGGATCTCAAGAGGTTTTGCTAATACCTTGGTTCACCTTCCTCGTGTACAGGGGCAAAGCTGACAGTCCAGCACAGCAGGGGAGTGGTCTTTCCTGTCTGTAATGTGCTGCATATTAAAGACATGAGCTATGTGAATATTCTTACAGCCCTGAAAGCTTGCAATTACTTTTGCAAGCAATTACTCACTCCTGGAGTGAGCTTAAGACAGTTTATATCCATGGAATATGGGGCTGTTTTGGCTCAAGCCAAGCAGGACCAGCACAGCTGGAGAAACCCCTTGCTGTGTCATGAACCCTTCATACATCGCAGGGTGTCACTGCCAGTCTCTGTCTTGAGCGAGGGAAGGTTTTTCAGGGGGCATTGAGCTGCAAAGACCCAAATCCAGGACTGATGTCTCATGGTATTGGCACCACCGTGCACTGCCCAGCATGGCTGGGCCATGCCAGCTCTGCTAGACTGCTCTGCCAAATATTTCCAGCGCAGGTTTTTGAAAGCTCAAACCTCAGAGCTGTTTACTGCCCCTCCACAACTAACAAACTGCTAATGCCATCTACCAGCAGGCAAGCTCCCTCTGCTAATGCAAAACAGACAAATGCATCATTGCATCCCTCCTCCTGGTCCCAGAGACTTTGCCAACACACCAGACCAATTTAATGAGGGAAAGGTGCCGATTACACGCTAGTGTCTCACACACACCATGCTAATTCAGCATGGCAGAGAAAAGCACTGACACCTATCTCTGTTATGCCACACTTGCAGGTGCAATAACAATGGGTTTTGCTTAGCTGGTGAAAACACCATGGTCCCATGAGAGTCCCTGGCACGGGCCCCTTTCCCTGCCCAGAGCAGCGTGCCACTGCACACGTGGCAAAGGAGAGGCCCTTTCCAAAGGGGCTTAGTGTCCACCCACCTGGGGCTTCCCAGACAGCTCTCGACACCTTCTATGATTACCATTTGTAAGGCATTGATTGCTCCAGCTTCTGAGAGCCCCCACCAGGGCCAACACACAGATACTAGCAGGAGATGTTATTCATCCTGGCGAGTCCTGCTTGTCAAGGCAGCCTGACTCTCTGTATGGGCTGCTGCTGCTCCTGAGTCATCTGCCAAACCAGCATCAGGCAAATCACACTACTGTGACCTGGCAAGGAGATGACAAGGGCTTGGGAACCAGCCAAATTTGGGCAGAGCCAAGCACCCGCTGGGGCAGCTGGACCAGGTCAGCCATTTCCCCCCTACCTCAGGCAAAGCACGTGCTGCCCACAATGGCACAAAGCCCGAACTCTGCCAAAAAACATCCTCCTCCCCACGGGGAGCGCTGGGCCAAGCAGCTCGGACACCAGCTGACTCAGGGCAGCTGTGTTTGATCAGCTTTGCTCAGGGGTGGTTGCTCTCCACGTGCCTCTGGCTTGCATGGACAAAAATGGTCAAAGATACTCCACTGCAAAATCTCCAACCGAACTTGCTGCAGCCACTTCCCCATCAAATCAATGCTGCCAGGCCATGAGCAGCCAGAAGCATCAGTGTTTCTCCCCCTCCTCCCCTTTAGCTGGTTTTAAGTCACTTTTAAGTCATTTAAGTCATTTTTAAGCAAGGTACAGTGAGAGCTCCTGTGGGATTTCTTGGCTAAAGCGAGTCAGACCAAACGGGAGCACCACACAAGAAGAAAGGGGGACTGAACTACACTGAGTTAACCAGAGTTTAAAAACTAATACAAACCCAGAGAACATCCCTGAAGGCAGATGAAAAACAGAAACAGCCAGAAACAACAAATTTTAAAATTGTATCAACCTTTCTGCTTTGGGCCACAACACACTGGGGGTGTACTGGTGGTCAGGAACAAAGTATTTGCAGAGAGGCTGGTCCAGAAAACACCTCCAAGAGCATCCTGATCTGCCCACACCATACACAAGGCCTGGTGGCTGACCAGGTGGAGACCCTCCCAGCTGGGTCCTCAGAGGAGACAAGAAACTATTCATACTTGCTTCTGGCAGTGACAGGGGACCCTGCCACAACTGCCCTGCCCCAAGCCCCACACCCGCTCTGCAACTATGAAAAAGTAGAGAAGAAATGATGGGATGTGAGCCTTGTTTGGGGAGTGGGCAGGAAGAACAAAACCTACTAGAATTAGGTGTCCGAACCTCCGACTGGATGTGATATTTTGGCACCTCTGGCACACCTCCATTCTTGTGACTCCCTGACAGCTGTGAAAGCAGGAACAGTACTTACCCGAAACTGCCCCAACCATTCAGGACTGGCAAAGGGCTTTTTGGTCCTTAGGTGAAAAGCACCACCAAAATCCAGAGTGCTGCTCTGGTTAGCAGGAGGTGGGTGCCAGGTTGGCACGGGGTTCACTTTCCCCACTGTGCAGCTGGTCCAACACAACAGTGCCCCCTGTAAAGACTCCAGCCTAACTCGCATCCTGCTTTCCCGGCTTGCAATCCCAAGGCTCTTGGCCTGCCATTAAACTCTGTCACCTCATAACTCATTCACAGGATAAGTGGACTCTGCCTGGCCTTGTATGGAGCTGCTGACTAAGACAACGACAGGAGTGAGCAGTCCTAAAGTGGAATTACTCACAAACGTGGGCAGCTCTGATGGTGAAAGCAAACACCAGTTGGCATCAAAAACTGACATTAAGAAATTCAGTCAGCACACCACAAATTGATTTGTAGCACACCCAGCACGCTTCACTGCCTGACTTCTTACTGTGCCATAAACCAAAAAAATAATCTGAGTCTAGCTGACAATACAGCAGTGCTTTAAGAAAGCTATGGGGACAGAAGGAAGGTCTCTTAACACCACTGCTGTGCAAACACAGCTGAAACAAACCCAGTGAGCTCAGGGGTGAGATCCAGGGCAGAAAGGACTCACCAGGGAAGCACAGCCCACATGGGACTGGGACAGGGAATGGGGAAACACCCCCAGCTTGGTTAGACCTTGGTGTTGCTGCAATACAGTGATCACCAGCCCACACTGAAGTGAAACCCAAGCTCAAACCCGTTGGAGCTTCAGCTGTCCTGTAACCTGAGCTCAAAAAAGGCAGCATTGCAGCACTGCCTGTGTCAGAGTTTGAAACTGAAGCCATCCCATTGAGGTATTTCACAGATCTGCCTTAGGAAGCTATAAAGCTTCCAGCAGCATTCCCAAACTGATGTCCTGTCCAAACTTGGACTTTTCGTCACACCTGAGATACCACCAGGCAGGTTTTTGAAAAAAGTCCTTTAAAAAGGATTCCTCTAAAAGGTACAATGGCCGACATTTCACAGATTTCAGTTCTTGCCACATTTCTCCTGCTTTTTCTTCATGCTTGTTTCATATTTATAACAGAAGTAATTTTCACTTTATCGTGGCTGACAAGTGGCAAAGAATAAAGGTGCCTGACACTCCCATTATCCATGGGGTGCCATGCAGCTCCCCATGGCAGCAGGACCACACCACCTGCCTGGTTTCCAACTCCAGTGCCTACAAATGCATTTCTGCTGCCCCTTCTCCATCCATGGCCCTGTGATGGGCTCCTCCACGGACCATTCCTCCTATCCCCATGATAAACAGACATTTCTGAATTCAGGCATGAAAAATAACCAGGGAATTTGAAGCTGTCAAAGCAAGACCGAGTCCCCCCCAGCTTCTGAATGCATCCATGGGGACGGTGCACATTAACATGCTAATACAAACTAAGCAAAAATTAATAGACAGATAGGGAAAAAAGCAACTCAGTGGAATCCTACTAGATATACTTGAATATATATCTCCAGGAAAAATTGATTCTCAAATAAAACCTGCTATGACAACACACTATAAAGAGTAAACACGCATTTTATCAGAGCAATCTGTGTTAGTCTGGTATATTAAAGGTTAATTGTGAATTTGGAGTTCAGCAACAACAGTTTCAGTTTCCAGAGTGATCAGTGTCAGTCAAAATAGTATTTTTGGACACAAACTCAAAGGACCAAAAATGTTAAAACAAAAATGTGAATAAATGAATAAATGCTTAAAGAGCAAATTCAATACTATAGCAACATGCAAACGTCTTCATAATTCCACATTTCAAAAAAACATTTCAGAAATTCCATCCATTTCAAACAAATTTGGAGCCCACCACCTGATGAGACGAGGTCAAAGCCTTCCTTCTTTTTAGGTGAACACAGTTCATGGAGAAAAGGAAAGAGACTTGGGGAAATATTTACATGATTAATATGTATACTTGGATCAAGCATTAATACATAATGTCTTCTGATCTCCAGTGACGTGATCTTTCATGCAAAAAAATCAAGTCATCTACAAACATGTCATGTCTTCAAAAACAAAAGTATTAATGCAGAATTCAGTGCATTTCAAAACTCCTTGTTTTGATTGGAACGAGAGGAATGAGTGAGCCAGAAGTGAATTAAAGCTCATTATAGTAACTAATTGCCATAATGTTGTGGAAAAATGCAGACCATAGTCCTTGCTTGAGGTTGGAAGACAAACAGAAGCAACTTTCACTGGCATTTTACAGCTGTAGTAATTTAGAAGAAACTAAGAGGAACAGAACTCTTCTTGGTAGAGTTAATGAAAGGCTGGTGTTTGAATTTGAGCAATTTTAAGAAGTTGTGTCTGTACTCTTCTTTTCAAATCAAGCACATTTAAAACCTACAAGATCTTTTTCATTACAAAGCATTAGCATAATTATAGTAAAGGCAGGTTACCTTTACTGAATCCTGACATGTTTGATTTTCATTAACAGGCATCTAGGCAGCTGATGCTGCCTGGCTTTGAGAATGAAAGGTTAGGCTGGCTTTTCAAAAAAAGAAATATAATAAAGAAAATACGCACATCTCTGTACATATTTTCAATCCAAATGGCCCTCGTGGCAACAGACCAGTTTGAACCAGTATAAAGAGGAGGAAAGACAGAGCAGCTCTTGAGCCTGCCTGACACAGCAAATGCCACCTTTATCCTTCTCATGCTACAATGGCATCTATAACATCAAGTCTTAGAAAGCATTAACTATGTAAAGAGGCATTAGTATCATCTGCTCTAAAATCAGAGTTTTTGGAAGACACCCAATTCTAGGGCAGCTCAAGACTGGAGTAGCAGCTTGTCTGCCGTTCAAATAATTCCAGCTATGCCAAGGGACAAAGCATTATGACTTTGGGTTGCACTTCTAACAGTACATGCTTGCTGGACACTGAGAGCACCCCAGCTTTTGGAGAGAGCTCCAGAGAAAAGCAGCAGGAAGATTGAAGTCTCCTGCTCACAGGGAGCTCTGCTCTCACAGCCAAATGAGGACAGGAGTTCCAAACCACACTTGCTAAATTCACACAGAACTTAACCCGCTAGTCTCTCCTTTCAGAACCATTACTGGTATTAAAACAGGAGATATTTTTTTTGTGTGTAATAATTTTGACAGAGAGTAAGGGAACTAACACAAATTTGCTTCCCTCATGTTGCTCATTTTGTTTGTTTTCTTTCTTTTCCATACACTGTGTCTTGTCTTGTCCATGAGTGTTCCAGGGCATGGACTGTTTACTGCAAGGTATATGCCTCTACCAATAGGATTTTATCCAGTGATTTGAATTTTTTGGCCTTCTGCATCACCATAAGAAACAAATCTGGACTCTACCATTGCCCAGTTCCAAGCCATTGTACTGATATTTTAGCAGGAATAAGTGAAACTTTATGAGAACAGCATGAACATCTGAAGCCTCTCAAAGCTTCAGTGTCAAACAAATCATCACCTTCTGCAGACAAAAACCTCTTCTGATGTTCCTCTGCCACTGCCTCTGAGCCTGCTCTGAAACTGTCAATTGTGCAAAGAGCAAAACTGAGTTTCACCCGAATTGCTTTGCCCATTGCAATTAAGGAAGTGCCAAGTATTGTCTTCAATGGTATTTGTTGCCCTATGTTTTCATTATGCAAACTTTCTACTGTGCATGGTGGCTTTTCCTTTGGCAGGGAAGATGGAATAGCTAATTGAGAATAACATTTGTTGTTCTTTGGCAATGTTGTCTTTAGCAACAATTTAAAAAAATTCATTTCTGTCATTCAAACAACCCCCATGAGGCTCAGTTTGAATGCATTAAAAAAAAATTTTAAAAAAATCACACAATTCTTCCATTAAATTATTGGGACTATTCTCTCTCGGATTTGTTTTTTTCCTTGAAATACAAAGGAAGAGATGATAGCTTAAGAATTGCAGAGTAAGCAACAGAAAGAAAACCAAGGGGAGGAAGACTTAGGAAAGCTATTTGGAGAACCCACTGTTTAAAAAAACAATCACATCACCAGCTTTAAATACAAAAATTAAAACAGAGAAAATCCATGGCAGAGTAAAGGAAGGATAAGTAAATAAACAAAACAAGGTCACTGTTAACAGGTAATAGGTCACCAGGAGTTGCAGCTTCCAGAGGTCCAGGAGATATCAGGAACTTACAAATAGCACTCCAAAGTGAGTAGCAAAGATAAAGCTTTATCCAGAGTTATTACCTGCTTTTCCCGAACACAATATGAAATCCCAAACACATTAACTTACTGCCTTTATGATATATGTTAATATGTAACATAATAACATGAAGAAAGGTAACAGAAGTCAAAGAGAAGAGGACACAAGTGCCATTTGTGTATGCAACACAAGCAACCCCCATGCTCACCAACACCAGCTTATCATTGCCAGGAAGGATAAATCCCAACACCAGGCACCTTGGATCTGCAGTGATGGGATAACTTGTCAAGGACCTTGACGTATATCCCTTTCAAAAGGGACACAAATGCAATTACACCACCACAGTGAAACTCCCTGGCCTGTGGCTCAGGCCACAAGAAGGGTAACACCACAGCATCCACCAGAAGAGGAGTTTGCAAAACCAGCGTGAAGTCACTATTAAGTCTGTACCCAGGAAATTTTTATATAAGGAAGAGATGAAACAAGGAGACTTATAAAGAACTACATTTATTTTTTGTTTACAGCAGATATCATAAATAAAGCTAAAACAATTTTCACCGTGTGCAAAATACAGAGTTTCCATGTGAAAATTTAAATACAGAATTAAAAACTATTTAATAAAAATATTCAGTTAAGATTATAAAGTAAAATAAAGACAGAAGGTTTAGGGGGAGAAGGACAGAATCCTCACTGGGCAGGAACAGCGAGGAAGACTCTGCAACAGAGAGTAAAAAACACAGCAATAGGAAGTGGTTTGAAATGGCAGACCTTTATGTCACAACCTTCATATTAAAGCATGCTGAGCTTTGTAACAACACACTGTAGCCCTGAAATACATAGGAAGTCACATCCCAGCCACCCGTGCAGGAAGTGACCCTTAAAATACAGAGAGGTTTCTGCGTGGGCACAGCATGGGGACTGTCAGAGCCATCAAGTCATTTTAGGATACCCACACAAATAAATACTATCAGGTGAGTCACACAGACATACAGGTCAGTAGGATAAGGAGCACAGGGCTCTGACCCTGTGGCCCTTCCACATTCCTGGCTAAAGCGTGCGAAATGGGGAGAATGGCAGAGGATGTTCAGCCCCTCCTGAAAATTACTCCTAAGATCAGTTCTTGAAGGCCCTTCCCTTTGAAAGGGATCCTCAGCAGGAACAGCTGAGTTACTACCACATCAGCCAGACCCTGTGCACTTGCTGGTCAGACTGAGCCCTTGGTCCTTGTTTGGATTCATTTCCCCCTTCAAGATTGTCAACTTGTGATTACACAAACTGAAACGTATGTATTTCATTACATAAAAATAATCACATAAGTCTGTCATGGGGAGTGCAGCAAGACAAATCCATCCATCAGAGTGCCAAAACGAGGCCCAGTTAATCAGTTAATAAAACAACTCAAACCAAAACACTTTGGTTATATAAACTTGGCATGGTGATATTTCAGCCTGAGAACTGCATGCACACTTACTGCTATTACGCCTGTCTACAATGTCACTTGGGGTGGAAGACTGGAATTTGCATTGCTTTGGCTCCTTTTTCTTACAGAATCTTTTTATACCATACTTTTCCAGTATGAAAGCAGAGAAGTGCTCAGACAGCACCACAGTGCTCAGATGCTGCTTGCTCATTCCACGTCTGAGCTCATGCCAGCCAGGAGAATCAGCTGGGTAATCCCATCCTGACCTTATTTTAACTCTTTCCTTCAATTCTTTGAAAAAAATAAGGCTTTAACTAGTTCTTTCAAGAAGCTATTTACTTGCCTAACTTACCTTAAAGGCAGAGGGAAGCATACATGCACAGACAGAGAGAAAAACATTCCCTACAAAGAGTGCAGACACTGCCTTTTCTAGAACCATGAATTCAGCAACAGGTTAAATGATCATGCCAAAGCTCCATTAATATACCAGACACACACAGTTTGCTCCAAAAGTTTTTAAAAAAAAAAAACCAAACACAAAATGCTGTCAAATGACAGTGTTAGTCACACAATTTTGGAACTGGCAAGCAGGAAAAAAAAAAAATCACCTGGGAGCAGAAAGGCTTCAGCCAGTGAGCGGGTGCAGCACCGGAATGTTGAATCGGACTAAAAGCAATGAGGGACATTGACAGAGAAGAGAGCAGGGAAGAAAACACAGAACTTAACTTGGTTATAGAGGAAAGCATCAGGAAGATTACATAGGTGCAAAGAAGAATTGGCCACAATGAAACTGCCCTTTTTTCATTAAATTATGAATGAGGACAAATAGGTATGAATATTACTAGCAGAATATTAAGATGAAGAAGTGAAAAAAAATCTACCAATTAGACTGATAACAATAAAATAACCCTTCCAATAGAATCACCTGCAAAATCCCAGTGGAATATGCAGTGTAATTAAGATTCCTCAGGAAAACATTTGCATTATGCAAGTTCCTGAATTCTACTGTGGAAATGTAGGGATTTTATTTCCCATTATATAAATCTATACAAAACCAACAGAATATTTTAATTATTTTTTTTTTAAATCTGATTTTTAAACTGTCTACTAGTAAGATTCATTTGCTTTAAGTTTATTGGCCAGAGATTTCCAAGTTTCTTAGTACATCACCATTTTCTGTAAGTTTACCATTATGCTCACTCTGCTAAAAAAGCAGAAAACTTCCTGTGGTAAACAGCAGGAAAAAACGTCAGGAAAAAGTGTTCCTGCTGTTGACAAACTGAAATTAAAATTGATGGCAACCCGAATTTTCAAACTTTACCACTTAGCAGTTTCCTGTGCCGCAGGAGTAACATGACAAATCGCACTGCAGATTTTCTCCTTTTTAGGGTGAAACAATTACTACCATTAGCAAACAATTAAAAATAATACAGTGTTTCAAAGTAGGGGTTTTTAAAATGCAATAAAAAAAGGTACAGATAGATTTCTTTACATATATACAGATGCCCACCATGTTGCTATAATTATTGCTGTGTCCAGTCAATGTTCTAGCAAAGTTTGGCTGAATACATGTTTGAGCATTCATGGCAATTTATTTCAAAGGAATGCTACCATACATCTAAACGATTTTCTTCAAGCACTTTTCCAAGTTCTCTGCATATACTTAATTTTTTTCCAATAATACACAACCACTCTAAAATGTGAAAGTCTTTATCCTCATAGTTTAAAGAAAGTCAAACTATCTAGAAGAAAAATCCAGTTTGTAATTTATTTTAAACAAAAGACACATTTCCTTTTAATATCTAAGAGGCAAAACAATTCAAACCATCTTTGCCCACTCATTATATTTAAAAAAAAAGAAAAATCAAAACTGCCAGCCCATGAGAAACACAGTCATTTGAGACCATTGGAAGGGTCATCCTCAACTTCAGTACTAACTGAATGTGACAGTATTTCCTACTCTTTATGCCACATTCTTTTGGCTACAAATAAATACTACAGATGATTTTAATTTTAGGCTACACATATTGCCACGTTTATGTATTTACCTATTTCTTGGTCAACTCCTAAATTTAAACATGTAAGTAATTTGAGAGGCAGGGAATATGCTTACCTCACTGGCTAACTAGGTTGAAAATAATCAGAATTGGTATGCCAGTGTGTCCTTGCTGTTAAATAGATTATTTAACCTGTCCACACACCTTCTGTCTAAGGTAGACCTCATTCAGAGACATCTGAAAGAAATTTACTTAGTGGCTGCCATTGGTTGTACACATTGAAATGAATTAAACACCCAGCTAAGATGTAATCCTAGAATACATTTATAGGCTTTCGTTTTTTGTTCTAAACTTGTGTTTTTAAGAAATTCCAACAGACACTGGGAGCAGTGCCTACCCAGAGGCACAACAGTAGATATTTCAGTTACAGATGAGGGCTCCATAAATTCATATTCCTCATATCGGCCCCCTAACGAGGAAGCCTCGGTCTGAGGAATAAGTCAGGTCTAATTGCACTACCAGTTCCTTCAACTTAGAAATTTCAATCAAGCCTTCACTCACCCAACATTTGCTCTTCAAATTTATTTAAAAACTTTAAATAAATTAGTAGAACAGATAATACCCACTATCAACAAAGGGTATCTATCACATGTAAGCAACGTAAAAGGCATGACTAGGAGCAATGTGAATTATGTACATGGTTTTTTTCAAAACATATTCATGCAAGTTATAAACCTCATAACCCAGAGCAAAGGTGAAAGCAAGAAAAAAAAAGCTACGCGCCATATTCAGGTTTCAAAACCCAGTCACTTGTTAGAAATATTCCCCAAACATCTGAAAGAACACATGTTCTTTCTTAGTCTAAAAAAAAAAAAAAAAAAAGAAAAAAGGAAGCAGGGGTGTTGGTAGGCAGGGAGAAAAATGGTTTCAAAATGTACCATCTTCCCCAATGGTCTGATCACAGAATAAAACAGGGGGAAAAAAATAATCTACAAAATATCCTTCATCTGTCTCCATTTTCTGGAAATGTGTCTGGACACTGTCCTTCATGTTCTAATATACAGTACATTTTACGTTGAAAATTTTGATTGTGTATCTCATTTATATCGGAAGAAATCCACCGTTCACTGAAGTCATGCATTAAATTGCATGAAAAGTAAAAAAAAAAAGAAAACCAAACCAAACCAAAACTCCAATACCAACCCCCCCACCTGAAGAAAACAGTCAGGCTGTTAATTTTGAAAATCTGAAAGGCACAACTGAGTAAGACACGCAGAAGAATTCAAACCCTACAGAATCTTTTCACCCATTCAAGCACGTTTTCAAGTGATAGCTCTGCTTCCCGGTACATGTGAGTAAGTACCTCTAGAAGAGCACAGAGGAGTGGCACACCAAGGCTCAAGAGTTCGTACAAGTAGGTATAGTTATATGCATTGTCCCTGAAATGAAGATTGGTAGCGTGCAGAAAACCATGCATCCAGTTAGACAGGCGTCTGGGAATGTCAAGCAGATCCCTTGTCACCCGCAGGGGCCAGCTTAGCGCGCCCCTAAAGAAGGAAGTCAGGATACCTGGGGACCTGTCCTCTGGACTGCTAGCAGCAGACAAAGTGCTTTCTGTGGTGGTCTCTGGGGGTTTAGGTTCCATTTTCTTCCATGCTTCTGCTGCCTCCTTACATAAAGCATTAAAAAAAAAAAAGTTAAATGCACTTCTAAAGCAAGTAGAGATTCTGCTAATGCCTTCAAGTCCTTATGTATATTTCCACGTCCAATTGATCTTAACTTTGCCTTGCATAGGAAAAGCTAAATTCCATTAAGAAGCAGATTATAAATATGCCAAACTCACAGAACCAGGAGGTTTATATTTTAGCACCAATTTTACTACTTCTGCACATTAGGTAGAAAACACCCCCCCACACACACACAGGTATTGAACCCTGCTCCAGATAAAACTGCCTCAACATTTCCTGCATGACCAATAGAATCAATACCCACCTTTCCTGGGATTGGCAATGTTGCTCTTCTCTTTCTGTGTTTTGTACTGATTTTGCAGTGTGTAAAATGAGGTTTACAGTAAAATTTACCTATAAGAGGGAAAAATAAATTTTATGATGTTACCTATATGTATATAGACTGAAAACTCACTGTTGCATGTATAAAAAAAAAAATGAATGGTTGGGCAGCAAAAGGAATGGGAAACTTGAACAGAGATTTGCACATTAGTTCAATAATACAAGGTCATTTATCTACCACTCAGGTATAAGATTAATAAATCGCAAAAAAACCAAAATCTCATAAATACAAAGTCACAAACCAACACAAGATATTGAGCAAACCCAGAAATCAAATAATCAGCTAAAAAAAGTCTTTGCAGATACTCTGGATAGAGTATCTGACCTTGAATCTTTAACCCTTTCGCAGAAGGAGATCAGGTTAATACTGAGATCTACTCAAATCATTTGGGAGTGCCAAGTATAATAATTCCTCTCTAAACTGAAAAATAAAATAAAAACTCCCTATCTCTGAACCCCAGGCTCTAGGTGGGACTGAGTGCCCAAGAACTGAACGTCCTGTTCTACAGCAGCCTGGAATAAATTACACTGTGCTTGGCCAGTCCTACTGCTTTCAACTCCTGAGCCATAACATCTTAAAAGAAATAACCTATAGTCCCTCCATCCATGTAAATCTGCCACTATTATGGCTTATCCTTATAGATCACATTATTTAATGGCCAGTTATAAATGAGAGATAAGAATAACTCTGTATTGTTGGAGAAAAATCACCCTTTCCTCCCCCCACCCCGACCTGTTATTGGACAAAGTGCATTTTGGTCACTCAACTCATTTTCCACTGAGGATTTCTTCATTTAAAGCTCAGGTCCATCATAACTCAATTCTTTTGAAAGACCAGGACTGCAAATACAAGGACCCAAACTCAAAGATCAGTATGGACACAAACTAAACATACTTGGCAGACCTCCTCCTGACCGACTTACTGGGCCAGATCTTTTTCCCGAGGTCCATTAAAAGCATCAATACTCAGACATTTCAAAATATTCTTAAATAGCTCCTATATTACCTTCTTCAACATCAAAGGCATAAATTCCTAACCGGAGTGTTGTAGAACATATTTCACACTTGAAGCACTCCCTGTGGAAGAAGTGGCCTTCTGCACTCAGCCGCTCCATCACATAGACCCGTTTTTTGCAGAAATAGCAAATGTCACTCCCCCCAATAGACTGAGGAAATTCTTTTCGCAGAGAACCCTGTCAAAAGATAAAACCAGAAAAGCACATAAAGCCGTGGCACTACACCCAGATATAAATTCTTATTAAGGGGGCAGCTGAGTTCGCTGCTTGAAGTGTTACACAGCGCCCTCCACACACAATTACAACAAGCGTCGGTCAGCTTTTTATACTACTCGTTTGCTGCAATTCTGTAGGTTTATGCAGTAACTAATAAATCAGGCATCACAAGGACTTTAAGGGGTGATTTCTGTGCTGGACTTGCATCCAGTTTCCCTCTGGGACTTCACCAACATTTTGTGATTACTCAGGTACAAGAGCAGCATCATTCCCCCAGATGCTCACTTGTCACCCTGCACCACCCTGGCTCAGTGCAGGCTTCTTGGAAGAAGGGGAAGGCAGACCTGGCCATCCTGAAACAACTGACACACAGGTGGAGTCAAGAAAACAGATGTCCTGAAGACTAGTTCACACACACTCTAGAGGAGAATGTAATCTTGTTCTTTAAGGTCCAGGGAGAAAAGCTGACAGTCTTCGACCCTGGTGTCCAAACTACCACTCACATCTCTGCAGACATCTCCTCTCAGCCATGTTCCTCCTGAGACTACAGCCCAAGCTGGGGCTTAGTTTTAAAAAACTGATTTGTTTCCTACCACAGACCATATTTTAACACATTGGACTTTAAAACATGATCCATATTAACAGCTTGAAATATTTTGAAAGTTTTTGTTGAAATGAGGTTGGCAATGAATGTTCTCTAACTGCCACAAATCTCACCCTCTCTTGGATATACATGCAAAAGGTACAGAAAAATAAATTATAAATGGATTAGATGCTACCAAGGGCTTCCCTTTACTTAACAGAGGCAGGTATGAGGATGTTACTGTGCATTATTGTATTATGGTTGGTTACAGGTCGGTGCAGATGAGCATGCTGCATCTACCACATTCCATCATCATCTCCCTCCCCTTCCACCATCCCTGCTGCCACAGGAGAGATACCACATGTGGGATGGATGGAGGAGGCACAGGCTTGGCACAGTCCAGGCACATTCAGACAGCAGCACACAGTCCACACAACTAATCTTTAATTTACCAGCAAAAAGTGGCCCTGGAACAACCTTTTAATGCGAAATGCAAGTCACAATTGTCATTGTCACACTGTCTTGTGTTTAAAAGTTGATGATCCTACTCCAAAATCTGCCATTAGCAATCCATTTTGCTGTGATGGATCATTTCAGAGAATGGCACTTTCCAAACAAGCAACCATGCAAAGGGAAAATATACATTCTCAAATGTGTTTTTAAAAATACGGTGTTAATAGATAGTCACAATGAAGCAGAAGCAATTGAGCTTAGTGCTGACTGGTAAGTAAGTGTCATCACCACAACACAACATGTCACTTTGCTTCCCAATACCTTACAGCTCTGAGCAGTGGAGGCAGCAGATGGAGAGTGAGGAGTGGGGCAAGAACCTGTAGCTCTGTCCAGAGATCGCTTCTGAATTCAACACAGAACAGTGTCAGCGTTGAAAAACAGCCCTCTTCAAAACGAGGCATGGTGATTCAGCATTTGTGTGTTAAAAATAACTGCATAAACATGTACTGCACAAAACTTTCTTTAGAAGCCACCCTGATTAGTAATTGTCTTCTGTTACTAATTCTACAGTAATTACACTTAATAAAAGCCTCCTGAAGTTTTAATTCATACAGTCAAGTGCTAAAAATATAAATAGAAGACACGGTGAGCAACATTTCCAGCACATTCACACATCAGCATGTTTTGCCAATATGCACTTGATTCCTTAGTAGTTGTTAGACTAAGACCTTTCATCACACTTAAGGTGCTTCAGAGCCTATGGATGGCATTCTGGAAACACTCCTCTTCAGTCAAGTTATTGTTTCTTTGTGGGTTTAGTCTTACCAGTTCAAGCTGTGGCTTGGGTCTGTGATCATTCACATACAGATTTACAAGAACTTCAGCCACAGCTCCAATTGCACGTGAGACCTTTCCTACAGTCGTCTAACCAGAAAAGGGGAAAAGATGAAGAATAGAAGGAAGAGCTTCAGTTATCTTTGAAAAAGAGCTTAAAGAAAAAAGAACAAGAATGATTTGAAAACATGCAAACATCAATAAAGGGAGGCAGGAGAAAGAGCAGAGGGAAAGTCTAGCAGAGCACAAGCATGTTCATGCATGACCAGTGTGGTCCAGCTGGTGCCACAGAAGGGCCTCTGTGCAGCCCATGGACTTCTCCCAGTCTCCAGGTGATGGAGAAATAGCTGATGGGAGCAAAGGCTGCTCCTGCAGCACAAGGCCTCCTGCTGTGTCCACAGAAGGCTGAGCTGGGAGCTACTGCCTGGATATCTGGGCTGGACATTCTGATAGATTGAAAAAAAAAACAACCCTATTGTTCACTTCAGTTTCTTGGGACATTGTTCTTATATTTCAGAAGAGGGGTGGAATTAAACTTCACAGTAACAGTACACAAACCATGGCATTTTAGGGAACATTCTATGAGAACATATGTGCCAATTTCCCACACAGAAATGTTTTGTTGATGCTCACAGAGCAACCATTCACCCTCTCCCCAGTGCCTCAATGTCAGGGAAAACTGGAGAAGCTATGCTCATGAAAGGAAGACATCTCCTTTAATCTGCTTCATCACACTATTACATGACTGTTAGGCTGTTTAACCAAATTTATCAATTATGCCTGCAAGGAGATTGCACTTCCTTAGGCTGTGGCTCCAAACACATTGTAGACAGACAACTGACTGCATGGTCCAGGCTGCCCCAGCAAAACACGTGGCCAGGGACTGGAAAAGAAGAAAGATGTGTGTGCAATGAGTGGCAGCAGGTAGGCAGGTACTCTAGTCCTCTGCTTCTGGAAAAAAAGACTGTGAAGACTTCATAGATTTACAGAAATATTTTCTATCCTAAACTGAATTTTCTGTAGTGATTCGGATTTTAGCTTTATAGCCAATGTAAGATGCCACAGTCTCTCTGGTACCAAATGCAGCAAGGGCCATCCTGGTAGGGCCAGGGATTTGGTGCTCTGCTTCTGAAGTCAGGCCATTGTTCCTCCCTTGAGAATCCATGATCTCATCTCTTATGCTCCATTTGTCTCCCACAGAGCCCAAATTTTAAGTAAGTTCTACTCTTCTCAGTGAAATGATTCGTCTACTGCCACCACCCCAAGTCCTACTAATGGGAAGGTTTTGAAATACCAGAAAGTTACCATGAAGAAAGAAGAAAAATATAAATGCAATGGTATTTGCAATACTTTAAAACAATTTTAAAGTATTTTCTATCAAGTTTAAAAATGTATTGTGGGTGTATTTTCCAAAATTAAGAGGGATAAAAATATTCTTGCTAAAAAAATGTTTTAGGGAACATTTCCAACCCCTTACAGCTCCCCTTATCTTTTGAGAGGGCTCTTATAATTAACTTCATATCCAGGCAGATAAAAAAATATGTATGTTAAGATGACAAGGGCCACTTAAGGGACAAAATTCTGTACTGTTTGGTTTTGTATAACATAAAAAAACTTTTAAATATTATTCAGTATCTGCACAACTTGTGGGTAACAACTGCAAAGTAAACTGCTAATTACATACCATAATGCTGTCCTAAGTGGTACATCAAATTATAAACCAATACAGGAAATGCTACCTGCTACTACAGGAAAACTCTGTTCATTTCTATTGTTTAAGATCATGGAAGAAAAAAATTTTCCTCCCCAAATTCTGCACCTCTGAATATGCTGAGCAACTTCCAGGCCATGTACAACTTCTTACCTACATGGTCAAATGTAAAAGAAAGCGTTCAAAGATCAGTTAAATAACAAGGCTGTGCTTAAAGTGCAAGTAGTTGAATTTTAAGAAAGGTATCCTTGAGCTTGAACTACACCTTGAAATTCATCAGGTTGGCTGATTTCTCTTCTCCACCCATTGAAAAAAAACCATGTCAACATTAAAGTAGTCAAAACAAGAAAATTGCACATTTATACACACTTTAAAAATGTTATTAAAAGGAAATGTCCTTGTAACTAATGTGAATTCACATTCCAAGTAAAAGCAAATGGGATTTCAATTTAATTTAGTGACAATGCCCTTAAAACCATGCTTTAACTTTTGGTCAGCCCTGAATTGGTCAGGCAAGAGATGTTTGTTGTATGTCCCTTCCAACTGAACTATTGTGTTCCATTCAAATGCCACTCAGTCACAAAATAGACATATCAGGGCAGAATGAGAATCCACCAGGGCAGCCCCACGAGCATCTGCCACCATCAGAAACATGAGAATGGGAGGGACAGGACGTGCAAGAGCAGTGCTGCCCTGCAAGGCTCATGTTTCCTGCCCTTGTACATCAACAGCACAACCACCAAGCAACCCCTCCTGTGTGTCCTCTGAACCTCACTCTGGTTATGGACAAGAACTTCAATAACATCCTCATCCCATCTAATTGTGTACGTGTAATAAACCCCAGCTGCAGGAGAGGCTCTGACCCCAAATCTACACACATTCCTTTAGAGAACCTGTCAGCTCTCACATGGCTTAGCTTTGGTCAACAGCACACAGATCTCTGCCTGCCTGATGCTGCTCAGGTACCCTAGAAACAGGATTCACATAATGGAGTTTGTATTTTGCTCATGCCCTTACTGCCCCTGAGGCTACTGGTGTACGTGAAGTCACACACACACAATTTTGTAATGCTGGGGCCCACTATCTGCATGCAACAGGCTACTGCTCACAATCCAGGCAGGTTTATACCAGCAGCTTTAAATCCTTTGCTGAAAAGTAATCTTAAAGAGTGAATTCACTCTTAAATTCACAGTGAATTTCAGTCCACAATCAGAGAACACTCAAAAATCCCAAGTGTTTATGATTTACTAAAACTTTTGACCTGTCACTGACACGTTGCCAAAGCTTTTCAGCAGGTTGATCAGGGTGGTTATTAACACTGAAAGAGAAAGCTGCCTTCTGTACTTCTCTGTGCTACTATTTAGAATGCCACAGCCAACCAAGGAGTAAGCCTCAGCAGTATTTTCATAAAACAAAGGAAATATGCTCTCTGCCTCCAAAAGAATGCAATGCTTTCCCTTTGTTCTTTCATATCCTTAATGATTTTCCGGGTCTTATTTTGCTTTGAGTGTGATTTATTTATTTTTTGTATAACGTGCTACATACATTTTCCTTCTGAGATAAACAACATTTGAGTAATACATTACTGTGTGTAGGAAACACCCAAGCCCTGCTTACTGCTCGTAATTAGAGTCACATCACTAAAAGAAAGTAGTTGGTACAAACTCTGCAGGGAGCAAAGCCTACTGATTGCAAAAACTTCATAGTTCTTACATCATACTGTGTGGATTCAATCATGCAAAGCTCAGATGAACAGTTTTCTGAAGGTCAATCCAGCTTTAAACAGAGAACAGGAATGACCAAAACCCAGCCTGTAATAAAACATATGCTAATTCATAATTCTAGCTATGTGAATTTTGACAGGTGATTAAAGCTAGAAGGTAGTTTTGATTATTACTGGCATCTTGCATACAGAAGTTAATTCTTACTAAGTTGTAATGACTGTATGTCTTCAAAGAAGCAATATGGTTCCATAGCCCCCTTTTCAAGTGTTCCTTTCAGGCCTTAGACTTAATAATAGGTTTCTGTAATGAGACAGTATGATTTCGTAGCCACCGTTTTCAATAACTACGCCACCCAAACTAATAGTGTTCCAATGAAAATGCAGCAGGTGCAATGACTGGTAACAACCTCAGTACTCCCTTGAAATTAAAATGATGGTACTAACTATTTAAAGGATGGGAGGGTGCTGATATTTATATGCCATGTATCATGAAGTCTTACAAAACTCAAGACCTCTATTATCTTCTGCTTTTCTGCTGGGAAGAAGCAGAAACACTGGGAGCGACACAAGCAAGCTCTTCCTTTGACTTATCAATCCCAAAACATTTTGTCATACTGAAATCTAGACTTACCTAGTGATAGCTCTCAGAACAGAGACCAGAAATACAAATTCTGAGTCCTATAACCTCCTCTCCAAGATAACACAAACACATGTAGTTACTGGTACATATTCACAGCAGAGAAGCCCAAACATATTGTTAAAACATCACACAGAGCACTTGAAAATGCATGCTGTGCATCAGAAATATTTTTCAGTTTTATTTATACAGCACCTCACATTTAGTCAGTGTTTATATTTTAGAGTGTGATAAAATTTTCATAAATCTGAAAGTTTTAAAAAGTGAGCAATCTTTACAGATAAAACACAAACAAAACCATGTGACCATGGAAGGGCATGGACAGATGGCTTGTTATGAAGTCAAGGCTGCAGCAGGGTGGCACATTGGCATCCCCTGCTCCAAAACTTGTCCTGCTGCAGACTGCAGGTCTTCCCCAGCATCCTGTTCCTCTCTATTCAAGGGTCCCCTAGCCCCATTTCCCAAGCCTGACCTACATCTCTCTTCCCATGGTGACTGTTTATCGTCCCTTACTGTGCTGAAGGTGGGCACAGAGGGCAGGCAACCTCCCCTTCCCTGTAACCTCTTAGTCAGCCTTGTGGCAAGGAGAGCATCAACAATATCACTTGTACTCACTGGCACCTGGTAATAAAAGTCACAGGGGTTTACCTAGGGGGCAATCCATCCTGACTTGGGGTTCCTTTGGATCAGTTTCCCATTGCCTCAACGGAGGAGGAAAATGTTTAGCTGCCTCAAACATCTGCCTCAAACGGGAGGAGGAAAATGTTTAGCTGATCATTATCAGACCTGCTATTTTAAAATTCTCCAATATGCCATCCAAAATGCACCATATTTACACATGAGAGATGCACACAGTGCAGATGAGGACTTGGGCCTGCACAACCTATGGAGCTGCATATGCAGGCATCAAGATGTTCATGCATGTAGATCTGCCAAAGAATAAATGTAATCCTACTTAACCAGTCAAATATTTACCAGTGAGATGAACATATATATTTACTGTGCTAGTGACAAAACTAGATTTTCTTGCTTCAGCTGTGCTGCCTTCTGCTAGTACCCCTAGAGAGGGCATTTTTCAATTGGAGTAAACTCAGCCCGAGTGAAATCAAGTCACAGCGAACTCTTGCTACACCATTTAAATGCAATGGCAAACTCATCAAAGGCTGTGAGTGTACTTCAAACAAAATGCAGTTTTTAAAACATCCAAAAAGGATTGCTCAGGCCAAATGTTCTCCAAGAAACTACATTAAAATCCCAATTATTGTCACAGAGTTTCCACATGATTAAGAGCCTAGCTCTCATATTTTTTTCAGGTTTTTCAGATAGCTTGGGTTTGGTTTGTTTGTTTGGATTTTTGGTTGGTTGGTTTTTATTTTGTTTATTTGTTGTTTGGAGGGAGGTTATTTGGTGGGGTTTTTTGTCTTTTTGCAGAGTCACAATAGCTCTCCAAATCCAACAAGCATCAGACCTCTATTTTGGAAACCATTACTTAGCTTAAAACCCATCACGTGCTATACCACTTAGGTCATAAAAAGTAAGAGGTAAATCCAGGCAAAGGAATTATTTTGAAGCTGAAGGGAATTAGAGATTATTGCTGTAAGTCACCTGCTGAGCTTGCAGTGTCCTTGAAGGGCTGTCTGGCCTGTATTTCCCTGGGGAATGAGAGCCAGGCAGTCATTTCAACACAGCTCTATCTCAGCCGAGGAATGTGCCCTTTGCAAACTCCAAGTCAGCTCAGTATCTACCTGCTCAGTTACTGCTGAGGCTGTGAGCCTGATTTCCAACCAGCATCAACAACAAGGTGTAAAAATAACCTAAAAAGATCTAGAGCAATTCCACTAAATGATCCTGCCAGACACCCACCAGATAGGAAAATACCTTCAGCTGTGGCTTACCTGAAGTTGGGTAATACTCATGATACTTATGAATACTTATTTCATAAAAGTGTAGCTACTTAAATGCAGCAAAAGCTGGCAGAGGAGGCAGCTTTGCTCCTCCTCACAGCAAACGGAGGTGGCACCCGATTTTGCTGAAGAGCACTTGTGTCATGTGGCAGGCAGCAGAGCCCCAGCTCCAGCAGCACCTGCACTGGTCACAGCAGTCACCTTCAATACTTCTGGAAACTTGATGTCTCCACCTTTATTTCCACACCAACCCTACTCAATACTACAGTGCTCCCAGACTGCTGCTACATAGTAAGTGGCTGATGGAAAGGAAACCTGGGCCTTTACCTGCCCTGAAAAGCTGAAAAAGGTCAAACTTCATTCAGTCAAAATCCTTCTAAAACAAAGTTTGTTAGAAGCCACTGTCATGTTAACTTCCACAGCCCATTCACATCAAGCATAAGTAGAAAGAACTGAGGATCTCTTCCATTCAGAGTATGCACGTTTCCTTTGCTGTTTCAAAGAACTGTATTTTAACAATGAACATGCAGAAGCAAGTTTAAAGTACAAATAATTAAACAAACAACAATAAAACGCTTGTATTTGTAAGTGCTCATACAATCCTAAGGCATGGCCTCTAGTTAAAATAACCATTACCGTGCAGGTTCTCCACTAGAGACCAGACAGATATTCTTACGAAAAGAAACACAAATACCAGCCAAGAACAATTAACCAACCCCACAGCATCCAGTTCGCTTTACCATGCAAAGATCTTTCTCCAGCATGGTCTGTGGTACTGTCCAACTACAGATCATTTAAAATAAGCAGCAATGCAAAATTTTCAGGATTGAAGCAAAAAAACGTTAACTATTTGCTTTGTTCTTCAGCTTTTACCTGAACTATTTCTGATGATGACATTTCTCTTAAACATGCAGAATTAACAACAGTAAATGAAGTAAAGTTTGATTTAAATGTGAATTACAACCTAGAGAACAGATTTGCTGGCAGCACCTTCCATCCAAGCAGCTTTAGCACAAGTTTGGATTTAACAGGAAAAATCTGTTAATAGAGTACCTGTCGAGAAGGAACAGCAGAGGAAGCTGAACTGACAGATGATGAAGCAGCAGCAGCAGCTGAATGATGAGGTGGAGGGCAAGAGGGAGTTGGGGGCTGAGAATGGGGTAAGCCTTTAGTAGGTAGCTTATTCTGTGTAAAGCAGAAACAGGAGAGTTATCCAAGAGACAGTGACATTAGCAACTGTTAAGTTCACAGTCATGCATCAAAGAAACTATAAAGATAACAACTATAGTTCTGTTCTTCTATTTCTGCACAGTGAGGACCCATGGAAACCATCATGGCACCTTCACGGTAAACAATATTATTGTACTCAACTTTTTTATCAAAGTATTCACAGTGGGATGTAAGGCAAGGTAGAGCTGGGAGAAAGCATAAGGAAACACAGGAAAAGCCAGAGTGCACTAATTAAGCACTACTGCTCACCAACTGATTAGAAATTGAGCTACCAGTGTGTGCTTAAGCATAAGACATAGGTTATTTTAACACATTTCTCTCCTGCTAAAGTATTCTGACTAGCTTTATGATTTAGATTGTATTTTACCTCAGTTAAATTATGCAATAATATTTAAACAATGCTTTTTTACAAGTTTCAGTGGAATCCACATTACTTTTCAGATTCACACAAAATGGAAAGAAAGTTAAAACCAAAACCATTGCAACTTTTTCCATCCATGAATTCTTACAAGTCTTCTAGCTCAGCATTTCTTCAGGTGCAAAACTTTTAATATTCACCTTTGGAAACTCCATGTATCCAAACATTGAGGCAAGATGTGCTGCTTTCTCTTTAATATTCTTTTTATGGAATTCCCTATTTGCTATAGTCTGAGCTCTTTTCTGCAGTGACAGACAGGGAAGGAAAGTCAAGAAAAGAAAGAGAGATTTCAGTTAATGCCACATATATCAACAGAATATAGCGAGTTTGTAGAAATATAAGCTTTGCCTTAATATAAGCTAAAGTCAACAGAAAAAAAGCCAGCATAGCCAGCAAAAACACAGTATACAGGTTATCAAATGCAGTTAAGAGACAGAAAGGAAAAGAAGTTGCTTTTCACCTGTTTCATTTTTTCCTCCAGGTGCTGAAGACGCTCAAGCACTCCAGAAAGTACAAATGCAGCAGAACAGGCAGATGCGAGATTTTCAGAGGTTTCTGACAGACTGGGCTGGGTATCTGGTTTTTGTACAGTCTTTGCTCTCCTGGCCATATGATCAGAACCACTGAAAGACTGTTTGGGTTCCCTGACCTCGTGTTCACTCCTAGCTACCACCTGAAACTGGGAAACACTTGAAGTGAAAAAAAATCTGCTTTCTGCATCACCATGCAGTATATGCAGCTTTTTAGGATGCTTCTGAAAGCACAGCACAGGCATGCACAGAACTAGAAATAAAGTGTTCTCACATCACTTTTTGCACACTATCTACTGCAGCTCTGATGCTTGTGCACATGCACCAAAATAAATCAGTCCCACATATTTTATGTAGGATATCCTTCTCCAGGTTGGTGTTAGTTTTTGTGAATAACCCAGACAGCACCAGTGCAGAAGATAAAACTACATCTCTTTCTAGGGTTTATAGCAAAGGTATTGGGTTGGTTTTTGTAGCATCACATCTGCCTGAGACTAAGCTTATAAGAATACCAACAGTAGTTCTTGCCATAGTTCTAAATCTAGTCTGGCTCAAGTCAAGCTATAATGTATTTCAGAATTGAGTCATTTTCTGAGGAGTTCAGAACAGGTCTCTAAATTTGAATTTTCATATAAAGTAGCTCCTGATCTGTGGATTTCCACATGCAATACAGATCTCATTTCACTACTCTTGGAATACCACTACAGGGTGTTGACTTCAATTTAAAACTCTAATGTAAAGTGAGCATCAATTCTCTTTGAGATGAGTTTGCTTTCACTGAAAGTAGTAAAAGAAAAATTTAGACTATGTCTTCAAAAATTTGCCCCATGGATATGATGCTGCAGAAGAGCTTCCAGCAGAAGTTCTTATCACAAACTCCACTTAAAGGAATAAAAAACTTGGCCATCGATATCAGCTTTTCAAGGCTCAAGCTTTCATCTTAGACATTTTTGCCAGGTTCCTCAGGCTGGAACACTCGCTTTGCCTTATCATTACAACAGCCCAAAGCATTGAGTACACGCACAGAAAAATTTTCAGGTACTGCTGTAGTCTTCTCACACGTTAAATGTAGCTATGTAATTATATTTATACAATTTGAAGTCTAAATGTGGTAACACAGAAATCAACACTTATGTTTTTAGGGTGGTTTCCACACTTTCAAATAGTTTTCTCATCTGGTCAAGCAGGTGTAAAATAGCCTTAAAACTTTTCATGTGGTTTTCACAGTTCTCAGCTAAATATATCTGTTAACTATGCAGACTACAGACAAATACTGTTTTGAATATCTTGTAGTTACACAACAACACTGAGTTACCAGCAGCAAGACAAATGGTGTGTTTGTCAGGTGTTACCCATATGAGTTCCTACCTGCCTTTTTGGTTGAGGTGGAAGAAGACTTGGATCCACAGGTTTAGCAAAGCGAGGATTAGCAGGAGGGTCAGAAGCAAGCAGGGCTGGTCTATCTATTACCTCCTTGTAAAGCATTTTTAAAGTTGTAAAGACAGAGTGAAGAGAAAAAAAAAGGAAGACAGTAAATAGGATTCAAAGACCTTTTGAGGCAGAAAGAAATAAAAGTTGCTTTAAAAGGCACTTTACTACAGAGCTTAACAACACATTTTGCAGATTTTTGTCACCCACCCATTTCTTCTACCATCAAAGATATACTTAAAATTGAGCACATTCAGTGTTCTTTAGGACAGTTCATTATTAAAAGCAACACATCGAGGCTTCCTTCACCATGGCCAAGCACATCTCTGGCCACATACACAGAAAGCTCAGGGTATTGCCAAGTAGTCAGGTAGAGTGCAAACAACAGTGGTTCACAGACTGAGAAAGTCACTGGACATCTCTAGAGCCTACACTACTGGAGAACTTAAATATTTAAATAAGCAAATGGATCCAAGCACAGAGAATTAAGAGGCCATCCTTGTCAGAATCTCAACACCTTGCTTACCCTTTCTTTCAGATCTTTCAGGTGACAGATCCAAACTCAGCTGATTTAGACCATTTCTGGCTAAAGTGTGGTTTTGAGCCTCTCATCCCTACCTCGGCAGCACAGGATTATTTCTAAAACACCAATAGTCACACTAAAAACAAACCATGAAAATGCTGTGGAATGCACAAATACATTTCATTTTGCCTACTTCAGGAATGGAAACAGCAGCCAGACACATGTTGCAAAAGATTAGGTTCCCTTCTTACACTTCCTAAATTTTCCACAAAGAAAGACACCACTGGATATGTAGTGTCCTTTATTCATAGGATATAGGAAAAAAGTCACCTCCAATACCATTTGCAGCCAGCTTAGACTTCCAAACAACACAAGTCCTACAGGCTGACTTACATGAGGTTTCTGGACATTGCAATTTCACTGCACTTTTCAATATAACAGATCCATTATATTAATATGCATTAGTCAATCTGTATTAGTCATACTTGTTCTCCAAGTATTGAGAGAAATACTTTTCATTTGCATAAAGTATTAAAAAAGGCAACCCACTTCAAACACGTAACAGATCCATTTTTTTTCTCCTTGGAAATCTGCATCACCTTCACAAGGAGGGACTGTGGTTTAATTTCAGAGATTACTTTCATGTTCATCTATGACCTACCTGTCTCCGCAAAATGGTATTTGAAGTACTCTCTTCAAACTTTGCCAACAGCTGAGTTGCCATTGATTTAACTTTGTTCTGGTTCATTCCTTCTCTGCCATCACTCTGTGCTTTCCCAGCATTTGTCCCTTGGCTTGAAAAGCTCGAAGTCTGCAAGAAAACAAAAAACTATGTTTTTCTTGGGTTTCTTACAACACTCATGAAGAGAGAGAAAGAGATAATATCCTTATCAGCAAAGAGTAAAAGGAAATAGAGTCTACAGTATACTAAAAATGACACTGTTTAGTATGTAAAAGTCACCAAAAAATATTTTCTTTGGTCCCAGAGTACGGTAAAAGGGAACATTAATCAGTGCTGCTATTGATAAAACAGTCAGAAAGGTAACTAATCAGAGAGGGGCTAGAAACCAAGCTGCAATGCAAACTCCTGAAACAAAAATTTGTCTAAATAACTGAGTTAGGAAAAGGAAAAAACCCCAATATCTCACGTGTCCTTGTGTCAGAATGAAAACTAGTGCAATTTAGTTAATGCTCTCCTCCCTATCAAATGATTTAGTGCCCACCACAGTAAATTCAAGGTTTTAGGGGAGAGGCTTTCTGTTCCTGCCAAACTTGAGAAGACCTGGCCCTGGCCCCCTCAACTCCTGCTGCTTCCTCAGCTCTGGTGCTCATCAAGGAGCTGGGATATGAACGGACCCCACTGAACACCAACCTCCTCGAAGACACCAAGGAGACCTTTCCGACGTCTCTTGTTAGTCTCGTTTTCTTCCGTTTTTCCTTCAACCTGAAAGGGTAAAGCCAAAACAAGTTCCATGGATTACTGCAGGAGTTACCAAGTTTACCCCAGCAGTTCCTCCCAGGATAACAAGTTTCATAACCAGGCAGGGGAGGCCTGGCCCCTGTTAAACCAGGCACACACGGGTGAGCAGTGCCAGCCTTTGGGGGATCGCTCCTCACCCAGCAGCCTGGTGGGCCCTTCATGGCAGGTATCAGGTATGTAAAAGCTGTCCCACAACCCCTCACTGGGAGCTCTCATTGGACTCCAGTGGGGGAGAATACATGCCTGAACACTTTGTTGAACACAGGCTCCATAACTCTGGTGTTTACCTTTTCCCCTTTTCAGTACTGAATAGTTTATAATTCAAAAAGCACTTACGCATCCTTGACGAAAAAGGTACTACAGCATCAGTTATTCTGGGAATTTTTCTCTAGACTACACTGGTTTCCAGATAAGTAACAAAATCCAGGAACCCCTCACTTTTTCACTATAGCCCCCACATCTCTCTTAACACAACTATCTGCATGCAGATCATGTATTCATAGCACAGTCTTATTTTCTTTTTGGAGCAATTGCTGTCTGCCTTAAAGGTCTGTGTCCCTCGTAAGGTTCACCTCCCTAACTACGGCTGAACATTACAGTACTTAAGCAACCAAACTGACTATTCTGTGCTTGAGCTACATGCATATTTAATTATTTTACTCAATTGGAGATCACACAAATCAATAATACTTCATACTCAGTCCGGTTGAACTTGAAAAATAGCCAATGCTTAGAAATTTGTATTGCTTCTTGTTAAATTGAGTCTCAAAGATTTGGTACAAAAAGTTATACTTTAGGAACAATAAATTATATTCCACTTATTTGCATTTGCCCACACTGTAACTTAGTGATTACTCAATCAACTTAAAAAAAACTGAAAAGGAATAAAGAGAGCAAGATCAAAAAACACAACCTTTCTCTTTACATATACACTGTTTGTAATAAATCATTATGCAGTGACTAGAAGTAATCCCAAACAACTTCTGGGCAAACACCAAGAGAATCAGATGACAGTATTTTGATTACTTTGTGTGCTTTGGTACACTGTCTTTCAGGCACCAGCTCTCAGCAACCCAGCTTTATGCTACCTATAGTCATCGGTTCACAAAAGGCTGAACAACAGAATAGCATAATGTATTCTGCATAATAGCCTGTACCACATAAAAGCAGAATTTGCCTGAGTGAATGGAGCAAACAAGATCCTGTCTTTCAAAAATCTTACACAAAGGACTCACATTAACATATTTACAAAGAAGTGAAAGACAAAGCGATTTAATTGCCGAGCAAGACTCCAAAAGGACTGTGCTCTGTATTGTGTAAACACCTTCATTCGTTTATTAGTCTGGAGCACAGGAAATCTCAGTTCCTCTCCAGCCCGGCTGACACTCGGAGGAGAATGGAAAACATGATCCAGCTCAGCACAGGCTGCCAGAACAGCTACACCAGCTCCAGGCTCCACTTCCTGGTCTCCCACAGACTGCACCCAGATAAGAAACCCACTTCCAGCCAAATAAAAGGACAAACTAGATGCTGTGGAAAGTTTAGTAAGCAACATTGTGCTCTCCTACAGCCTGGATAGAACATATACTATATATATCTAATGGATAATGTTCAGCACCACCTTTTTCAGGGGAAAGAACCATAAAACTGAAGCCACAGTCAAACTCTTGACTCAAGAAGTTGCTTTCCAAGGAGCTTTATTTCCCAGGTAGTTTCAGATAGTTCTGACACTCAAGTCTCTGTCCTAACCCAAGTACCCTAACCCATCCTGCTTAGTTTCACACCCTAACTGTGACAGAGCTGCAAAACCTCCTACAAAATGTCTTGTCAGCCTTGCTCCCCAGGCTGATTTGGGAAATATCACTTCCACTTCTCATTGTTAACAAGCCCCTGTAGTGGGAAACCAGAGGGGCCCGTCAAGCAAATCACCTCATGCTTTCATGTGCAGCCAAAAACTGCAGCTCTGCTATGACAGAAGGCTTATTTCATGATGGGAGGTTAGTCAGAGGCTGCATGGCTTAGTAATGGAAAGCTCTCCCCACTGCTGAAAGTCTATTTATTTCTGCAAATAACTCATGGAAAAACAACAACATTGTGGTCATGAAAGAGGTTTTCCTTCCAAACAAGTCATCCACAAGAAAAAGCAAAGGTTATTTTGCCTGTTTGGTTTCTCACTGCTTGGTTATCTGGGAAACATGTCACTTGGTTTTGTGTGTATGTGGGTGACAGGGAAAAATTATTTCCTAACAGGGATGTACGACGCTACCAGGAAATTGTGCATCCACAGGTTTTGAAAATGTGTTTATGAAGAGAAAATATTCAAGACAAAAGTCAGTCTAGGAAATATCTGGAAATTCCGGAGTAATTCTCCAGGTGAAAAAAACAGAAATCACATTTCTACAAGGTGAGAGCAAGAAATTTAAAAAGCAATGTATTTAAATACTGAGGAATGCAGTACATACATGTACACCTGAACTTTTACTAGGACACTGAATTCCAAAAGAAGTAGGAAATGCATACTTTCCCAGGCAAAACTTAAGGGTCTATCAACGGGTATAAATTAAGCAATACAGTTAAGCATTAAGGAGGTTTGCTTAAAAAACCCAACCAAATAAAAAAACCCCACCAAAACAAACAAACAAAAAAACCCCAAAAACCAAAGACCCCCAAAACAAAAAATCCACAAACAAGAACAACCAGAGAAAGAACTTGAGAATCATTGTAGTCAACACAAGGTTTTTAGCTAGCCCAGGAAACTCAAAACCTGGAACAGTTTTGCATTAAGCTGTGTTTCGGAAAAATGAAGTTAACTTCCTTTTGGTGGAGGAGTCCATGCTGTTCTCTACCTTGTGCTGCTCCTCTAGACCAGCTGGACTTGAGGCACTGCTGCCTCTGAGCTGGGCTGTGCAGACACTCCCACTTAAGCTGAAGTTAAAATGAAGATAGGCTTGGCTGTAAAAGCAAGTCCCTTAAGGTCTCCTTTAAGAAGACAACTGAGCTAAGGAAGAGGCAGAAGGTGAAACTGTTTATTACTAACTAATTTTATTAGGACTCCCCTAAAATTAAATCATAAAACTTCTGAAGCTATAATCCATTCAAAGACACAGACAATTCTCTCACTGCACGCAGTCCCCTTTCAGAGAGTATTAACTCAGGTCTCCATAATCCTTCAAGGCTCTGGAGTCTTTAATCATAGCATGTATGGGCATGGATGTTTCTTATAATACAGGGACATAACAGGGCATGCCAATAAATTTTTCTTAATACGTGACCAAGAGAAAAAAGTACACAGGTATGACTAAGAGATCATTATCTCAGAGCCACACTAGTCAACCTGCCCACTGTTGCAGGTGACTTCTGAAAGAGTTGAAAGTTTCACTTCAGAACCTTGAAACAGCATCCACAAAGTGTTTAAATCACTGCTTTTGTTAAAAAACAGCACTCCCTCCCAACCTAGTATACCAGTGATTATTTGAACTGATATATAACAGAATGGTCGTATATTCAGGAATACAGAGCTACAGTACTATTTTTCTTAAAGGTAGAAACAGCCTAGGAGAATTCCAGACTTTCCCATCTCAAAAAAACCCAATAAACCCAAAGCCCCTAAACAAAACAAGAAAACCCCCAACCAACAACTTTGTATCTAGCATTGCACAAAACCTCCTAAAAGCAACTTTTGAAAATTCTCCAAAAATAAAACATATGTCAATAGGCATAAGGGAGCTGAGATCTCAAATACTTCAAGTTGAAAACAGCAACTCAAACACACCAAATAAAACATCCTCCTCCTCCTCTCACTTTTACCAGCAATGAACATTGGTGTTAACAATGGATACGAATTCTCCCCAAGTACATCCAAACTCTCACTGAGATTCAAAATTTTGCATTTACGGAGAATGCTTAACTGGGACCATTATTAATGCTTCAGCCATTTCACACTGACAAGGCTTCAGTTTTATCCTTACAAACATCATAATGACTGAGTGTGCAAGTGCGTTTTGAATACTGTGAAATCTTACTCAAAAAAATCTCAATTTACAGGTCTTTTAATACTAGTATATATATAAACCCCTTATTTCTGAGCCTGACAGCTTACTTTCATCTTTTCAACAAAGGATAATTTATAGGGCAAGTCTTCCTTCACAACTTACCTTTGGTACTCGTTTTCTTGGTAAAGTTAAATTTAAATAATTATTAGAGATGGAGCTTGATGATTTTTCTGAACCAAGATCGTTATTTTCCCCATTTTGCTTCTCACCAGCATCTGTTCAAAAAACATTATTTATTTAGATTTATTTTTAAATTATTTTGATTAAGCCAAAACTTTCCAGTTGAGTGCTAGTAGCAATCATATATAAGAAACACAGGCAAATAAAAGTAAATATGTACAATGTAGGGGGACTTTCTAAAAAAGAAAGAGAAACACACGGGTGTGAACGTGCTGTGGGCAGTCATCCTTACCAGGGAGTCACACTAACAGCCTGATACATGAACTTCATGATGTCAAGCAGCAGTTATCCAGCTGCTCCTATTCTCTGAAACCACCAAGGACCCACAAAACCTTGGTCTTCAATCAAGGTTTTCCCCTTTCCTGTCATAAGCCCAGGGTGACTATTGCAGACAGAAGCAGGCACGCTCACGTGCCAGAATGGCTCCGCTGGGAAAGGACTCTTGGCTCAAGAGCAGGGCTTGCCTGCAGCCTGGATGAAGTGCTCCCGCTTCCCAAACCTGCAAGAATTAGGAGCAGCCTGGGTCTGGCTTACCTACGGCCTGCAGAGGTGTGCCCCGGAACAGCTCGTAAAACTTGGAGAGGTACATGACCATGCTGAGCTTGTCGGGCTCCCCGGCCGACCCCACCTCCTTCCCTGTGGTCACGGGGGGGATCCCAAACTCCTGCTCGGCAACATCGAACGCCAGCTGGTTGTTCTTGACAACGTCCTCTTCGTTCAGAGCATCAAAGTCACTGCGGGGACAACGCAGTGGCATCAGCGCTGGTTTCCTCTCTGCTCCCCTCAATAACATGCAGTGCTCCCTTGCCCATGGGAGAGGCACAGAACAGCACCAGCAATGAAGGCACAGGCATTTCACTGGGCCAAAGCTACAGAGTCCACACAATGCCAAATGTAAGAGCCTCACACAAATCACGTTACAAATAATGGCTTTGCCAGAAAGTAATTTAAAGGTTTTTTCACTGAATTGTATCTTGATGTAGTCCCACAAAAAAGGATTCTCTCATTTATGAAGAAATGCAATTCCTCCTCAGAAGTGCTAAGAAACCTTTTTCCTCTCCAAACACAGCTGCACTACTACAAATTTCATCCGTCAGCAATTGACTTCTCAGTTGCAATTAGTTCTATAAATCACCAAAGTCAGGAGGAATAAATTTAGGCTGGTATTCTATGAAAAAAGTTTGTTACATGTGTGCGCACACACATGCACAGGCACTAACCTCTCTTTTTTTTTTTAAGGTATTAACACACACAGTTTGAGCAAGGACCTACTACCCAGGTCATAACTGAATTTAGCTGTGCACTGAGTAAGTACATCACACATCTGGAACTCTGTTATCCACTCTCTAATCCATTTTCTATGGGACCTATTCTAAGACTCTGATCTCTTGAACAGCTTCCAAAATTCATGATTAAAATAAACATGTGAATAAATTACAAAGCTCCACGCAGGGTAGTTCCTTTCTCCTCATAAACAAATGTGAGTTTTTGAATCGCCAAAGAATTTCTCCTCTTCCCTCACCCACCCACTGCCCATTTCTGGAGCCAGGGGGCTGTGGGCAGCCCTCCACCCCAGCCCTGCCCACGGCCCACAGGCAGCCTCCTCTCTTGCCTGCCTGGCTTTCATCTGGCCAAGTCCTTCAGCAGGCTCATTTAAAACAAAAAGCCAACAAGATCCAAACACAGCATTAAACAGCAGGAGGTCTGTTAGCTCAGGAAGATAAATTTATCGACTTCATAGAGAGCAGTGCTTAAAAAGACAAGTTTTACACAGACAGCAAAAATTACTTTGCTTTCTATATCCTTTCCCCCCATTACAGTCACAAAAACATCTGTAATTTTAATTTTTTAAAACTAACCCAAGGCAAAAAAAAGAATAAATCTTATCATTAAAATCTCAGCTCTTCCTCTGGCAAAACTGTACGAACTAGCACCCTGGGTACCACTCCTATTTTTCCAACTTAACAGACCTCATAAAAGAGCTCAATCATTCCTTCCATTTATCCACAATAAAGGGAGGTTGACAATAATTCATTTTTGACTCCTAAGTCTGTGTAGGAAGGCAAGAGAATGCACCCACTGCATGTTGGAGTTTGGTGAAGAGAGAGGAGAGTCACCCCACCGACTGCACCAAGCAGTGCCAGCAATTGCCATTTCCTGACACCTGTTACACACTGACCCTCTTGTATCTAACTGAGGGACCTTACAAAATATTCACACGCAAGAAGTTGGGTCTTGTAGCCTTAGGACCCCAGAAACACTGTCAAAAGGGGAATGCTGGCTCACATTCAGTCACTAGGCTGTTAATCTCCAGGGGCCAGCCCTTGTTGCATAGCACACATGAAAGGGCACTGTGCTCTTCTGGACAGAGTTGTGCAAAACCCACCTCCACAGTCCAACGTTTCCCTACATGATTGTCACAGCTACCACTACAAAACAGAGGATGGCTCATCCAAGGCTCACCCAGGTATTTCTGTAACTCATGACAGTGCCATTATGGCTGTGGTTTTAAATGTACACTAAAACCCTTTCTCCAGGGACCTGGGAACACAGCTCTTCACATTCTCCAAGCACCACAAATTTCATCTTAAATAGACACATGACTCCCACAAACACGATAAATCATAAGGTTCAAAGCCTTCTCAGCTCTTTGAAAGCATATATATTTCTTTTTAAACAGCATGCAAGGACATACAGAAAAAACAAAGCAAAACCAACCCCACCCTCTCCACCCCCCAACCCTGGCAATGGTGTGCATTTCCTTGCAGAAAACACCCACAGAAGGGTACTGCAGAGCATCAGTGTTGTTCTGGTCGGTCTTGCACCACACTTTAGTAAGTGCTTCATGTACCCTACACACCCAACAAGGTCTGCAGATGTCACTCACATGAGGTCAGGCCTGAAGCGATGGATAATCGCGCACAAGGCAAGGCCGCTCTTCCAGGAGGTAGTGAGGTCCGTGACGTTAACGTTCCGGTATCCTTCCGTCTGCTTCTGACACCATGTCAAGAGCTTGTTGGGTCGAATGTCTGACTCTGCAGTTACACGGGAGACCAAACATTTCAATCAGCTCTTGCACGCTCAGAAGGCTACAAATGTTAAGCCGTGGCAAACGTGAGGTGCCACATACCATGTCTGGAGAGATTCACTGATCTTCTGATGGAGCTCACTCTTTCAAGAGGACACTGCTGTAACTCGTTGGTGACATATAACTGCCTCACCTACAAGGAAAAGCAATTAGCAGCATAATGTTAGAATTGCTTGGAGCGAAAATAAGAGGTTTTTTCCCAGGTTAACCTTATCAGGCAGCAGGTTCTAAATTCAGGAGTCTCCTGAAGGTTTTGTTTGCACACTACTTGCAGCTCTATTTATCCTAGGCAAAAAAAGAACTGATTTCACAAGCAAGCCTTTTATGTACTGACCTGGTGAGGTCGAACGCAGCTCGAGTTCAAGTTTGGGTATCTTGTTCCTGGGTCGATGGTATACTGGTCAAAGTTCTTATTAATATTTTCAGGGGTCGTCTGAGGCAAGAGTCGATAAATGCTTTCTCTTATAGAGGAAAAAGTATGCAAGAGTTATATATTAAAATAAATATTCATTATATAAAAAGAGGTTGTTTTGTTTGGGTTTTTTTGCAGCTACCTACATCTTATTTTGGTTCTGCCAGGACAAATGTCATGCACTAAATGCATAATGCATCCATCCCATTTCTTATCCCCACTCAGCAGAAGGATGCCAGACAGAAAAAGGACAACAAAAAGAGAGGCTCTTAGAACTTATGCCCACATTTTCCTGAGGCAGGAAGTGACCAAGAAAAAGAAGAGGGACAAAAAAAAAAAAAATTACATCACCCAGTCATCTGGTTTTGTTTTACCATCCACCCAAGGAGTAACTTCTTTACCACATAACAGCACTAAATCCTGTCATCCTGCAATAACCACCACAGCTTTTTTTACTATGGTGCTCAATTTTCCATTTGGGTCTATGCCCTGCTTGAGTCATCCCACAGGCTCCTATCTTAAAACTTCCCAAAGTGCTGTAGTTAGTAATGCTCCTACTCACATTACCACAACCATGACTATTACGTATCTGCCCCAGAACAGCCTGGGCAGCTGTAGCAGAGCAAGGTAGCTGCCAGCAGGACCAAAGTCAGCAAATTCAACCATCAGACCATGGTGACACCAGGATTGCTGGTGTCCTTAATTACAGAATTTTTTTTGCTCTAGTCAAAGAGACATTACACACAGAAGCTTATGATGCAGCACTACAGTAATTCTCTTTTGCCACACATTTATTAGCCTAAAGAGAACATCAGGGCTACTAAGCCAAACTGCAGAGTTTAAGTCACAGAGACCAACCATGAAAGCTGTTAATGTTGAAGAATTTATTTACAGTTCTTTAAGGACTTTTCATATTTTTTTTAGAACAAAAAAACAGGTGCTAAGATGGTTGGAGGGGGTGGGTTTTTTTGATACAAAGTATCTTTGGTTTACGTCCTTAAGAATCACACTTAATTCTAGTGACTAGTGATTTAAGTAAGTGATTTAAACCACACTACCAAGTCTCTGTATTAGTGTGCAGAAGCTCACAGAGCGACAGCTGGTTATCACTGTAAATTGTTCTGTAATTTTAAGGAACGGATGATTTCATCCCAACGCCACTACAGGGAATAAGAATATTTCTCCTGATGCCATTGTGAAATCCACTGCCTTCTACCAATACTGTGACTCTTTAACACACTGGGAATGATGGAGAAGACAAGAGCAGCACTCACCGTTCAGCAAGGATCTCCAGGGGGGGTTTCCCTTGAGCCCAGCTCCGCACCATCCACGCAGTGTCAAAAGCGGCCAGGAAGCCTCTTGCACAGCCAGTACCCATCGGCCAGAAGGGCTGTAAGAAGCATTTACACTTTAATTCCTTGTATTTCTTAAGGTCTTATTACAAAAGTAACATGCAATGCGAATTTGGGGTCTAGGGTTTCATACTGTCTTAGAAAAATAGCCCAGAAAGAGTTAAAATACAGCACAGACAATGCTTGCAGTTTTTAGATGTATCTCTCCTCTAAGAGGAGAATGAAATGAAAAAGATTGCTTCTTTCACTTTTTTTAACTTCTCTATTTAAAAACAAAATTCTTAACCTCAAAAAGTTTAAGCTGAGGAAAAAAAAAAGAAGACTCAAGAATTAGTCAAAGAAAAAAAAACAAAAGGGAAAAAAATTATGCCCTTCTCATCTCCTAATTTTGCTATAGACTCTTCAAATGCTTCATGCAGTCAGCATGGGTTAAAAAAAAAAAAAAAAAGGACATAGCAACATACACTTTTCACTTCAGAAAGCAAAAAAAGAGAACATATTAAGGCAAAGAGCCTGCAACAATAATTTGGATCAAGTTTTTCTCCATAATGGCAGTCAGGAAAATTATGCCATGCACCCAAGCTGAGGACACAGAGCTCACAGTTTTGAGACAGAAATACAGCTTGCATAAAGCAAAATGGGATCTCAGCCAGAGGCTGCCAGCCAAACATTAGCTACGACAAACTATGGCATAAAAAAGGAGAAAAGAAAAAGGGGGGAAAAAAGTCTATTCCAAAGAAGATACCACTGTTTAAGGACACGCAAGAGAGGATGTTTTGTTTTGATCAGGAGGGTAGATTGAATGGTTGGATTAAGGAAATAAGAGCGGAAAAAAAAATGGACTACTTGGAACACATTCCAAGGTACCTCAAGCAAACTATCTCCAACAAGTGCCACTAGAAGCTGATGTCTGTGCCTCTCTCTCACTAGTGCAGCATTTTCAGATGCATACATGGAAGTAAAATCAAACATTGCTACATCTGGTTGGCCATAGTGATTAATTGCAAAATCCAAGGAAGGCAGCTGGTAATTGGTTGCAAAGTCAGCAGCTTCTCTGGCGTAGGACAGCAAATTGGTCTGGTTAACGTTTTCTCCGCAGAGCAGCAACTCTGTATCAATGGAGTCCTGCAAAGGAGAGAAGCATCCAGGATGAGATAATCCACTGTCCTCCTGAATTGCAACCTTGCAGTCTTACAGCACGAGTGGGAACCACACAACTCACACCATAAAAAAATCAAGTAAGACTTGTCATCTCCTCCAAAAAGCTGATACACAAACATAGTTTACTGTACTACCCCCAAACAGGAACTCTCCATGCCAACACTGAACAAGGAGCTTTATTGGCAACAGAATATTATAGCGCCTCCCGGTTCCTTGGTTACGTGTTATTTTCATATCATTACTTCCCTCCCATCAAAAGATGTTATCATCACCTCTGCAATGCTTTTTTGCACATGTGCACCCCACATCTGAAACCACATGAGAGCAGAAATACTGATGACACAACATTTGGGGCTCAGCCTCAAGGTTTGACTTAACATCTCAGTAATGACACCACATTCAAACTTCTCTGTTGTGCTGTTTTGGCCTGTGGCTTTCTTTTTTTTTTTTACCAGAGTGCTGAAGGACCCTGCCTATGCAGGTCATCCTACTTAAAGCCAGTGATTATTAATAAGGCAGTTTCTATTTACAGCTTAATCACGGATGAGACCCCTAATCACAGGATGATACCACAGAACCGCTATTAGCCCAGTTGTTTCAGACAGACTGGGTTGGGGTTTTTTTTCCCCACTCAGACCTGAGTAGGTCAGGAAAACAGCTCTGATGAGCCACAGCCAGTGCTCCTCTTCTCCAAACTCCCCACAGATCTCCTGGGACTGCCCCCACACCAGCCCTACAACCCCAGGGCTCATCGCCCACTCCCCACAAGGGCTTCAGCCCCTCCCCACTCCCACCCTGGCTGGTCATGGACAGCTGCTCTGCCCTGGGAGCCCCTGGCCTTCAAAAGGGCAGGGAATTATGGCACTGAGCTAAGTGGTCCCACCAGAAAGCCAAGAAACCTTCTGATAGTTCCTCACAAGTACTTCCTTCAGGAAATTACACTCGACTGTTTTGGCACTGTTTTACTTAGCAAGAAAAATTAACCTCTCTTGAGTTTCCAGGAAGACAAATTTAAGTGGTGCCATAACACTTTCTAGAAACAAAAGAAAATAAACCCCTACATCTTACAGAAGAAGAAAAAAAGGAAAAAAAAGGGAAAAAAGACCTCAAAACCCCAAGTTCCTCTGAAAGTTCATGCCACTGTGTTTATAAGCCTCCTTCTACCATATTTCACCCACTTGAGAATATGCAATTTAGCCTGGGGTAGGTTTTTATGCTTCCTTATTTGCCTGATAAAACTGGACATAGCTGTGCTAAGTTCATCTTTAAATAAGTGAGGTTTTTATTTTCTGGTGCAATGATCACACCACGTATTTCCAAGGTGAGTCAAGATCCCATTTCAGCCAGTTTTGGAACTGATAAATTTAGAGAGTATTGTTTTCAGTTCTCTATAGAAACTTTGTGTTGACTGAAGGTAAAAGCGAATTTTAAAGAAGTCAGAGTAAGATCCAAGTGACCTGAGCTTTAATGAAGCAATTAAGTCTATAAACACCCTCTATAACATGCCACAACATCTATGCAGATGTTCACACTTATTCTGCGCCATGTAAATAAAATAAGGTTTAGCCACCATTTTTACATACGTTAATAATCACTCCTTTGTCCAGAAGACTCTGCTTTTTTGCTGTCATCACAAAATAATGAGTGCTATCTTTATAGTAAACAATGTTCTCCAGGTCAATCCCTGAAAAGAGACAATACATTTGTTACCAAGTGCAGGGCACTGCCTGTGTCATTTACTAACAACATGTGAGTGATTCCCACAGGTGCCTTTCCTTCTTGGGATGCATTTGCTTTCCCTGCTGGGGTGAAGTATTAGTGGATAAAATGCTATAAAACAAAACATGAGAGGAGATCAGCCTCACCCCACAGGAGTTTCTCTCAGCACAATCAAAGTTATTCAGCTTTCTTTCATGGAACAGCCAGTTAACTACAGCATTAACAGCCTTCTGAGGTAGAATTGGGTGCCAAGGGAACAAACTGCTTTTCAGCCTGCTAGGGCTCTGGCATTTGGTCTGAGCAGGACTTTTGTTTTCAATAATAATAATTAAAAAAATCAGCTGTAAACCAAGGACAGAATTGCTTGTATTGACAGTGGGTGCAACTATTCTGAAACCCCTTTCATTAGAAGTATTTCACAGTTTATATTTTTAGTATTTACGGCAGATAAATTCTCAGTTTATCAGCTCTACACATCAAAAAGCAAGAATAAACTCCTCCCAGAAGGGCAGAGCTTTTTTCAAAGTTTTTAAGCTGTTCAGTATGTGAACAGATAGAAACAAAACAAACTGTGTCTTAAGGGAAATCTCTGGGCCCTGAAAATGCTCTTTTAAATTTGTTCAACATAGCAGACATTTTTACAGTGGAGAAAAATGTGATGTGGCAACGTCTCAGCTAAAAAAATATCCCACTGTACCATAAATGGACACCTCCATCTGCAAGATTCTGACATCAACAACATTTTATCCCTTGGAATTTTTTTATACAGAATATTTAAATTGATGTTATCAGGAACAGGAGGGTGGCCTCCGCTGACTCTTGTATTTGGTAGTGGAAAAAATGAGGATGCACCCACCCGTTTCCTCTTTAAGGTCCTGGAAGAACTTCTGATTGAAGATAAAAGCAACTCCACTAATTTCTTCTACCTTGGCTTCTGCAGTTGTATTTCTGTTTATAAAATTGGCAGTGATGGCTATGGCCAGCTTTCCACGAAACTCCTTCCTCCTGAAACCTGGTAAGCAAAGAGGAAGAATTAAAACCACTGGAAATTCACACTGGACTTCAGAGAGGGAGCAGCTCAGTGCCTTTCCTACATCTAGTCCTACACTTCATCAAACAACACACCATCAGTACAGTCCATCATTCCTCCAAAATTCCCTTGAATGCAAAGAGTCTTTTTTCCCCATTTTCAGCTGCAAAATTGGAGCTGTACTGCATTTAAGATAAAGTCTCATTTAAAAAAAAAAAAGTCTGAAGAGGAATTGTGGGAAGAAGTTAAGGGAAAATCATGACTAAAGTAAAACATAGAAAATTTTTTGGCAATGTCTGGAAATAGAACAGATCAAATTTAGTGGACTGAGAATTTTTAATATGCTAAATAGCAAATATTAGGTATTTGTTACATAGGTGGTAAACAGCTCATGGAAAAAGAAGCAAGAGATCAGCAGTCAAAAGCAGCAGAGAAAGATCTGAAAAACAGAAACTCCTGTAGCAGTGCTTAGGTGCACACACCACCAGCTAATGAGATTTTTCAAAAGTATTTGGGGTTGAAAAATATTCAGTAGCTTAACTGTTATATTTCCAAGGTGAGATTGACTGAAGTTCCTTGCTCTCTGGCTCCACCTTTTCTTCCTCTTTTCACAACAAAAAAAAGTCCACTAAGCCACACTGTTGCAATTAAACATTTAAGTTTTTCCATCTGTATGTTCCCCTTATCCATAATTAAATTATGAAGTAGGACAGAGGGTGCTTAGAATATTTTTAGCCACTTGCAGGTGACTTGAGAGAATTTTATGAGAAGAAATACAAATTTCTGTCTCTATGCTTCTTGATATGCTCTTGCTATTTCATTGGGATAGATTTAATATGACAGTAACAGCTTCTGTATGTATCTTCAGTGCACCAAATACTCCCTTAGTTCCTGGTATGATGATAACCATTAACTTCTCAATAGAGTCTACAGCTGAGGTAAGAATAATTTCACTTTGCTAGTATTTGACTACTTAAACAGCCCTTTATGAGACACAGCTGGACAACAGGGTAGGGAAATTTCTAATAGAGTATTATAAGGAATTCACTGTAACCATATTGTGGTTGGCAGATAAAAGAATAAGTAGACAAACTATGAAGCTAATATAGAAAAAGGAAACAGTGTACTTAGGGAACAGAAACTTACATGGATACAATCAAACCTAAAAGGGAAATATATCATTAAGTAACAGGTTTGTTCCTGTGATACAGGAGCAGCTTATCCAGTGTCTCGGTAAGAAAAACAGCTCAGGTGGTCTGAATTCTCAGCAGTGACTCAAGTTCATGAAGCATTTACTCCCTCTCCTCCCACACACTTTAGAGTTATTGATTATCTGTTGGTATTGTTTCCAAAGTAATTGTTTCTGAAACTCAATCTCCTCTACAAAAACACTGATACCTCTGATGACTTCACTAAATACCTGGCAATCACCCTTTGGTCATTAGTTCAAACACACAGGGCAAATTTACAGCACAACAGCAAAGGCTATGCAGTTCCTGACGTGTATCTTGTCAGCCTCCTTGAAGTTAAATCACAATATAATTACTTAACCTTGAAGCAAGCCCAATGGCACTGTGATGCATTCTGTAGGCAATGCAGACACACAGAGCTCAGAAGATGTAATGACATTTAATGTCTTCATTTTAACAATTTTAAATTGTAGTTGAGCTACAACTTAACAACAAAAGCAAAAGATACCACACAAAATAATAGTTTCCACACAGACATCAATGGATTGAAAGGTAACCTGTTGCTCTGTGTTCTCCTCTGACTCCCAGGTCTTTCAAGATCCCCTAAAGACCATACATAAGCATAAAAGCACACAATCACAACACCCACCTTCTAAGGTGTTCCTGCGGCCATCCGCTCCAATAATAACATCAAATTCATACTCTGACAAAGGGTGATCCATGGGGAGAAATTCAGCCCTCCAGCCTGTTTCTGAAAACACAAACGATATTTATTAATTCTTCAGTAACACCATGGAGAAGGGATTTCAAAGTCTGAAGAAAGGGCACTAGGATAAACCATGTAATTCTCATTGAATTCTGCCTTGGCCTGGTGGAGGGAAGTTCTGCTGCAGTCAAAGCTACGCTCAAGCTGTATTAGCAAGGTGTCAAGCTTGTACACTGACAATAAAAAAAAAAGGAAGCCTTTTTCTGGATCACCTGCTGCACTAAACTTCCTCTCAGACCCATACCACAAGAACATGCTTAAGCACTTCATTCTCACATAAATAACCTTATCAGGGCAGTACCTTACATGTAGTTACAGCTAGGAAGAGCTGGGTATTAAAAGAAGAAAAATAGCATTCCATTGTCAATGCTTTTAATTGTCTTCTAAATAGAAGTTAAATGGAAGCATACTCACAAAGCAAAATTTAACCTTTGCATTAACACAATGCTGATTGTGTGAATATGTTTGTATTGTCCATATTTTAAAGTTATATATACTTTAACTACTTAAAACATTTTTTCTACTGTCACTTATGATCCTTTTAAGAGATAGCACAGTATTTCAATTGAAGTAAAACTTTAAAATATGCTATTGCTACTACACCCTAAATATTAATATTTTTTTTTTAAATAGAAAAAAAGAATGAGAAATCTCTATTTTGTTTAAAAATCTTGCATAAGAATGTTGATAAGACTCAACGTGCCAGTGGGAGTTATATCAAATGTGAAAGCAAAATGAGGCCTCGGGCGCTTAATCCATCCTCAATATTTATATTATCAATCAAAATTTGTTTTTGCAAGAAGATACCAAGAAGCCACACCAGACTCCCTACAAAGCCTCAAACACATGCCAGAAGGCATAGTGCAAAACCTCAGCTTCTCAGCCTGGGTCATATTTTAGGACTTATCAGTGCTCTGTCTCCACGATACTTATCACGCCTACAACTGCAGAGAGCAAAGATTGCTGAATAAGAAGGGTAAAAAAACTCCCGTTTCTTTAAACAGAATTCAACTACCTTGAATGACTTCACATAACACCCCACATAAAAAGAAGTTACTGCGAACAGAACTACAGTATGAGAAGCAATACTTTGGTTTTCTTGATCTTCAGGAGGCTCCAGGACTTTCACAAATTCTAGATTCACATGGATTTCAACGCCCAGTATAAGTGCAACTTTGAAGAGGATAAGTTGAAGTTGTCGAATACCTGCAGACAGCAAGTAACAAAGGTGTATTATTTAATAAGTAAGCAATCACAGCTGCTCCCAGCATGCTACTGAACTGATATTCATTGTTAGCACAAGCCTGAAGCAGTATTATTTCCTACACTGTGATGAATGCAAATGTAGCAACCACCACAGGATGTTGTTCTCTTCCGTCTCCTTTTCCTCTTGCAGCACAATCTTGTGGGTAAAACTCATTTCAGTTGAGTGGCTTAGCATACTTTTATAGAGCTTTCCCTCTTGATATTTAAAGGATCTGCTAACCAATATGCTGACCATTTTAGGATACAAGATTTTACATTGTACTTCCCTCTAAATTAGCCCACTTTCGCATATTTTCTCAGACTAGGGTTGTGTCTACCTTCAAAATACTAGAATGAATATCAATATTCTTCACACTTCATAATCAAAACCTACTGTTTAACAAGTCCAGACTAACAAAAAAGCTGCTCCATAAGACTGCAACTTGTTCTACTGCCATTTTGCTTAAATGAGGCCATTTTTTTCCTCTGTGTGTGTGCACACAGGCACTAGCACATGTTTAAGGCAGATGAACTTTCTGTCAAACTGAGAAACTCTCCATTAATCTCCTGCTCTTGGCAGCCTCTTACCAGATACTTACTGATGTGATCAATAGATCCTGCACAGAATTTTCCATAAAATTTCTTTGCTCCCAGTCCCCGGAGGTCGTGGATGGTAAATGGCCAGAGGTGCAACACATTGTTTCTTGAAAAAGTGTCCCGCTTCTCCACGACGACGACTTTGGCTCCCAGGAAGGCAAGTTCTATGGCAGTCCGCAAGCCACATGGGCCACCTCCAATAATTAAACACTAGCAGAGAAAAGGACGAGTTTTACACAGGGTTCTGTATTACTTCCACACACTTTGTAACTTACTCTGTTGGTATGACTCAGTAGTCAACTGGACTTGCACCACTGAGAGTGTATTCAAGGAATCTATTTAAGTCAATTAACATTCAAATTTTGTTTGCAAGTGGTGTTCAGTCAATTTACACAAGAGGATGAACTCTGCTTAGTGCAGACATAAAAGCATCTGGTAAAAAGATGCGACAGAAGGAACAGCAAAAAGCCAAACACTTCTGAGCATCTGCTCACATATTTCCAACCCCCACTTAGCATTTCTGAAGCATTTGCAGTAAACAGGATTACAGCTACATAAAAGGGAGGGGAAAGGAAATAAGTGGTCTTAGTGTAGGCTTTTTTTGTTTTACAGAGGAAATTGGTGTACATTTGCTAGACTTGTTAAACAAATCTGTGATAAGCCAGTAGCCTTACAGCATTAGTTACTCTCTCTTTCAAGTGAGGGTGTACCCTGGATACAACCAAGTGGTTCACCTCCTGATGTAAAGCAGGACCTGTCACAAGAACTCAGCAGACTTGTCCTGGGAACTCAGCCTGCCCTGTTACATTTCACCCAGTGGTCAACATCCTCACCTTCAGGTGCTTAGGAGCTTAAATCTAAGTTTGGGCATCCTCAGAAGAATCGCTTCCAAAACTGTTATAGAGGATTCTTGCCTAAATTTTAGTTGACAGCTGTAATTTTTCACAGATTAACAAGCAAAGGATTTCCAGCAAGCAAACTAATTAAAACCCAAACATATCTAATGCTTACATTTCCTTGACTCATTACTAAAAACTGATTAGAAACAGTTTTACAGCTGGACAACACTGCTGTTCCATACCTCCCACCAACCCCCCCCCCCCAAGACTTCACAAAATCTGTGCCATCATTTCAGGCACTGCAGTGGCTGGGGCAGGGAGAGCTGAGGTGGGTCTGGGTGGAGGGGAGAGCTCAGGAGAGCTGGGCCATGTTGCAAATCCAAAGCCATTATCTCACAGGCCAGACATGCTCCTGTGTGTCCTGCACACATAGCCAGACAGTGATTACAGTTTCAAAGCAGGCACGGACTGTATCTGGAGGCTCGTTTGGATATGAGTCTGGTTCCCATTACACTGCAATTTCATAAAATAGAGTCATTTATTTATTTTGCTTTCTTCATCATTTGTTTTCAAATTTTACAACTAAAGCAAAAAGTATCTGGTGCTGACTTTTGTCCATGACTTTTGTCCAATCCAATCATAAAAGTGCAAAATTTTTTTAAAAATTTAATAAATAATTCTAACAAATTCCCACTGAAAAGAGAACTCCTGTGGGGTGCTTTGGCTTCACTTTAGGCAAGTGTTTTGTTAACCAGAGATATTAAAGTTAGGCTGTTGTATCAGCCACTTGGCTTTCTTCCTCTTAAAATGACATTTAAATCACAGTTTCAGAAGCAGACTCCTCACTGCATGCTGAATATTAAAAAATTAATAAATAAATTAAAAAAAAAATCAACAGATGTAATTAAAAAGGAAGAAATAAAGTGCAGATTTAGCCTGACTGAAGAGGCTCACTGGTGGATCTGGGTCAGCTGTTTTTTGCACATGCTTCTTGTGATTAACATGGGAACACTGAGCTCTGACAAGTGAGTGACTGCCTTCACAGCTACAGGAGTTTCCAGTCATGTTTAGCAAGCAGTTAGAAACATTTTACAAATAAACCCCATACATCCTCTGATAAGGCGGGGTTGTTTTTTTTGGCTAACAAACTGTATCATATATACATAAATGCAACTTTAAAAAGGAAAAAAAAAGAAAGCAGTCTTTGGAGATTTAGACATAGTGAATCCTGCCAAGTAATAAAACCCACCCAAAAAGCCCTTCTGGTTCTTCCTGGTGCTCTGCAACACAGAATGTTAGAATTTTAAGGAGGATTCTGCCCTCCCCCATCCTGCTATCACCATTGACAAAGTATCTTCATAATTGCCTAGAGACATCATGAAAAATGGTTGTATATTTGCCATCATCCATGGTTACCTTCCACAAACATAATTATCTAGGTCTCAGAGCTATTTGTTCTTTGATTTATTAAGGATGCTTCCTGCTGGTGTAGAGCTTACTCTTGGCATTTTGTCATGTTTTTTTTAAAACTCCTAGGGTCAAAACCAGCACAAAACCCTTGCAAAGGTAATTCTTACTGCATATCTTTATTAAGTAAGGGCAGGGACAGTACCATTCCCCAGCTCTCTGCTTGCAGTCACAGAAGAAACCTTCTTGTAGCCAGCCTAGAACAAAACCTTGAATATCATCCTGTTCTCAACTCCTGTTACCCCAGTCTCCTGGTTCATCTGGGCCTGCTTTTGAAATTAATTTGCAATTTAACACAGATTGTGACAACCAGCATCACGTAAGGAAGTCTCACACAATCAATCCTGAAACATAGCAAACAGGGTTGGACAAGTACCAAGGGCTTCTCAACATCCATATCACCATTCACACACCAGCTGCCTTTTAACAGTGCCAGATCATCCCCTAAAAAGCTAAAGGGTAACTTGATTTTTCAAAGCATTTTTGACAAGTTATTCCAAGTAAAAGTTGCTGAAGAGGACTGACAAGGAGCTTTTGCATTTTTCTTGTTCAGGCTGGAAATGAAGGGAGAAAGGTTTGTACAGTTTTACAGGGCAGCTTATGCAAGAGTAATATCACAAGCAAACTTCTGTGGGCTGCCTGAGGAATCAGCGTCATGCTGGATGTTATATCCTGAGAGTACACCATGTTAGTGCAAAATTAGAGAAACAATAAATGAGGAAGGAAAAAAACAATAGTTATACATTCATGTACACCAAATTTCCTCCACCAAACTCCAGCTATGCAGTAACTGGCAGTTCTGGACAGGCTGCCCATAAACACCAACTCCCACAGGCAATGGTCACCACAAGTGCTTTTCATCAGGATTTTATGTGAGCTAAATTCATCTACTCCTGTAAACATTCTGGATATGAATGCCAATTACTGATAAGATATATGCAACAATGAAAATTTTACACTTACAATATAAATTATCATAAGTAAAGGGACAAGCTGGTCTTCGTTCAACTTCTGCAAGAGCATTTTTAGAATACTCCTTAGAAAATTCCCATTGAAGAGGACTAATGCAAGTTTACAGGCTACTGGTAGTTGCCTAATGACAAACTTAGGACTATTCCAGTTTAAATTCATAAGTAAAGCATAGACATTTTTGTACTTCACAATAAAAAACTAATAAACCCATGTATATTTTATAACAGCTGTCTACTTAAGGTACTGAGTAAATACTATGTTTCTGTAATACTATGATACTGTTAAAAAGTACTGTACTATTCCCTAAAAGATAATTGTTTCTGTATTAATCTTGTCCCACACTATAATCAAGCACACTACACGTTGCATTATTTATCTTCAGACTGGAATAGAGCAGAACTTCATGTACTTTTTTCCTGGTACAATTAAAAGATACCAGAAATTTTCAGTTGTAATACAAACATACACAGCATTTGCTAAGTCCCATAAGCTTGATTCTATTCAAAGGTCAGTCTGACTGTAAGAGATGTTACTTTCTCTCCATTAGTATGCTTAGGAATGGCAGCACCTTGAAAATCTCCAGAAAACGTTCCTACACTGAATTAGAGCACTTAGTGTGGAGACAAATGGCAGCACAATTTACCTCTCCAATAGCAGAATGACTTCTGTGCCAGGCACAGGTTTTTGATATGATCTGCTGGATATAATGTGCAAACACACGATTTACAAAACAGGAGGGGAGGAAAGGGAGAGAGGGATGTGAAGTAGGGGCCTTTTGCAACCCCTTCCATCCCCTCACTACTAAATCAGCAGCCTGTGAATCCAGGCACCTGTATCCCATTTTGGAAAAACCATATGCAGTTTAACAGCTGAGAATTTGCAGAATGCCTCCACTGGTTTTCACACAGTAAACCAAGCTTGTGGAAACAACGGAGGGTTTGGAAGAAAGGAGGGAAAGGGCAAGAATACCAGCACTGTATTTAACAAAAAAAAAAAAAAACACACCAAAAAAAACAACAACGCAAAAGAAAATAACACTCCACAATGACCTAGTCACAAAAATCTCATCCACTTTAACTGAGAAGCAGAATCTACTCACTGACCTTGAAATATGTAAAAAAATGTTACCTCTCAGCATTTACATGATCACGCTCAAGGAATCTACCAGTTGGTAGTAGCAGAGGGGGGGATGCAACCAAACAGCATCTCTTTGTATAGTTAAGAATAGACAAATCCTGTTGCAGTCCAATGCATTATCCCACTGTTATCATCCAACTCTAAATCCCTCACTCCTCTTCTGCCCAAAGTACCCAATCACTAAATGAATCCTGGAAAATAAAAGGGCGTTCAATGATCATCTGCTCTCTGTATTTTCTTGGGACGAAGACAGAAGCTACAACCACTCCCGAAGTTCAAGGTTTGCTTATTTCTGCCTTTTAGTTGTTCTGGAGGTGAAAAAGAGGAGATTATTTTCAGACTCCAGCTCCACAACAGACACAGAGACACCTTTTGCTGTCCTAAGGTATGCTAAGTCAGGAGCACCACTGCTACTCTTCAGTGGAAATGCACACACGCACTAGTGAAAAAAATAGTGGAACCCATCTGCTCAAGTTAGTTAGCCTAATGTAATATTTACCCAAATCACCAATTGGAAATAAAAACCTATAGGAATGGATCATGTTGCTAGAAATGAGTACCAAGGGGTGGCTTTCCCCATGTGCCTCTAAACCCCTTAACCCTAAGGAGTGCAGGTGTCCTCAGCAGCAGTGGGTCGCCCCACACAGTCACAGGAGACTCCTGCAGGACACAGAGGGACAGAATGCTTTGCCTTTCCATGGCAAACCTCCTTCTATAGCTTGCTCTGGGCCTCAGGTGTGTCCATTCCCATTGTCACCAGATCCGGGTCTTCACACTGCCCCTGGCCTTTTTGAAACACCCGAAGCAGCAGAGATGCACCAAGGACTAATTTGATTCCACAGGGTTACATCCTACGTGGATTTGGACAAGTGTTTGTTAGTGATAAAGCTAAATGTGATGCAACATGAGACAGGCACAAAATGTAATGAAACAACACATTTTCTGGATCAGCAGTGACTGTTCCCTGGAAAGGCTCCAAAGTGAAACAGCTGCATAAGCAGCTAAGGCAGACAGCTACCAGAAGCTGCAGCAGGAAGCTTTCTCCACCACAATGCTTTTCACTCCATCCCCTTTACTAGATATGAAAATGCTTCTGGCAAAAATAGGACTGCTCAGTAGGACATTCCTGACTTACAGTTCATCTCACATTTGCCATCTCAGATTTTATCACATAAATTCATTGACAGCCACTGGATACAGCAGTGCAGTCACAGGTACCCTGAACACTCCGAGCAACCAATTTCAAGTTGGAAGCATTATAATGGAAGAGACTGAAAGATTAAAATCTACATGCCACTTCAGACATTAAAAATGTCAAAGGTTGGAGTTTTAATTTTTTAAAAAAACATGAAAAAAGAAATAAATGTTAAGCTTTCAACAGGCATGACATGTTTTGTCAATTTAAGATGCAAATCCAGTCTTGCTACAGGCCCAGTCTACCTAAGCACTTCAACACACAGTTGCTCTGCTAAACTCAACAACCCTGTTCAGGTACTCTCTGCTCCTGCAGATGAAGACCCCTGTACAAAGTGCTTGTCACCTACTTTGCTACAAACCAGCCCAGCCACTGATGCCAACAAAGGACATGTTGCTAAAAAATAACTCGGTTACCAGACACCTTAGAGCTGCAGGAGCACAGCGCTCCCGTGACAGCGACATGCCCTGTGCTGCTCAATATGCTTGTGCTTGCTGAGCACTGCCATACCCATACAACTGCTTTTAGTAAAAGGCAACAGAACATGACCCTGTCAAGAACAGTGAGGACAACTGTAGCTAAATAGGACAGTGATTTGGAAGGTGTCCACTTGACTGCATACATATACAGAAAAGGGACAGTGCTGACTTAAAACATGAATTCTTCTATTCATTTTTGGAATGATGTCAAATACCAGAACGTATACCCAAATTTTCTGTGGTTAACAGATATACACTACATGCAAAATCTTAAAAAGAATTACATAAATAGAAATTAATTCTTCCATCAAAGGAAGGGGGGAGAGAAGGCATAGGAGCTAATTGAACTTGCCCTACGAAGATTAAGTAGCATTTAAAAGTGTAGTTTTTCCTCTGTTGTACCATGTTTCATGAACTCCTTATAAAGTCAGCAAGGTTAAAAACATTTCATTTGACAAAAATAATATTCAGTTAGATGCATTTTCATGAGAGGTCCTAACTGTCCAAAGGGTTACGTGGACACTGCTTAAGTGCTCTACAGATAGCTCCAAAATTTACCTTAAAATGTTATTAAGACTAGCTGCATCTTGCTGAATGGACAGTGAACACCACATAAAAAAACCCCACTGTTGGGGAAGTTTAAAGGCAGCTGGGAACACCAAGGCTCATGCATCTCTAATTGCAACTAAACCCTGCCTTGGTGCATGAAGCAAATCACAACCAGTTCACTTCTGCTTTTGATCCCAGCAGTATTTTACTCTCCATACCTCCAGATGAGCTGCTCAGAAATATGCAGTTTTGTCCTCTCATACTAAAGGTACCCAGATCAGTGATTGGCAAAAATGGAGACACAGCTTTTCCTTTTTCTTCCAAGACTGTAACATGGATTTGAGGCTACCTAACATAGGCTGACTTTGGTCAGAGCTCTTCCCCCAGCTCCGGGCCCTGCAGCTGCTGCACTCGCAGCTGGACGCAGTTCAATCCAGGGATCAGAGGATCTATCTTTACTGCCCTCCTGTTTTATTGAGTCTAAATGCCAGAAGTGAAACATTAGTACAATTATTGCATTCATTTGGCTCATCTTTAATGGGATTTTTTTTCCCTCTTTTTTGGAAGATAAGTTTCTGCATGGAAAAAAAAACAACACGTGCCTTCATTTTTCCTGGATGTATTTGGATGCACTTGTCTGTCCATCCTCTCTGCCACATGGTTATCTAATATTAGATTTGTGCATAAAAAGTTTTCCATGCTTTGAAATCAAAACAATGGTATGAAAGACATTTGAAATTTATATTCTGCTATGGCATATATTAAAGGAGGGCTGTGTGCATTCAGGGTGCTGGAAGGTCAAGAGTGCCTTCAGTGATGCAGAGCTGTAGGGACTTCGGAGCTTTTCTGAAGAGCTCTCTCAGGTGGCATTGGTCATATGCTAACCTGATCTTAGACCTTTTATAACAATCTGCCAAAGAAAATTTTAAAAACATTGCAGTTGATAGACATATCACAGGAAAGTATCCCTGGAAAGTTTGTTCTCCTGCACCAGTTACAGTTATCTGAAAAAACCCACACACCATCTGACAAGACATGTTATACTCATTTCAATAAACATATTATCCACCAGAAACCAGGCAAATGCTTTAATCCAAAAATGTCCTCAAATAAAGCACAAAATAAGCCCTTTAACATCCTTCAGAATTAAGAGTATGTTTGCTGTTTTCTTACCTGTCTTTCATTGTAATCAAAACACGGGGAAGAAAAAAAAACAAGCCCACACCCAAAACCCAGAAGAGATTAGTTTCTTTTCTTGTTTTGGCCAAATGAAAACAAGATAAACCTTGCAGAAAGAATGTTGCCTGACTATCCCAGCCACGAGCATGGTTGGCAGCATGTAAGTACCTTGCCTGTTTTTTGTAGGCTTACGCCTGTCATATTGAGATAGTGCTCCAAGGCTATACTTAAAAACTTAGCAAAAAAAGCCCAGAACAAAACCGTGAAACCAAAGAATCCATCCAGAAACAGAGATCTGATGAACAAAGATAAAGAAATAAAGGCACCAAGAGCCTCACCTCTGAGCACAGCAGAGACTAAGCAGAGACCAAATGTTGGGAGCCTTGCGAGTAGTGATGCTTGTGAGGTTGAGAAGGAATAGTTATTCCTCTACATGGTTTCAAGGGTCAGGGGCTGACCAGCCAGCAAGGACTTGTCTACAGACCCAGAGAAAAGGATTTCTCGTGCTCTTTGGCATCCAAAGCACGCAGGCAAGTTGATCAACAACCACGGCTTTGCTACAGGAAGAAATCGATAATATTCTTTAAAAGTAACAGTCCTGTCGCAACAGCCTGGACTGTCTACAGAGATGAAATAATACACTGAACCTAGAACTTACAGCTAAAGAACAACAATCACAGCAATCTAATAAGTGAGCTAAGCTTCCACTTCGAAATTGGCTTTTTCAAGTAAGTAGTCAGTCAAGTTACTTTGAGGATATTTCACAGAATATTTTAAAATATGTTCTAAAATACATCTTTCTGTTAGATTAATTATTAACCAACACCCAATGAAGGCTTGGCTTTTAGAAGCCAGTACTGGGTAAATGAGCTTTTACAGTACTAGACATAGTTCTGAGTCAGAATCCAGACTTGATTATTTATTTATTTTTAAAGAGCTTAATCATTTAATCCCATAATTTCTAACTTTACTGAGCAGAATGACTGTACAGAACCTATAGATGAGCTCAAAATGCTACAGGAAGGCAGGAATTCTGGGCTCCTGAGGTCTGTTTTTTTTCAGCTCATCATGCAGTCTTCCAAGTCACTACATTTCGAGTGCTTGCACTCATAGCCACTTATCTAGTAAAGCTAAATACAGCTCCAAAGAGAGATAACCTGACTTTTTCTGGTTTACCTGGTCACTTGCACAAATCAGTTTACCATGCCTTTACTTTCTACAGTTTTATTTATAATTTGATAACACTATGAATTACCAACCAGCACCTCTTGGCAACGTGGCATTCGAGAGGGTCAGCAAGCAAGATGGGCCTGAATTGTTTGAACAACCAGAATTAGAAAATGTGCCTTTAGCATAACACTTTTGAGGAAGGTTTTTAGCAGGAAAAGTTAACAGCACTCAGAACCAACAAACCAGGCTGCTGGCAGCATGTCACACAGTGAAAATTAGATTTCAGCTTCTCTAGTTCTCATTTCCAAAACCTTTTTGGATGAAAATAAAGAAGGTAGGTAAAACCCTCTTACTAAAGGAAAGTGTCGTGGAAAATAAAAGTAAATATAAAATGGTGAAAAAAAAATCTAAAAAGAAGAATGCTTCAAAAAGAGGAGCAAAGAGCTGAAGACAAAACTTGGCAGCAAATAGCACATCACGAGGTGTAACAGTCTTTTTTACACCAACATCCAACACAATAGAAGGGAGATAAACATACACAGAAGATCAGTGTTTATTTACACGTATTAATGAGCCTGTTTTCACATTCCAGCCAGGGTGAAATTCAGATGGAGACACCTGCCTCAACAACACCGGCTGCGCTTGTTCTGCCACTCTCAGGGCTGTATCCAGGCTGCCAGGCAGTGAACTTCCTACCCCAGATGCCTACAGCCAGGCAGGAGATGGAGAAGCCAGCCCAGCCCTCGCAGCCCCACGGCTGGCCAAGCAGGGACTGGACCCAGCGGCAGCCCCCCCAGTCAGGAATGGTTTTGTCCCATATGTGACTGTTTCCTAACTTGCTAAAAAGAAGAAAGAGAAAAAAGGGGTGAGAGGGGGAGAACCTGAGAATTGCCTTTGCCTTCCACTGAGCACTCACTGATCTGCATAACTTGTTATTACTGCTCTGGGTGTGTAGTCCTTGGCAGGAAGCTCACTGCCATCTCTTGCAATGTTTTCTAACCTAAGCTGCAATTTACCCTGGAGCGGTTGTTTTATCTGAATTGTAAATCCAGTGAGGATGGCAGAGTACAGGCAGGACCGGGACATTTTGCTGTTGCACAGGTCCTTTCAGAGCTGCTCTTGTAACTCTTTCAAAAGGGCAGTAGAAGGAAGCAACACAAGGCCAATTCACAGTGTGGCAGAACCACATGGTTCCTTCTCAGTCAGTATCTTAGTCAGATCCAGAGAGTGATGCAAGACAAGTCAGGCAGTATCTCTTGGTTGGTTTGTTAAGCAGAAACAGCCTGCCCTTGGAAAACACAAAGCTCTTCTTCAGGGCTAAAACAGGAACAGCAAATGCCCAGGGTAAAACACGAAGTTTGAAAAACTAATCAGAATTTGATCTAGCAACACCAGCCAGACTATTAGAGAGAGAAGGTGAAACGCTCTGTGGTCTTTTCCTTGGGACCTCCCCTAACATAGATTAGGTGAAGGTATTTAAGCCTTTCCTGCAGGTCACATTCTCTAAAGCTCTGACCATTACAGCTGCTCTGTTCTAGACTTGCTCTGGTTTATCTACCACTTGCCTGCTTAAAACTAAGCAAAATATTTTAGCAAGGATTTTTCCTGCACCAACTTGGTGGAAAGGAAACATCCCAGTCCCCGACACACTGCAGGCCTCCTCAGACAGGCTCCCAGGATCAGCTCCCTGTGGACCAGCACTACACCTTATGGACTCAGGCTGTGTGTGTGGTTCATTACAAGCACCAGATCATTTTCTGCAACATATTCCAAATTTTCTCTGGGTATTACACCCCTTCACTGAGAGGTTCATAGTCTTCTAGCAGCTTTCAGAAATTTTACCCTGTTGATCTCAGACCATTTCTTCAAGATTTTTAGACATTCTAATCCTGTGTTTCAAAGCACTTGCAGTTTAGTCCTGCTTGGTCACACTTGCTCCTCCAGAACCAAACCAAGGCCCATTTGGGTACCTGCCAGACTCTCACAATTTTGGAAGATTTGAAGCAAGAAGTGACCAGCTGCCAGCTCTCTTTGACAAGGTTTTTCACCACAGAAATACTTAGGTTTCCCCCCATCAGGTTTGTTTCAAAATACAGCTTTAAGCTCAGCCAACCATCCCCAATTTGAACAAAGACTGAAGAACTAGAAAATTGTAATAATGTCACATTAAGGTATAAACTCAGATCATTTTTCAATAAGCACTTTTCAACAGATATACAGGTTAAGGCACAAATATCCCAAGGATCTGAAATGGCAAATAGTTCGCAGAAACTTGTCTGTTGCAGACACAAACTTTGTGTGTAAGTGTAGACAGGTTAGGGAATGTGGGAATTTTGAGAACTATCTGACATAAAATAATCCACCTTTAGACAGTGTAGTAGAGAAAGTAAAGCAAATAAACACAATTTCAAGGGCATTAAAAGGGAATTTCTACATTTTCTTTATAACAGCTCCTAGTTAAACTTTTTTCACCATAAACTCCATCACTGTGAAGGCTTTTTAGAGAGAAAATGCAAATAGAAGTTCTGTTGTTAGCTTAATAAAATAAGCTACTACCAAAATATTTTGCATTTTCTCTTCTCTTGCACCTCTTAAAACTGGTATTTTACAGCCTATCAAAAGTATATTAAAAGCTGTCTGCACTGAGGCCTAAACGGAAGATAACGTAGAATTAGATTTGTCAGCAGAAAGAGGAAAGAAAGCAACCACATCCCCAAAACCCCCGTTCTCAGGGCAGACATGGGAACCTCGGGAAGGACCTGAGCTCTAGGAGACAGGAAATTGCCTTATTGTCTGAACTCTGGGGTCTAGTAGCCAAGTGTTTAATCGCTTCTTGGTAGCAAAAGTCATGTATTTCCTCACTTATCAGTACACAAACATTAGCGGAGCAAAGCTGGAAACGTAGCTAACAACAAACCCCCAACAACCACACCTGGCACCCTCGGGGTCTCTCTGAAGGTCTCCCTCTCTCTGACCCCAGCAGATCATCAGCAGAGCTTTGGGACAGGGGTCAGGCAGGAACACCCCTTGCCCCCCGCCCCAGCCTGCCTGGTGGACAGACACACAGCCCCCCCCCGGACAGACACACAGCCCCCCCCCTCCCCCGGACAGACACACAGCCCGGCTGCTCCACAGGGCCAAGCCCCCAAGCCCTGCAAAGCCACAGTGACCGGGACACACCCTGTCGTAACCTTTTGTTTCATTCAGACCTAATTAAGCCACTCGTGGTGACAATAGTGGTGTGTTGTGTGAAAGTAACAGGGTGTCACTCCCTGCGGGAATCTTTATAAAATATCTAGGAAATCAGGTCAGGGTGGGACAGTTCCCTTCTCTCGATTACTTGCAAAGACAGAGAAACAGCACAGTGCTGTTGAAGTAAGATGTAAAGCTACTGTTACCTTGCAAGCCAAAAAAAAAAAAGAAAAAAATTAAATTCCCAGATGCCCAAAAAGTCTTATCTAGGCTGTCTGATTATGCTACTTTGGCCAGGCTTCATTGCTTTTCACGACTGATAAAGCTGAAAAAGCCATATGTTTGTGGAAATGTCTCCAGGATAATAAAAATAAAGTGATTTCATTACCGAATCACATGCCAAACATTTGCTTTTGATGATGTAATTTGGCTCAATCGCCGTTTAAAACACATCTCAAAGAGTCAAGTACTTTGTTTTGTTTTCAAAGAACTGTCTGCTGTGTGTCCTGTCATCACCCGATGACACCGAGCTTCTCCCGATCCCCTCTTAAAAATCCTTAGAGAAATGAATGCATAGACAGTGTTCAACAACTGTGGTTTCACTGCATGTTCATAGGTGATTCACTGTTTCTCATCTCAAATAAGTTTTCCTTACCACTCATTCTCATTAGTCCCATATTTTCTACTGCTTTGAAACAGAAGTTGCTTATTAAAACTCTTAAAAAAAAATTTACAACGCAAATCCAGTGCAAGGCTTTAGGTGCCCTGTCCTAAAAGACAAAAGCAAAGAAACACAGATATCAAAATAAACAGTTTGTCTTTCAAGTATACCAAACACACCTAGGTGTCACTTCAAAAGTCACTGGAATATGTGGCCCTTAATACTCCCAAAAAATCTCAATAGCTTCTGGATTCTACTATCCAATCAGTGTGTGTTTGGATTAAAACAAACAAACAAACACACACACAAAAAAAGCAGCTGAATGTATCTCCCTGAAAAGTCACAACCATTCATTCCCTAAGCTTCCTAAATTCAGTAGTCAACTTCTAGTTTCAAGTTCTATGACCTTCACAGGAATGCCTTTTCATTATAATAAGCAAGTTAGCAACACTATCTAATACAGCTATGATAAGTTTGGTGTGTTCATTATAAACCCTGATTATCAGGTTTGGAAATCTCCCCATTTCAATCATTATTTTGAAGAAACCAGTGAAAGGGATGTGCCTCTGGATGTTTGCTCTTTATAGAATAAACAGGTTAAAGCTTTCATTATAATATGGATATTTTTGAGTTGGAGCACAACTGGCACTCCCTTCTTTCATCTTACAATTCAATTACTCTCTTAAAAAACAAATGTTTCTCTCAAGGGATGCAATCAGTCAGGTCACTGGAACACACAACCTCACTGACTTCTGTACCACTATGCACAGCACTGGAGAAACCTGGCTGAAAATCCCACAGTTGTCTCTGAAGGATCAACAAGTGCCAGCACTTTGGGAAGAAATGTAGCCACCAAACCTGCAAGTTTATACATGCTGGATGATTTGCTTAATTAAGAGACAAGTATTTGTTTAGCACTACAGAGCAAGGTGGGGAGAGGAAGACACCTAAAGCCAAACCAGCCTCACTTACCATGAGGGGCAAGACTGCAGAAGAGGTTGTTTGCAAACAACTGAGACTGGTAGGAAGCCAATTTCTACCTAACAAGGATATGGACCTGGTATCCACTCCTCATCCTGCTCATCACCCTACTGTTACAGAATGTGGCAGCACTCAGTGCAGCCCAGGAGCACCTTTCCTTTTCTCAGCTCTGTGGGAAGGAGAACACCAGGCAAAGTAAGTTTTGTAAACTCCCAAGTAATATATTTGGCAGTCTTTGGAAATGAAGACAATATGAAAAGAGGCAGAAGGGGTTTGGCAGACAAAGACCATCCTCCTTTTATCACTCACAGGTACACCACTGTGGTTAGTACAGGGAGACGAGGCTGAGAACTAGTGCAGAGTCAGGCACTAAACTTCCAGCCCCATTTCTGACCCAGGGCTCCTCTTCTGCTGGCTCACACCCTGGTCCCCAACTCCCCTGAAACCACACACTCTCTGTAATGCTGCTTTGGCTAATCATTAACCTACCCAAGGATCCCTGGAGCCCTCTCTGCAGCAGGGACACCAATGCCACTAAGTCCAGGTAAGACTGGCAGCACATGATGCTACCAAAACCAGCTACTGTTTTCACATAAGTCCTGGAAACATGGTTAAATATATTTTTAGAGTCATTCTCTTGCAATAGGTTTCCCAACAGGAGTTTTTGGAAGGAAACCTAATCTATTATAAAACAAGATTTGAAAGGCCAAGCTCAGTCAAGAGTAAAACTAGAGAGGCACTTGGGGACAGGGCTTAGTGGCAAATATGGTGGTGCTGGGTTAACAGTTGGACTCAATGATCTTAGAAGTCTTTTCCAACATTAACGATTCTATGGCAGAGTTCAAGATAATTTGGTTTTTAAGAATTTGTATAATTCCATATACACATCTACATACAAATGCACATATGTATATGCACATATTTCTGTACACAATTTTATTTCCTTGCTTTATGTTAATATTGTTCAGTTCAACCTTGAAACTGCAGCTCGGACTGTACAAGTCCTCTGCCCAGGATCTGTGCCCAAGGTCTACAATACAGATAATGCTAAGAAGACCAAAGCTGTGCACAGGAATTTGTGTCACCCCCATCCCCCCAGCACCATCATCTGAAATTGGTACTTTCAGAGAGAGATGCCAGTCTACTAAAGCAGCTGATAATTACACAGTGGCACTTTAAACAAAGTTTCCTTAGTTCTCAAGTGTAGGCCTGTGTTTTGAAAAAAAACAGTATACAGGTTTGAGGGGGAAGACAACACCATATTTGCATGCTTTAGAGAGAATCAACACCTTCCTTGAGAGTAAGTCTGGGATGTTTTATGTGCAGCAATCTCTGCTCTCCTTAAGCATGGGAGAGCCAGAATTTCAGGTGCAAAGCATGAGCCAGGTCCTACCCTCTGATCCATATACATACCTACCTCAAACATCAGTGGGAGCCTCATTTATATGTACATGCACATATTCATATCATTTACACAGGTAAACTGACAGTAAATCAACTGCAAGTAATGAATGTGCTCCATACAGAAAGTTAACACTCACATATGTCTTGAAAAGGCTAATGAATATACCAACACTAGCTGGATGAATTCTTGTTCATCATTGCATTATGTTTTGCATAGAGACATTCAAACTACCAGCATGGGGAACAACACACATGTTGTTTAAATGTTCTTCTGATTGTCCAGCTACCTACCTTTCATTCCCTGAAGAAACAATCACTTCAGACTCCAAGCACACTACTCTGCATTAAATAGTAAAAGATGAAAACCAGAGAGAAACTTTGTCATCATAAAAAATGTGTGCTCTTTTTCTAGACATATTTGCAAAAACCAGTGTGATATCTACAGTTTTGCCTACTTAGGACAGACTTCTGTTCCTATCTAATGCCGGTGAACTGTGAAAATGCCAGCTCCAGAAACAGCAATTCTGAACAGGAATCACTCCCAACTTACAAGTTTGAGATTGAAGGAAGTTTATGTTTTATACAGAATTAGCATTCCTACAGGTGAGCTCCAACACTTTCAGAAAAAGTTCATTTCTGCCCCAATTTTGTGCATGTCTTTCTACAGCGCTCTGGTTTTATTCTGGGGGTGCCTTTTTGTTTGTTTGTCTGTTCTATAAAGAATTCAAGGGAAAATAATGCCCCCAGTAAGACAATTCTGAAATAGCAGTGGGTTTGAACTTCTTGAAAATTGCTCAACTGGTTTTATTCATCCAGCTTAAAACTGTATCATTGTAGAAACTTTGGAAGCCATATTTGGCAATGTTCTTCAAGGGCAGGGAAGACACAGGATTATTGTTATTTAGTTGGAGTGGAACATTGTGTATGTATAAAACTTGTGTATATTGTAATGAGTAACTTAAGCGTGGCTGAAGAGTTTATAAGCACAAAAATCAACAAGTACAGCACTCAGCCCTTAAATAACACATAAAAAAATAAAACAGTTTTTGGGTGAGGCAGCAGATTTTCATTGCATTTAGAAGAAAAAAAACAAACCAAACCAAACAAAAAAATCCCTCCCATGAGTAATTTAGAACCCAATTGCCTTGTATCTCCTTTATCTCCTCCAAAGATTGGGAAGATTGTAAAGCCATATCTAAGAACCATGAGCTGCAGACTCAGCTACAGAGTTCAAGGCCACAACCTCATATAAAGCCTTCAAGTCATGTATTTTTTTAAAATGATGCCTACTAGCAACCTTGGCACTCTTTACAGAGCTGCAATTGCAAAAATCCACTGAGCTCATTGCTCATTTTGTGATCCTGCTTTAACAAGTAAGATTTTTACTCCAGGCTGATCTACTTCAACCACTCCCCAGGCAACCCTGCAGAGGTGAGTGCTGGGCACTGCTGCCAGGATTTAGCTGTCAACTCCTGTTTGCTGCTTCACTGCTAAAAATGGTACCTGGCATAGCATGCAAGTAAGACAGAAACTCAACATCACCAGCTGCACCAAAGGGGAACGTTGGTATGTCTGTTGTAGCCTAATCTCCCTGCATTGGCACCTTGGTTGGGCTGCCAGCGTTTCTGAGAATTCCTTATCTGTAATGGGGCTGTCAGAGCCCACCACTGCAGTGACCTGGGAGCCTGCACTCCTCTCCCCAACATGCCTCCTCTCATTCAGGGAGCAGAGACAGGCTTTCAGAGCAGACTGTGATTCACATGTGAGGAATGTTTGGTAGATATCCCCACCGAGCCCACAGGCTGCGGTTACTGCCTTCATTCCCAGCAATCTGAAGATTCATGTTTCTCTCGTTAAATCAGCGATGACACAGTGAAGTGCAGGTCTGGGCATGATCCAGGTTCATGATGAACATCTACAAGTATTTCACAGAATATCTATACCCACACTATTCACATACAGACATTCTATACTCATTTGCAAGTTGATCATATTTGCATCATAGATATGTCCGTTAATTTCCGCAAATACTCACACCACGCCACTAAAAATAAATCATCAATCTCAAAGAGCAGCAATATCAAACTTTCAACACTGTGGAAGGTGTTGATTAGCCTCCTTCTTAACAACCTTGTAAAGCATTACACAGGCTATATATTTTGTGTACCAAGCCATTTCCATGAGTCTTCTCACCATATATAAAAATTAATCGCTTTGCTTAAGAAGTTTGCAGAACTAGGCCTTGGCTTTGTAATGTCACACTTGAGAGACGACTGAATATTTACATTTCACATGGGTCTTAAAACCACTTTTTTGTGCTGCAAATACTTCCTCAAACTGACCATGGAAATTTGGACCTGGGGCTGTATCTGCATGGCTAAGGTGCATGTGGAATATTTCCTATAATTTGTTAATCATCGGATGCTCTCTCATTCCTTCCCTTTCCTGCCTGTTTTCATCACAAAGATGCTCCATGACACATGTTCAAGGACTTTGCCAAAGAACAAAAGGGAGGAAGGAAGCACAGGTCAAAAAGGTAAACGAAGGGGAAAAAAGGAAAGGAGAAAAACAGTGGCTGTCTGGAACACAGTGCAAATAGCTGAAATGACACTCTTTAAATAAAACTATGTTAAAGACCTTTATTACCTTAGAAAACAAAAATCTTTGGGAGCTTATGAAAAATGAATAGAAACAGAGGACTCCATAAGTACTGAAGGTAATGTGGTGTCCTTCTCCCTGGTCCTTTTGAGAAGTTTGAATGCAATGATGCAAATAAGAATAAAGAGACTTTCAACACTGCCTACCCATGAAATAACCCTTCAGTGTTAGTTTAAATTAAAAAGTCCTCCACAGTTTGGTGTCTAGGTACCCCTCTGTGTGCCCTTCCTCTCTGTTTTACCTCTATACAATCAAGTAGCTTCTGAAAAGTTACCCTTCTTGGGGCAACTTTTAGCCATCACTTGACAGTAAATAAGTGAATTGCTCTTGAGACAGAGCTAGTAGAAATATTGTGTGATAGCTAGATGAAACAACTGGCATGAACTTGAGTATTTGGTACAGTTCTCAGCAAGATTCATACCAGTGTTCAGTGGCTGTCTCTATCAAAATATGTATTGCATTCTCTCTGAAGATCATTTCCTGTCCTTTCCACAACCAAGTAGACCATCCCTTTCAGTAGTTACCACATAGCAATTATCCACATTCTGCTTGAGAAAAAGCACTTACAGGAAAGTATTTCAATCCATAAATAGTGCAGGATTTTCTTTTGCTCTTGTTTGTCTACTAGAGCCAACGCTAGGGGACCAAGAGAGATCCCCAGACCTCCAAGTAGCACTTCCAGAGAACAGTTTAGGAACTGCTGCTGAAACACATTTGCTCTCTTTACAGCAGGCACTGAGCAGCAAACTGAGGAGCCTGCTGAATGTGCTATGGTTTGTACCTTGCAAAACCCTGTTTAATAAAGCAAGTAGTTCTCGTGAGCCTGGAATGAGTGCAGCCTACTTCCTTCATTAGTATGCATCTTATGATCTTAAGACTGATGCTTGATGTCTAAAAAGGGTAGAAAACTCTTCTGCCACGACTGAGATAGACTGTAAAGCAGGCTGCTTTAAGCCTCACACTTATATATCATGTCTTTCCACAAAACTTGCAGAAGAAAAATACCTTAAAATTAGTCCAAATCAGTTGACAGCAGTTTCAATATATGAAAGGGAAGGTTACATGAATGGAAACATTGCATGTGATGGTAGTAACCTTGCTTCTACAGAAAAACAAGTTTGAAAGTTTCAAAGCTATGAAATCCAAAACTGAACCCCACTTACCTTAGTGTTCATACAAGATCTTCCACGCTTATACTCTTTGTGACTTGCTCTTTTATCAAGCTTGTTCCACAAAGCTTTGGCCTTCCATGTGGTCACTCTTGATTTTAGTTTGGTGTAAAAGTTTCTATTGTCCAAAGGATCTAATTCAAGTTGGCGAGTGAGAATATTAAAGGCCTGAATGGTGCCTTTGCATGTTGTTGCTTGTACAAAGTTCTCAAATATCTGGCCAGCTTGACTGTATTTTTCATCATCGGTTTCCCCCATGTTCTGAGAGAAGAGTTTGAAAAGGATTAAGCTGGAGCTCTTGTGCCAGGGTACAGGTGATCAACAATACCGAGTACTTCCAAGCATGTTATTCCTAGAAAAGACAAACACAGGTCACATTAAAGCATGTTCTGCATAACAAAACTAAACCCACATCCAATATGAACATAAAAAAACCAACATACAGTGACTGGACAACCAGGTACAAACAGGCACACAAGTGTCACAAACAAGCTTAACATACCTGTGCTGTCACAACATGTACTCACTGTTATAAAAACCCTACAAACTCAAGCCTGCTGCTTCAAGAAGAACCAGCTTCACTGACAGCCTGAGGATTTAATTTTTTGCTCAGTCCTTGGTAACTGATGAAGAAAACCCAAATGTCCAGATGCTTTTCCCAAGCAGCATTTATGTCACAGCAAGTTACCACATCTCTGGTTAACGTTTTAATCTTAAAAATCATGGAAACCTGCAGCCAAAAGTCAACATTATTTAAGGGATATCTTTTTTATCCTGTTGCACAAGCTAAGGCCAAGAGTGCAGCTTAGCCAGAGCAATTTAAAATTGGCACAACCACTTGCCACAAGCAAACGCACCAAACGGGCTAAGCAGAAACATATCACAAGTTACACCAGAACTGAAGAAACTGAAAACAAGTACCCGCAGAGAGCCCCCCTTTTCCCAACTCTCTTGCCAAAAGGAGAAAGGGTTTGGTGCTCTAGAGCATAGAAAGGAATTTTATCTCCACGTCTCCACATGTTAAATGCTGAAGTTATGTGTCTGGAGTCTTACCTTGTCATGTGCTGGTGATATAAAGTAATGATGTTTGGCCCGCTAAGCCCCACTGCCTTTTCCTAGTAACATGATCACTGTCAAATTGTGCCTGATATTCCAGATAAATACCCTTACATTCTGCAAGAGCAATGCTATTCTAAATTAACATAAGTTTCAAAGAACCGAAATACTTTCATTGTGGCACTCCCTTATCCTTCTTTAACCTTCTTCTCAATCTCTAAAGGGGAGCATCTTAGAGTCAGCCAAGGTCCACAGAAAACATCCAAGTGGCTTTTACATTTTCCAAGAAAATTGTTACAGGTTATGTATAAACTTGTCCTCAGAAGAGGGTTTACCTGGACTCAAGTCCAGAAATTTAAGTCATGTATTCTTTTTCTCACTATTAAAGAATTATCTACCAATCCAAGAAACCAAAAACTAAATCAGTGCTTGCCTAACTTCCCACATAATTAGTTATTGTACTTGGAACATCATCTGTTGGCTGATAGCTTTAGAATAAATTGTTAGAAAGGCCTCTGAAGTTATGCTTTTTAATTTAACACTGTTCACAAACTATTCATTCTCTGCTTGCATTTCCTTCAAAGAAGAAAAGAGGAAACATAACCAGTGTATTTAAGAAGAGACCTACCATGTCTATCTTACCATCCTCTAATACAGAAAAATATTATGCAACTTATTAAAGAGATCCCATGGGGAGATATGAGGAAGTATTTGGAATACTCACATTCCCTGGTTGTGCTCAAAATAAATAACCTTTGTGTGCACATCATCAGTCTGTTGTTGGTTTGTGGGTAAAATAAATTGGCAATGTTGAGAGTTTGTACATTTTCTTAGACCAAATGTCATGCTTAAATATTTGGTGCCGAGAATAAGCCCGAAAATTTTTGTTTTCCCCTCTGAATACTTCATTTATAGTACGCTCTGTGCCCTTTTCTGAAGAGCCTTGTGGCTTCGTGAGGTAAAAGAACAAGCATTTTATGTGCCCCAAGGTCTAATTTTTCAGAAAGTCTAATTTTTCAAGAAACTGAGTGCCGTGAACTCCCACTGACTCAAACGGAGTTCAGGACATCCTGCACCTTTCCAGGCTCAAGTCCTCAGTGATTAATGAGAAAACCCCTCCAACAACTATATGTCAGCAGGAGGGAGCGCTGCCACCTCAGCCCCCCCCAGCACGGGTGTGAGGGAGGCCCAGCATTACCCTCACCAGTTCTAGCTCTGGGAATTTAGGATCCAACAAGGGTCAATGGATCCAAAAGCTCCACAGGGAAAGGGAAAGGTGGGGAACAACCGTGGAAGACAATGCGAGATGCTACACTGATGCTTAAACAGTTTGGTAAACAGGCACCTCGGGATTTGAGACCCGTTAAAAAAAAAAGGATTAAAATCAAGGCTAAGCACTTCTACACCTGCCTGAGGTAATTTTGTCACAGAAAAATCAAAGTATTTTCCTTTTCCCTCAAAATAATTACGAATAGATTCTTGGGGAGTGGGGAAGTATCAGGGAAATGTTCCACTTTGGACATGTCAGCTAAGGGAGTGGCATTATTAGATTAGATTTCCTTCACTGCTGTTAACTCACATTGGTGCTGTCTCAGTGCCACCAAAGACTTTGACCAACACAAGAGCTATAAACAGTGTTTCCTATCCACTGTTTTATGAGCTCATCAGAAGACTGTTGTTACATGTTCGTAACACACGAGTATCTTTAAAAGTTAACTCTTGGCATAATTGATAAGTGAGTCTCATCACAAGCTCTTTAATTCAGTATCTTTTCTGCTCACAGAGAGTAGAGTTTTATAGCTTCAGCTGTTTCTGTCCAGCCAGGAAGTGGGGGCAGAATAAAGCTAAGAGAGGAGAGCCATATCTGAACCAACCACAGAAGAAAAACAGCATGTGCCAGTGCTGATAACACCAAGGACAAGGCAGGAGATTAGCAGGAGCCACTGCAGGCAATGGGAAGGGGACAAAAACCTTTTTAGCAAGGAGTGGAAGTAGGTGCTGCACATGCACACACACACACACAAACACAAACAGTAAGCCTGGGCTTCGTCTGCCTTTCCACAGCCAGGAGGAAGACAGCCAGAACACCTTCTCCAGCCTTATAACATCCCTCTTCCAACACCACAAAGCCAAGACTGGGGTTACATTTTCTGGGCACAAAATCTTCTCCCCGTGAACTTCCAAAACACTCCCATCTTGTCCATACTGAAAAGTTGTGGAGTGGCATCTCAGTTGAGACATTTGCTCACTAGTGAAACATTTCTCCTCACTGTGTCAGAGGTCATATTCTCCAAAAAAGTCTCATTTTGTGGTCAAAAAGCCAGGATGAGACAGGAGACTCTGGTTACTAGGGTTTCTGGATTGCAGGAAACACCATTTATTTTGTCTTTTTTTTTTTTTTGGCATGAACACTGTGTTGACAGATGACAGAGAAGAAGATGGTGCTCTAAGTATATACAGCTGATGGAAAAGAATGCATTTTTGTCTGAGGAGTCACTGATATTTCACTGCAATATTGTACATAATTCACTAGAAACAATGCAATAAGGACAAGAAGTTGAACAGGGCCATTCTTAACTGTAATTAAAGTTTCCTGTTCTGTAACTGTCTCAAAAGCTTAAGAGGCGATGCATGAACTGCTTACCTGTAGGAGAAAAAAAAAAAAAAACATTTGGCAAAGTGCTTGAGTTCTTATTATCATTTATCTTTTTTCTTCCTTCATCCTATTCACTCCAGGGATGAAATATAGATCCAAAAGTCTCATCAAGGTGAGTACTGATGCTGAAACTGCGAACTATGCTTTTCAGAGTGACTATTGAACTTCCTCTGGAAGCACAATCCAAAAATATAATGAAGCTTATTTGCAACTTCACTGAAGTGCTACAGAGCCCAATAAAAATTTGGGCCAGGGAAAGGAAAGGAATGAGAGAACAGGAAATAGTCTGGACAAACAGTTCTTTTAAGTCAGAACTGAAGCATCCGTGGGTTAGATTTACAGCTAACAAGAATTGCCATTTTAGGTCCCAAGCAGTAGGTATTAAGCACACAGAAGAATCTGGCTTTCCACGTAGCTTCCCTGGGTGATACAGGAGTCTCTGGAGGGCTCCAAGGCACAAAGTGCAAACACTGGGAAGAAGAAGGATTCCATTTGGATGGCCCCTTCTACTTTTAGAAGTTACCCTTACCTCCTTTCTGCCCTCCAGTCGGGGCAAACAGGAATGTCACATAAGGAAAGCTGAGAAGTGCTGTTCGTGTCTGGTGGCTGCCCAAGAAGAAAGCAAAGATCTTATTACAAGTAAAAGGAAAGCAGTGCAAAAGGGACAGAGAGGAAGCAGAAATTAAAGCAATGCTGTGTGCACAGATGTAGACCCAGGAAAGCAAAATGCCTCCAGTCTTGGCTGACATCTCCTGTCAGTGAAACAAGCTCTGTTACCAGAGATGATTTTGAAAATACTGAAAAAGCATCTCCACTGTCAGGGCAATTCCACTAAGTATCTCTAGTTAAATGGATGTATGGAGCTGGTTCATGTCTGCACATGAAGTCTTTCAGCAGCAAGCTGAGCAAGCAATAAAGTTGACATATATGAGTCATTAAATGAAAATAAATTTTTGACAGCAGTACTATGCAAGTTACTTGTCAGCAGGGTCTTGAGGTAGAACACCCAAAAATTAAAAACCTTTTTTGGCTTAGTTGTCCCACTGGAGAGAGAACAATGCTAATTTAATTCAAACTTGCAGCACTTAAGTCCTTCCTTAGTCCCTTAATGCTCTGCTTCTAATATTTGAGAACATGTTCCTCCGAGAGATTGGAAAAGAATTAAATTCCTCACATTTCAATACCACTAATCCTGATCCCATTTTCAATACAGCCCTAATTCTTCCATGTTTACCGAGAATAAATTCTTCTATTAAGACTGCTCTTTGGCATGCAGGACACAATACATTTATTGTTTGCTTAAGGCAAGAAACATCAACAGAAACAAAAGACTGGATTCTGCAACATCTGTAGTTATCATCTGCTTAGGCCCTTCCTCATCATCAGTTAAAACTACAGTACTGCTGCTGTCTCTTCCCCGACAGAGCTGTTTAACAACATCTCAACACCATTATAAAAAGTGAAGTTTGCAAGTGAAACTGGCCATGTTGTAGCCCTTCTGGGTTCTGCAACTTTGTTTCTGCTCTCCTTATGCACTCTGTTTTATGGTGACCATTTTAAACATAAATATTTCTATCTGGAGGAAACACAGCTTTTTGGTGGTTTGGTTTCTTTGCGTGTTGTCCTAAAACTGACATAGAAGGACAAAAAAAAAAAAAAAAAGTGATTCTGGTAACAACTAAAGTTCTCATTTGCTTCACTTATAAAACTAGTTAAGACCTCAGAAGTCCATTGGTCTGAAATACTTGTTTTTTATCAGCGACAAATAGAAAACACATTTCTTAAGATGCACAGTCCTAACAGAAACATCAATGAAGAGAAATTGGCTCTGAACAAAGCCTCGCAAACCGTCTCTATAAACAGCCAGATTACTTTTCTTCATTTTTATAAAAAGCTGACTTCCACAGAACTCCTAACTTTTCAGGCCAAGTATGGAATTCAAAACAGTTCCTACTGAGACACTCTGTGCCTATGAACTTCCAAGGTTACTGTACACGCTATCAGCTTGTTTTGCAGGAGTTATATGAGACATTTCAAACATAAGCCTTCCAACAAGTGCTGCTGTGCCAATTTAACCTGCTACATCTGGAAGCATCCACAAGAAAATATAGCTGGAAACATGCACAAGTACACTAATGCTTTGCAGTGGATATTTTAGATACGTTCACAGGAAGCACAAAATAAAATGACCTATCTCTAGGATTTTATCTGCCACACAGACTAAGTCACATTCCACACATTTTAAAGCTGAAAGCTTTAAAAATAGTCCGGTTTGTTTCTTGATGTTACTGGTCTGAGCCTTACAGTTTTACTGGGGGAATACACTAGGACACTGACAAGTAAAAGGAGCTCAACCACATGAGCCAGCAGCTTGCACGTGTCTCCACTCAGAGAATCATAAAGCATTGGTCTGAGTAAGGCGTGGGATGCTGCCCAAGGGTCCACATGTGCAACCCCAGGGATGGAGGCTCAGGCATCTGCCTCAGCTGCTGGTGGGCCCAAGGCACGTGACCCTCTTGCAGCCCAGGTTCCCAGGCTTCAGATCACACCAAACAGCAAACCGGCAGCCACAGGGTTCACACCACTCTGCTGCCTGCACCAGAAATCCTGTCCTGTGAGAATCACTAAAATCCCAGACGTTCATTTTGCCGGACACCAGCACAAGTGTTTCAAATGAATGACAATACATACTTTTCCAGGCATCTGTATGCAGCATATACTCAAAGTAGTAATCAGAAATACTGATCAAAAACACTGTCATTTCTGAAGAACGAGTTGTTAAATTACAAAGGTTTTTTTTCCCCTTTTGTTTTTCTTTAAAGTAATGGTGTTGTACCTACTCCACTGAAAATTGTAACTCTAGACTTTCAAGTCCAATGGTTTTAAGGAGAAATGTCTCCTATTTCTTTTATTATTCTGTGCAAATTACAGTGAGTATTTAAAAATTATTACTACTAACAGGGGTGCTAAAAGCTCTATTACAAGGTCCCAAGTTCCCACATAGTTAACATCTTCAAAAGTAAGTGTAGATGATTACACAGAGTCATTAGGGGTTAAATGTTGCACATGAACAAGATATTAAAACCTGACTCTTGTTTAGACTGGTTACAAGAAAGAACATTTTTTAGCTCTGTTGCAGTAGATCAGAAACACAATATAAGCAACAGTAGAAGGTTTATGCTGATGTTTCCCTAGGGTAGGATCACAAGAGCAAAGGAAAAAAGTATACCATCAGTCAGCAAGAAAGCTTAAGAAAAGGCACCTGTTCTTGAAGTTACAAAGATGTTATGAATGTAGTCTCAGTGAAAACAATTAAAAGGACAATCTTTAAGCTCTTTGAAACGCCTGCCTTTCTTTTCCTATAGTAACACTCATAATTTCAAGCTCACACACTGGAATAGCAGGGATATAAAAGTTAATCAAAGAATAGGCAGCACTGGTTGTTTTTTGATCAGCACAAGACTTTGTTTTCAATAGGATGTTAGAACATCGAGCCAGACTAATTTGGAGAGCAAGTAATACCCTATTTTCCATTACCAAAGTCACAGCCAGCAGGGAGGTGGCAGGGCCAGGCACAATGGGCAGCGACAGACAATTGAGAGGACGATGGAGAGGGAGCTCTGGCACCACTTTTGCCCAGCTGTGAGAACTTCAACATCCCACTCCCTCTCACAGCCCTGTGTCCTCCTGTCTGCTCTCCACCCTCAGGTCACAGGGAAAACTCAGATGGCACAACTGTGTCTATGAGGAACACAATAAAATGCACATCCGCTGGCTGACAGAGCTGTCAGCAAAATCCCTGCTACAGATGCAGCTATACCAACAAAACTGAGCCACGTTTGGCAGCGGTTCCTCTCACACAGCTTTCCCTTTGTATGCACGGGGACATAATTATGGAGGTAAATACACCATAAAAAAACCCAAACATATGAACCAGTAAAAAGCAGACTCTTACAGTCAGCAATCATGGAAATAATGTTGGTTAACTACACTGGGAATAGGAATAATCTAGAAGGATGGGGCAGCAAGACAGGCTATGAACTAACACAGCAACATGAGACTGCCAAGGCCTCTGGCAGTGCCCAGTGTCACTCTTGACCCAGAGAGGCTACAGAGCAGACAGGGTGACCAGCACTGCTGCTACTCCAGCTGAGAACTGCCCGAAGACATCAGCTGGAGACACCAGAAAGTGCCTTTGGAGAAGAGTGGATACCAAAGCAAGATTGTCTTTTGTTTCCCCTCAGGATTTCTGTGAGAAAGGAAATTAATATTTCTTCATAATATGAATTTCATAATATGAAATTATGGCTGTGCTGAAGCCAACTGCCCAGGCTATGTCTTGGGGAAGAGCAAGAACAGCACCAATGTTAGTTTTCACAAATGCATGCCAAAAGCTCTCTGGAGAATGTTTCAGGTTGTCTTTCCAAGCGTGGATCTGTAGATCCCTGCTCTTCAGTATGTTACTCTCTCATTACTGGGGCTGTGGCAATTACCCAAGAGTTGAACAGGAAGAATAAGCAGCCAGCACGAGGGCTGCAAGACCTTGAGGGCTCCGGTCCACAATAATTCATTTGGCAGAGCTGCCCTCATCTGTAGACATCAGACTTCCAGATCAGCAACCAGGATTAATCCATTGAAAACACAGACAGGATTGCTTTGCCAACGATCAAAGAAATGAAACATTCTGGGCAATATTTCCTATGTGTACACACACACGCTTTTAGGAATCAACACATTCCATTGCTAGAACTTTTTTTAGTGCAAGGCTGCACACAGTTCTTCCTGTGTTTTATCGGGGCATTAATGTTATCAGTCACACCAAAATCCATGGGAACCACAAAGTTAAAGAATCAAAGAAACCCCAAAGCAGTTTTGAGTTGTAAATGATAGGTTCCTTGGTTGCAGTAATGTCAATATGCCACCAAAAACCAGCCACTGAATGACAGTGGAGAACTGTGAAGCCACACCCAGACAAGTCAGCCAGAGGGTGATGGGAAACCAGAAAACTAGGTTAAACACCAAACTCTGCTCCAAGGAACATTTATATAAAAAGACAAAAACAGAAAGAAAGCTACTGTGATGGTTTTGTGTATCTTTTATTTTTTTTTGTCCTTGTAAACTGGACAGATAGTTACCAGAAGAGATTAGAGAAGACATATTTTCTGAAAGTAGAAACAGTATTTTTGGAAGAAAATGTGCAGGACAATTTCTACCCTCCCTCTGCCTGGACTTTCCAAAAAATGAAGAAAAACAAAGTATAAAAAGAACCAAATAAAGATTCCAAGAGAGTTACAAAAACATCATCCATTTCTGATGCAGAAAAATCCTATCAGTCAAACAACAGAATACATCTTATAACGTTAGTTTCTGGAAATCCACCAGGAAAAAAAAGAAAAAAGAAACCACATCACCCAATGGGAATAAGATATTAGGAAGCAGTCCCTTCAAAAAAAAAAAAACTAACTCTAAGAGCAAAACATCATTAACCAACAACAGGAGGGATGACAAATGCATTGCTGTTTTCACAAGGCAAGCTGAGATAAATTCAGGATTAAATTATGATTCATCTTCTCCAGCACAGAAAAGTTTACTAGTTTACTAGAAATATTTACTAGAAAATGTGCTTTTTTTGGTGTTTCACTTCCTAGAGCAATTATTCATCACACAGCCTGGCTCCAGAAGCCTAAGGATTAAATTCTCTACATTAGTCCTACCAACAGCATTGAAGGTCAGAGGTGGTTGCACCTTCTCATATTAAAGTTTTATGCAACACTGGCCATTTGCTTCCAATGACCTACACTGTAATATGTAGATGATGTTATCATCATGCTCTTCACTAGTCATTCTTTCATTTGCAAAATTTATTTTATCATGCACTTCAGTGCACGTAAGCAGGCAGACACTGTAGGAACACAGGCACCTCTAAAGTACCAAGGCAAAGAATGTCAGTTCTTCTAAAAAAGTTACTTTTCTCACTGTCATCTAGTCCCAACATTTGTTTTACTGCACTGAAGAGTCAACAGTTCTTAATGAAAGCATGCATCTGTAGCAGGCTACGGCCAGCGTCAACAAATACATATCTGAAAGCCAACGTTAATGTGCATTTAAAGAGTTGAGCCTGTGTAAGTGCAAAAACATCACAGGTATGTCAGACATACCCAGGAAGTTTTCAGGCAGTGATACCGTTTCATTCCCATATATTGACATGTGGTTACGTGGAACAGCTACAGCTGCTTGGGGATCCTGAAATGATGCCATGTGGTGACTACATGGTGCTTACTTGAGCATAATGTTTTCAGTGCAGAGTAGATAAGAGGCATCATGTTTCCTACAGTTACAGGAAGACAGAGCTAAAGCTGCTTTGGTGCCCCAACTCTCAAACAGTCTGTAATTTTCAGAAAGAGAAAGGGTTAACTGGTTCTGGGTCTGCAGAGTGCCTGGTGCACAAGGTGCTGATTAGAGCTGGCTTTGTTAGAGGAAAACAATAATTTGGGAAGGCAAGTGGTTTACAGAAACATCTTGGGTCAATTGGGTTTTGCTTTGGCACAGCCCAGCCTCCGCAAGCCGGTTGGATGCCCGCTGGCCCGTGTCTCAGTGCTGCCAGCCCCCCAGGGCATGGGGCAGCTTTAATCTTAGCCCAGCTCCAGTGGGCTGCCCTGGGCCTCTCCACAGTCCCCAAGGCTGAGCCCACAGCGTTGACCTCCGAGCACTCTGCTCCTCCCTCACTGTGCCTGCTCTGCCAACAGTGGGAACTGCCAGAATACCAGAAGCTTTTACCCAACTGTTGATCAGAAGAAAACCCAAAATCCATTCATCCAGTGCGCCTACACAAAGCAAATTAACTGAAGACACAAAGATGTATTTTGTTATTACAGTTCCTTCATATATAGTTCAAACAGTTATAATATTCCCCATTTTATAGAGAGCAAGAAGGAAAACAGAATTGACCACCAGAAAAAGGATGGAGAGCAAGATGTCTAGATCTAAATTATTCACAAAGCAAATATTGTTTAGTTTTCCACTTTACAAGTATTCTTTTTTTAAAAAAAGTTTTGTTATGGAGCCTGAGACCTTATGTTGGTTTGGATTTCTCTCTGGTTTTATATTAGTGCAGATTTTTCCCCTCTCTTCTGCATACAGGTAAACAGTATTGCTTTTATGTCACTGAAATGTGCAACCAGATTTTTATCTACACTCCAGTTACCAAGGTGTAGTTTACTAGGAATAAGGAGTTGGTTAATGCCCTAATACAGCAGCTGTATCACCACTGTGATTAAATACCAACACAACCAGTGCTCCAAAAGCCATATGCACAGCACAGGCTTTGTTGCAGCATGTTTCAAAAGTAGGACATCCCTGGAGCTCCCTGCACAGGCTCTGAGCGTTCATAAACCCATGAAAACAGCACAGTACCAGCCTTTACTTGGGTGGTACTTTATCTTAGCTATTTCATAGACTGTAGCAGCCTGCACTTGGGGTCTCCTTTTGCCACTGCCATACCAAGCCCACCTTCCAGCCAAGGCATCGGCACAGGGGTGGCTGGTGATGGACAGAAAACAGGTAGGAAGGCAAATCTGCATTTGGACCAGACCAGATTCTGTCTCTGTCACAGCACACTGAGAGATGCTGGTTTGGGATGAGCAGCCGAAGGACCCTCATGTAACACCATTCACTACCTCGCTGCAAAGAAAACCCAAATTGGCAGAAACACCCCCAAAGATCATGTAGTACCTTTCAGCTTTTTAAAGCATTGGGGCTTCTCTCTGGGAGCAGAGAAAGGAAAAAATAACTTTAGTGGTACTGTTGGATGGTTTGAGCTCCCCAGCTTTTCATTCCAGATAGGATTTTCTTCAAAAAAAAAAAAAGAAAGTTTATATTTTCTCCCCCTAGACAGTTGCTTGGAACTTCTACTTGGATTACCAAAGAGAACAAGCAAGTGATATGCTTCATAAAGCAAAGGAAAAAGTTTTGGACACAATATCCAAATGGATACAATTTACATGGTATGGGCTCACTCCCATCACGGGAAAAAAAAAAAAGTGGGCCAACATGAAAACTAAATCTCAGATGAAGTTTAAAGAGTATTTATATCACCTCTGCGGCAAAAATCTCAAGGAACAGTGCCTTCTTTTGTGTGCAAGTCATACTACAACCAGATACTACTTAAAAGAAAACTCTCAAACCAGTAGCCAAAGGAGAAAAAAGAAAAATGCACGGCAACATGAAAAAAGCTCAGATGCCAGTCAAGGTATTTCCATAATGCACTTCTAAATCAGAAAACCTTATGAAAGGGCATCTAGAAGTGATTGCAACAGTTATAGAATCAGTCAATTCCTCTATGGTACAACATGAGAGGTTTTACCCCTGCCCTCATTCCTGCCAAGTGCACAGCACTGTGAAGTACATCAAGTTCAAACACCCCAGCACCTCCCCTGTGTGTGGCACAGATTATCATAGCAAAGGCTGTGAACATTCCTGTCCCTTTGGTGGTGCTTCTGGAGCCTGGTGCAGCTGGGCAGGACGAGAGGGCTGTCAGACCTCACATTCTTATCAAAGCTAGACTGAGCACGACTTCTTCATTGATGCTATCAACTTCAAGGAACTCCTTTCAAAGAAGGTCCATCAGACATAGCACAGTCTGGGGAAAACGGGCTCCTTTCTAGCCAGATTAACCTGTTACCTTAAACTGCCACATTTAAAAACACACACACACATCCAAGGATATACCAGTGAGCACGTATTCCAGGGCTCCTGCTGCCACAAGTGTGGACCCTTTCATGAAAGCCTTTTGTTGTATTTCATTTAACAGTTTTTCTGTCCTCCACAATCCACAGCCCTCCTTCCCCCACCACATGTGGGAAGAGCAGGGGCTCTTCCACCTCTGCCCTTTGCTGACCACCAGTCCTGCCAGTGAATGCGACCAGTGACCTGCCTGGGGGAGCAACACAAGCACACTGAGAAAAACTCAAAAGCCTTAGTAACAAAGGGCCCTAATGCATAAGCCAACAACATCCAGAACAGTTCATTCGTAGCTTCCTGTGATTGACAGGATAAGCTAATAGTTGAAGAATAGTATTTTCTTCACTGGACAAAAGATGCCACATGTTTGCATAAATGAAGACTAAAAAAAAAAATTGTGAAGAGGTACAAGTTACAGGTATTGAGTTACACCAGTGGCTACTACAATCCTTCCTCATGCTGCCCATAAGATGTGCACATGAACTTCTGCTTTGAACATATGAACTGGGTCTAAGGGAGATTGCTAGAAAAAAGTGCAGAAGGCAGCACTTCAGTGGATTCCCAATTTCCAGAGCATCAACTGATTACGAATCAACTTTTGCAGAGCCTATTTCCCCAAGGCATCTTGGCAGGCAGTGTATGGCAGTGCATGGCAGTGCATGAACAGTTCACCTCGGTATTTTCAGGTCAGTGAAGCATCAGGCAGGCAGCATCCCTGCTTTCTAAAAACAGAAGCTGACAGCTTCACACAGCCCATCTTCTTGCCGTTATGGCAGCTGTACTTACGTGTTTACCCCTTTTATTCCTTTTACCTTCAGTGGCAGGGCCACTCTGGAGTGGCCAACTCATCTCATAGCACTTTGGCAGAGGTCTAGTCATCACCAGCAGGTTAAAAGGTCAGGTTAGTAAATCTGATTAAGGCACAGCCCGCCAGGCGGGAGAAAAGATTGCAACAAGGACATTCAGCACAGTCACTGCTACTGTGACTCCACAGCTCCGGGTCTACAAACACTGGAGCAGGGAGAGAAAACGCCCTGCGCTCGCAGGCACTGCGGGCACAGAGGGAAGAGTCCACCCAAGCTCTGACAGACTCTGTGACAGCACAGGCACAGATACTTCTGGTGTTAAGCACAGTAAATCCGACATCCTTTATTCCCAGACAGAATACCCAGGTTATTAGCAACAGTTACCAACACAATTACCACAAGATTTCCCAGATGGATTTCTCCACTTTCTTGCCTACACCCTGTTTCTCTGATCCCTGTGAGGTTGCACACACCAGTGCATCTCAGCTGAAAGCTGACAATTTTACTGCTGGAATTTTAATCAAAAGCCATAGGAACGTAATGTAGAATACAGGCTTAGAGGAGAGAAGAAACAGGTAAAGGCAAAAAAAATGGAATGAGCAACTAAAATACAATTTTGGTGGAAGGAAGAACCTTTGGCCTGAGTCTTGCTGCCACTCTGACACTTTCTAACAGAAGTTCATGACAGTTTTGTGACACTGACTTCAAGTCACGGTATCTTGAGCGAAATTTTTAAACATGCTATACAAGCAGAAAGTTCAGCTGTTTCCACCTCCCCTGAGCATTGGCAAGGTTATCATTACACTGTCACTGCTGTAAAACAAACCCAGTCATCTACAATTGCACCACGGGGAAGATGGCTCTGCCGAAAACAGGGGAGGGGCTGCATCTGCCGGGGTGTGCCAAGCGAAACTCGCCATCCTCGCAGCACATGACTCAGCACGTATTCGGCACATCAATACTCAACCACCCATTTGAAAACGCAGGTAATTTCTTCTTATCTCCCCCCCACACACACACACACTCCAGTCAGTGAGCATGGGAAAGGCAGAGCATTGCCAACGAAGTCTGAGGAGTCTCAACAAGAAAAAAAACACCAACACAGCACAAGATGCGAAACAACTGTTCACACTGGACAATCGCTATTAAAATTCTGCTTAAGATTTAAATGTATCAGGTAAGAAATATTAGAAGTTTGGATCCTATTTCCAAAAAGAGAAAGGGGACAGCAGATTCACTTGACAGAAACTCTTCATGAGAATATCGATGTGTTAGGTAAATAAATAATAAATGTGTTACCTTTTTTTACTTCATTCTAATTGTGAGAGGTAACATTTATGTGGTCAATACTAGTTTCTAGTGACGAGGTCCAGAATAATCTATTAGTTTTCATTTTAAGTTCCACAGACTTGGCAGAAAAGAGAAAAACTCTCTCTTTTTTTGGATGGTTTCCCCCAAGAAAGCAGAATGATCAAAATCATTACAGAATCATCAGTCGAAGGAAGAAGACACTGTTTGACTTCATTTCCTCCCCCAAAATTAGAAAAAACTTTTATTTCAGCCCTGTGCCTGGCATAACATCCCAGCTAAATATTATACAACAGACAACACCCATAAGAAAAGTAGAAAATTTGGATTCAAAACATGAGCTGCTTCTTAGTATGACAAGGGTGTATTCTTCTCATTAGAGGAACAGTCATTGAAAATAAATGTAACAAAGGCTTCCATGAATTCATCAGAAGCACTGGTTGCAACCTTACATCGCTTCTTGATATCTTGCAGAGGCAAGTCAGACAAAGTAATGAAGTTTTTTTTCCACTTTGTAGAAGTACCAGTAATACTCTCTCTTGCACACATTTTCAACAAATTTTGCCTGTGGGTTGGCATACTGGTTGGATGACAGCTGATTAGGCAGAGAGGCAAGGAAAGTCCTTTGCTTGTCTGTGTGCTACTTCAGTAGAGCAAATAAAATTGAAAACCAGTGGTTCTCAGTCTCTGTGCACTAGAACTGTTAGAGTAAAAAAAACAGTGACGTATCTGCACCAATACTTACCTCTAAATTAAATCTTGTGTGTAAATGCAGATTTGCTATACTATATAAGCAAATCCTGGATTTATCTTAGAAATCAGTGAAATAAGAGAGACAGTTAAATAATTACACAGCTGTTTTCCAGAAGTCAGTGTTTGTAGTTATATCGGCTTGAGATTTCAGACGAGCCAAATTACAGATATGTATCCTATTAAGTTCTGGGTCAGAATCCACAGAGCTTTACCTCAAAGGGCAGCAGTTTCATACTGACATTTCTTTGCAGAACTACCTGTTTTACCTGGCCATCTAAAGGATGGATACAAATGCTCTGTTAGAAAAAGCTGAGTCAAGAAATGATCAAATACAGTGTCAAGTCACTTGTGTATTTTATTGAATGTCATGTTGAACCTTGGACTTATTTTTTGTGAACAATACACAAAAATACATCACCTTGCTCTGAAACAGCCATGTTCATTTTGGTCTGTATTAATGTCTGATAAACATAAAATAATCAGGAGACAAATGTTTCAGTTCCATAACAGAGCCCAAAGATGCTTCTACATGCTTACAACATCAATCCATTCATTAAGTCAGGTAGCAGCTAAGGAAGTAGCTATAGACAGATCTGGTGGTATATATTTAAATGCATGTATAAATAAGGCCTTAAGATATTATCAAGCTTCTGCACTTGTCATGAAATAGCATTTGAAATACTGCTGAAGCCCTCTATGTGCATGCATTCAGCAAACAATCACAACTCCCTCCTCAGTCAAAAAGAAAATGAAGAGAAAGAAAATAACCCTGCCCTTTGCATTTTTGCATAGGTAAGTGTAAGATAAAGACCTTGGGGATCTCCTTTCCCACATAAATACAGAGGTAAACACCCCATTGTGACTTTTCATTCCCAAATCAGGAAGCACAGACAGAAACCCTCTTCTCTGAGCAAGGGGCCAGCACCCACCTTTGCCCTGCTCCCGGTGCGTGACACAGCTCCTCCTGCCCCTGCCAGCACCTGCTGCTTCACATCTCCCCGAGCCATCATATCCCTCAGAGGGCTCCCTCAGCTCTGCTCTGAAGCACAAAACGTGCTGAACTGCCCGAGCTTGGCATCCCGCTGAGTCCACCTCGAGGGGAGAAATGATGCTCCTGAAGGAATAAAGCCATTCCCCTCCGTAGGCTATTCTATCTTTATCTTGAAAATTGATATGTTTAGTAGTCATCAAAATTACTCTGCAGAGGATACTAAAGGCAATTTTTTTTTTTCCTCCCACAACGTGCACAAAGCAGGCTGGCCTAGTGCACATGAACCTATATTCCTGCCTGCTTATCTAAGCATCAAAGCTACAAATAAGATGTGGTTGACCTGCAGCACTCACTGGTTGTGTCTTCCTGCACCCTACAGAGCAGTTCTGCAGCATGTGCTTGGGAGTATTACGTTACCCATCACACCCCTGTGCTACGGTTTCAGTCCTGATACCTACTCCCAAATGTACACCAGGTACCCAGGACAAGACCCAGCACTTCATTAAATATTTGGCACATTGTCTCAAATTACCTTTGACACACAGGGTTATTTATATATCACGGCACATGGCAGTCTCTGCCACAAGATAGCATCGTGCAATACTGTGTGTCAAGAATGCAGGCAACTGATTTAAAACCAATCCCCACTTCAAGACACTTTTACTAGGAAGCAGGTCACAAACTGAGTAATATCCGTTCTATGCACTGAAAAATGTATGCTATTCATTTCCAGGAAATAAAGGTAACCACCCTAATCCTTCTTCCCTATTCACATACACCCCCACCACAACCACAAAAAGATGCTTTCTTTTGTCTAAACAGGTTCACTGTGACGTATTTAGCTCTTTACACAAGCCTTATTCTTCCTAATGCATTTCCTAGGGCACCTAATGTTGACTTGGTGCAAGGGCAGTGTTTCAGAGAGTAAGTACAGCAAGAGCTGTGTGGTTGCATCCACTGAATTCAGTTTTGAATGCACCAATAGTTCATACTTACGGAGCTTGTTTCCAAAGCCTTAAACACATGCACGTTTCTGACATTCACTCAACCACACTAATGTTCTGAACACAAGTACTGTCCAGAGGAGTATCAGCTGTTACTTCCAAAAATCCACAGAAATGGGAGGAACCTACATTCTGCATTCATTCTGTAAAGTAAAACTCTTAAATCTGAAAAATAGCTCCAGACTTCAGTATTTGTCCCTATAGCCATGTAATTACTTAAACAATTTTCTCAACTGACAGACAACTCAAGTTGGTTGTACAGGTGGCAACCACAGGAATTCGTAGCACTCAGTGAAAGGGAAAAATCAAGTACTGAGCAGAAGACTAGGAGATCAGATCTGAAAGAAAACTGATTCCCATAAATTATCCAAACTCAAATACCACATTCCCTCAGCAGTTCCTTCAGTCCACCTATGATGGAAATGAGACTGGAGAAGTAAGTTCTTGTCTCAGGATGCTCAATTTTTTACTGCCTCTGAAAGGGGAAAACCAATGGCAATTCAAGTGTACAAGCACAAATTGTGTCTGATCCACAGCTGAGGTGAAGTGACAACAGGGAGGTGATTTTAAAAAAAATTAGCACTGACTACATGTTTACTACCAAGAAGTTATGCCCAAGTACTTCCTGCAACACAAGCCCTAAATTTTCTCTTAAGCAGCTCAGATTGCTACTTAAAATTACTACCCAGATCAGTGCAAGGTGACACAGCATAAAGAAAATCCATAATAAATGGCCTAATAACAAGCACATGCAATAGGTGAACCTTACAAAAGGAAGCTGAACTCATGAATGAGCAGAAGGCAAAAGCTACCCAGTATCTTGTAAAGTTCATGTTTAACCACAGCTTTCTTCAGCTGGAAATGGTGTCAGCAGAGATCATCACATTGCACTAGGAATTCCTCCCTTTGCTGTTAGCAACTCTTAGCAGAGCCTGCAGTTGTTCCTCTAAATCCTTCTGTGCTGCTCCCTGTGTGCACAAGTTTAGAGGGCAAGGGTATTGCACATCCCTAACACCACTAACAGATGGGGCTCACCTCAGCCAATAACACAGATTATAGTCTTTGCAATACACTCTTATCCGATTACATGCAAAAAAGAATTCCACTATCTGCCAAACACAAGTCTTCTCAAAGAGAGGGCAAAATTTGTCTTCTGCTCCTGCTCCCCCTTCTGCTTTGCTGTTGGGAAACTTGTTAATTTTTTTTCTTCTTGACTCCATCATGTATGATTTGCACATGACAGACTAGGAAAAAGACATCTTGGAAGATATAAAAGCCTTACAACTGGCTATTGGAGTTGCCTGTTCAGGTAAGAAGACGAAAAATAGGTTATCTGAACCAAGTATTTTAGTGTTCTCAGTCTTCTACAAGTAACAGTGTATTAAAAAAATAATAAAAAATTCATACAATGGTCTGTTCCAGCCTCTCAGCACCCTCACAGTAAAGAATGTATTCCTGATATTTAATCTAACCCTGTCCTCTTTCAGTTTAAAGCCATTACCCCTTATCCTACCACTACCTATCCTTGTAAAGAGGCCTACAAGAGAGCTGGAGAGGGACCTTTTAAGGTACTGGAAGGCTGGTCTAAGGTCTGTTGAATTACCATAAGACTATTTAAAGTTCATTACAGAACATCCCTGCACATTCCCAACAAAAATTTCACATGGCTTTGGAAATTCTATTTTGATGCTTGGCTGTGGCAGTAATACAGAACAATGAACTGTAACACCCCTTTGGGCATTACTGGAGTCTAAACAGGCAATAAGCTGCAAGCTTAAAAGGTCTGAGAAGGATTTATTGTGGGCTAGCAGATCCAAAGAAACTGCTTTTCAGGAAGCCAAAAACTCCACAACACACACTTACAGTGCCAGGCAGAGTCATATTAAAAACTGAATTGGTAATATCCCCTTGGCTGACTGCAGCAAGCAGAGAAACTGCTGGCATTGCTTCTCCAGACCACGGCAGATGAGATGTCAGTGCCAAGAACAAAAGTTTAAATCTAACCCACATATTCCCATCACATAACTCAATAAACCACCTGCCTCACCAGGTCTTACCATCACAGCTCTAGAAGGCCAACAGAAAGAAGAAATGAACCCATGTTTCCTCCTAGTTACATCAGTGTTTCTGGGACACTGCAACAAGAACAATCAGAATTTAAACTAGACATAAGCTAGGGCAGCAGTGTCTTACAATTTGTGTTGTAGTAGGGTCTACCTTTCCCAACAAAGAATTGGGTTTCTCTTGCCCAATTCCCCATACAGTAATTTTCCCACAAAAATTTGGAGGGGATAAAACTCCTGAAAACATAACCCCCACTGAACACAGGGTTATAAGCTCAGAGCAGGAAGAGGGCAGCACATGCAGCTCAGATTTAAGCACAAGTCTGAATTTTTTTCCTTTCATGGAACTAAGAGTCTAGAGATCATTTTGGGGAAGTTTTTACTTGCTTGTAAATGTAACTACGCATAGATGAAAGAGTTAGTCATCTTCTCCATGTCAAAAATAAACGCAGCAATTTCCAGAATGTGTCACAACACAATATTAACTATCTGCACGGTCACTGAATCAGTGGACATTTAACAGCCTTAACTTATTTTCTGGAAATAGCCTAATGTATTGTGCTGGAATACCCTCAGCTACTAACACAACTGCTGAAAGAGTCATTTTGCAGTATAAACACCTGTAAACCTGGTCCCAGTGATGAGCAAAGCAGCCAGTGTGCCATCCCTGCACAGCCAGGCTGCCAGACACAGAGCAGAGGCTGCATTTTCAAACTCACGGACTCCTCGCACAGCAAGAGCTTGAAAAGAAGAGGTGCATCCAAGCAACGATTTGCTCACACGCAAAATGCCCACACCAAATGCATACTTTACAGGCACACATCCATTTTACAGGTACATGCAAGCCACGCTGCTGGGACAGACACACAAAGCAACCTCTCAGCCTTTCTGTAGCACCTTGGCTCCGGATCCAACACAGGAGGAAGCTGAGACAACAGAAGGACCACTGGGAGGCAGACCTTAATTTCAGCAACCTGAAATTGTCTTTGTTTTAAGAGATTCAAAACACACTATGCCCTTAAGAGGCAAAGCCTCTTCCACTAGAAAAGAGAGCTTTTCTGCTGATGCCAGGGGAATCAAACAGACGAAGGATTCCTGAGGAACAGATACGTGTTACCAAGGACTCACAACAAATGTTACAGCCACGTGGAAGAGCCTCAATGGGAAATATACAGCATTTGAAAGTTTTCCCTTGAGTTTTCAAGGTACTAATTATAAAATACCACAGCAGCAAGACAGCTGGAGCAGATGCAAGGTATGTGTTAGAAGAGGTGAAAGACTTAAAGCATGGAGAAACTGGATAGCAATCACCTCTCTTGCTTTATGATTTCTTACACTTAAAGAACATCTCCAACAAAAACATAGGCTCTCTCATCTCCACAAGGCATGGGACATGGACATCAGACAAGAAAACTCTACTTCAGCATATCTTAGTAAAGAAAAAAATGTTTTCAGATCATTCTTACTTCTACATTGTAGACAAAACTGAAGGAAACCTGAACTCACAAACAGCAGTTCAACCACCACTCTGATATCAGGGTGCTATACAACCTTAGGGTAACATTAAGGCAATTAAGAACAAATAAACAAAAAAATGAAATTCAGAATTTGAAACAGAGACAACTTCCCATTTCTATGTATTTTTCTTTATACTGGTTTGCTAAGATTTCACCTAATTTTTAGCCAGGGCAAGAAAACTCACATCACTTGCTGCAGACCACATGGCAAGAGGAACTTGAATGCAGCACGCTTCAGTTTCCTATCAGAACTTCATTTTTCCACCACACACTACAAGACACATCTCCAGTATATTCTGCCAGTACTATTAAGAGTAACAAATGTCAAGCAGCATTTTAAAAGCTTTATTTGTGAGGTATCAACTTGACAGGTCTGTTTAACATGGGGGATGATATATCTAGATTGCAGAAACAATGCTGAAAAGGAGAACTGAATCAAATGTATGAGTCAAATGTGCTGGTACCTGGCTAGTCAGCCCTGCAATGAAGCAGAGAAAGCAAGACATAGGAAAAGGACTGAGAATTTCTCAACCCAAGGTTTTAAGTGAAAAAGACCACTAGGCCTGTGCTGTAATGAGGTGTGTTAACTCACATCAGCTGATTTATGGAATCCTGATGTCTCCTAGTGTATGTCATTGGTGACCCCATCATCCCAGCCCTGTGCTACTGCCAGGGCAGGCCCTGCTATCTGCTCGAGGGGGGGGCAGCAGCGATAAGGAGGAGGTGGGGCAAGATTCAAGTCAGGGGAGTAAAGTGGCTAATTACTGCTTTGGGCAGCAAGTACAATGGTTACAAAGATAAAATTCATATTTTAAAAAGACATCTTGTATTTTCAAGGAGAGAACTGTAAAACTGTATTTTTTCCAGTTTCTAAAGAAGTGAAACATGACAAAAACCAAGACTGAACACAAGATTCAGTTAGAGTAAGACTAAGATCAAGGACGTGTTGAGCGCTCAGTTTTAATCCTTAACACCTTTACTGACCTCAGAATACAGAGAAAAACTCTAGAGTTAGGAGCAAAAGTTTGCTGATGCTTCAGTACAGTACTTTAGAAGTGCATTTCTCAGATTGCATCCTCAAGAAAGGAAAAACCCCACCGTATTTAGAGAAACACCCAGACACCTCAAACTCAGCATAAGTGGACATACACTCATTTAGAGTGCTTGTGTCAATGATAACAGACATGAATCCCAGTTTGGTTGTTGGATAATCTGTTTTCCACCCATGTAACATAATTAGCACCCAACACAGAGTGGTGAAATGAGGGAAGCAAGATGCCCTCTTTTCTCCCAGATCAAGGTACTCCATGAACATCAATTAGATGTTAATGTCCCTGGGAGGCAAGCGTGACAAGTCTTATTAAGCCATTTTAAAGATTAGGATACTGAGTCACAGAGAGATTATCAACTTCCTCAAAACCAACAGCAGAGTCAGAGAGGGGGCAGCTACACCCCAGCTGGCACTGGCAGCAGGGGACTGCGCTGCTCCACCTTACCACAAGACTTAAGAGTCTTTAAGGGAAGGGGGGGAGTAAGTTCACATTCCCATGAAGTTTCCTGACCATGCCAACACGCCTCCATTTCGACCTGCATCGACCACCTTTAGATACAAAGGAACCATCTTTAGATACAAGAATGCAGTTCAGTTTTCACGCTCAGATCTCATTTTGGCTGAAGGTACCAGCAAGGCTGCCAATTGTAAACAGTTTTTTAAAGTCGACAGAGACCTCCAGATCTTTTATGATAAGCTTGAGAGAGAACTTAAACTTTTTGATACTAGTTCAACCCTATAACCCTTGGGGCAAATAAATCTACATTCATCAGTCTATGAGCCAACCCACGGCCAACTATCTGAATTCAAGTCACATGCTGAATTTGCACATTAAAAACGGAGTGAACATGACAAGACAATCACTATCACAGGTTAACAAACACTTCAAAGCACAAAGAGAAAACCCAGCAGATGCCATATTCAATCAGCCCAAAAGGTGAGCGGGGAAGGATGTTATGCTGATTAACACACTCATTAAGACGCGTCCGAACTAATAGCCCACTTCAGTGTTGTAACACGTTTGGAAAGCACTTAGGTCTGCCTTAATCGCCGCAGCGAAAGATTATTTTGAGTTTCCCTGCGTGCGGCGTCACCCGGCGGTGCCCCGGACGCGCGGGGGGCAGGTACAGCCCGCGGCCGGCAGCGCCCAGACCCGCGGGTACAGCCCGGCACGGCTCCGTAAAGCCCGGCACTGCTCAGTAAAGCTCAGCACAGCCCAGCAGAGCCCGGCACAGCCCTCCGCGCCCGGCCAAGCACCGGCGCGGCCCCGAGCGCCGCCGCCCGCGGAGCCGAGCCCGGCGCCGGGCGCTGCCGCCCGCCCGCCCAGGAGGGACCGCCCGCGGGGGTCCCGCTCCCAGCCCCGCTCCCGCCGCACCTGCTCCGCCCGCCGCAGCGCCCCCGCCCCGCAGACCTACCGGCGGCGGCGGCGGCTCCGCTCCACATGCTGCTGCTGCCGCTGCTGCCGCCGGGGCTCGGTTCAGCTCGGCGCGGCTGGGGCGGGGCCGCCGGCCGGGGCGGGCCGGGGCGGGCGGGCCGCCTGCCCCGTGTTACCGCCTGCCCCTGCCCCGTGCGGGCGCCTGTCCCACCAGCGCCCTGCGAGCCGCAAGGTGCGTGTGCCCCGCCGCCCACGGTCGGCGCCGGTTTTGGGGCTTTTCCGAACCCCGCAGCCCCGGCCGGAGGGTCCGGCCCCGAGCGGGGCGGGGGAGCTGCCACCTGTCACGGGGGAAAGCGGTGCGGGGACAGCGCACCCGGCGGAGCGGAATGGGGAACTCGGGGCGGTTTGTCTCGCCTGTTCAGGTTCTGGTTCCGAGGAAGCTTAAAGGCTGTCATGTATTCGGGAGGTTCAAGAAGATTTAGGTCGGCGTGCAAATACGAGACGACTGGAAAGAAAGTTCAAGATCGACAGCTGATGTGACTGACAACAGTGGCACTGTGACTGCCTGCCTGGCTTCAATCAATAGTAACAACATCTTGCTAGGGGCAGAAACGAAGTTTTGTGGAAAAGGAACAAAGAAAAACTATTAAGAATCACTTGAAGTGCTGCAACAGGGAAGGTGAACGAGCTAAAGCTCATATTTACTCACCTAAAGGTTTGATAAAAGCCCCAGCAGGCCTAGTTTATAGGTAACCTAAACCAGTCGTGAATATTTTGACATGTCCCATTTAAGTGACACTGAAGAAGGCTGTGGCAGAACAAGGGAGCCAGACCCTGTTCTGCCATGACATGAGCTATCTGACCCTTTTCACACTTCCCTCCCATGAGCCAAATTTGAAGTGACTTTGGATAACATGGAGAGAAAACAAGTGTGAATGTAGCCCTTTTTATCCACACACAGCTGAATGTAACATAATCTGTAATGATTTAAGTGGTTCACCAAGTCTCTAAAATAATTTGTTGATCTTAAGGCAGGAATTTTGTTGTAGAAAATATCTTTCATTTGAGTTGAAATTTGTCTTCTAGCTTTTTGCATCGTGCTTGGCTGAACCCAAGTTTTACTCAATCATTAACTTAGAATTGCAGTATGTTTGTCTGCTTGTTTCACTTCAGGACATTAAGTGTACTTTTTCCTCAAAGTGATAAAAGCAAGAATATAGAAATCATGGTGCATACCATTTTCCTGTTATCTAAAAGACTATCTTCTTTAGCAGCCTTGGGGAAGGCAAGAACAAGGAATGAGAAAATGCTCTTGGCAAACTTCCAGAAAAAGTGATCTGTAGTTAGCAAAGGGAGATGTGTGTATGAAAGAAATAATATCTATATGATTTGTACAAAGTCTTCCTAGTTTCAGTCCACCATTGAGAGCCAGAGAGCCCAGAAAATACAAAGTCAGAAAGAATTTAACCTCTACCAGGAAATACTCCAAAACTTCCTTCTTTAGAGTACCTGTTCCTTATTTGTTGGCAAAGATGCTTACAGCACTGGCCTCCCATGTGTCTCTTCATCTTCACAGCTATCCTCTTCCCTCCGCACCTCTCAGAAAAAGTTAATGAGTCCATAAAAAGATGACCCTCTTCTGCCAAGTCCTTCAAAAAATTTTATGCATCACTAGTGAAACACATATGGGGCTGCATGAAGCCCATCAGGGACCTTGCTATTTAATAACTATAATTAGTGTATTTACTGCTCATCCTTAACTATTTGATCTTTGTAAACGGCCAAAAGATGAATGTATAATTCACACTCACTAATCTTAAATATTATGATAACCATCTTTAAAAATTATGTTTCATTAGATGTTACTTAACCAGAATTAAAAAATTCTTTATTCACAGTCACACCTACCTCTCTTCAAAGGAAAACAAAACTAAGATACTCTCTAATCTAATCCCTCTGGGCTAAGATGAGCACTCTTCACTACAGATTAGATTAACAAACACTAATCAGGAACCACCAATCTGGCATTACATGGGGCTGTGCTGACTACTCTAGCCCACCCTCCCTTCTGTGAAGAGTGGGACATGCAACCATAAAGGGAAATAGCAACTTCCCTGGGTGCTGCACAGCCTCCCCTTTCAGTGAGACCAAGCTCCTAACCCATTTTTCTAACTTGGCAGCTGCTTTGTAATTTTTTATTTTTTTTTTTGTTCAAACATAGCCTGTTCTCCCCCATCGAAAGGATAGGAAAAAAAGAATAAGAATAGTCCTTACAAAAAACAATCCAGCCTTATCAACTAGGATAAAGCCATGCCTGCTAATTCTGCTCTAGGCTGTTCATCCCTCACTGTGGCTGATTATGTGCAACACTCCCTTTCCTGATATGTGCAAGCCTATGTATTCAAATTCTTGCAAATGTAATCCTATCTACATATCCAACACAAAAAAAGCCCTTCTTGTGGTATTCTTCAAAGTTAACTGAATTTTTCATATAGAGGAGATGGTCTGGCTGTTACATTGTGGCCTGGCTCTCAGCAGACCACGCTGAGCTCCCTCCTCCACCACTCACCTCCTTTATGACTTTGAGAATCCACATACACATCATGTATCAGTTTGCAATCTATAGGGTGCAGGAAATAAGACTTCCTTGGCTTACGGGGGGTTATGAAGGTGAAAACCTCTTATTAGGGTGAAACCTCGACATTCTGCTACATCACATGAAAGGCCGTTACGGGTAGCTTGGTGTTTTCCTGCACTGGGTCTAAAATTAGTCATCATACTCATCTCTGGTGAGAATCAGTAGCTAAATAAAAATTTTTTCTTCCTTTAGGAATGCTTTTTGTTTTACATGAACATATAAAGCCATTAGAGTGGTTCTTTTAAAGGAATTTTGCTCTATTGAGTGAGGAAAAGAAAATAGATCTGAGGAAAGGAAGCTGGGCTCTTTACGTGGGAGCATATAATTTTCCTGGAGCCTGGAATAGCAGGATTTTCTTACCACGTGGGCAGGAAATAGCCCTTCCTACCCAATCCTGGATGTATCAGATGTATTTATATGCTGCCCTTAGCATATAAAGGAACTATTTGAGTGTGAGACACCTTTTAAACAACATTTCTGTTCAAGTTTCCAAACACATTAACAGATTTACACATTTCTCTTGAGGAACAGTTCAAAATACTTTGGTTCACTAAAAAAAGCACACAGAAGTACCTACAAAGCACACATAGCTAATTTTCTAGCCCTCTTCCCACAGAAGACTACAAATTAATTTGTTAGGGAAGTTTGGGGATGGGTTCCTCATCATCCTACCTTCCTCATATTAGCAATTCCTGCTGCAGAAACAGTAGTGGGGCTCTTCCACACTGGCACAGAACTGCCAGGATCTGTATTTGCCCTGTGCTGCCTCTACCCTTTAAGAGGGCAAGCTCTAACAAACCATCCCACAGCACACCTGGCCAGTCACTCATCCCCAGGTTGGTACCATTAGTCCCTCTTTCCTCAATGCAAACCACCTGTTGTTTGGGGGCACGTGTGGGGGTGGTTTTATTTTTTCTGTGTGTATTTTCTCTGATATTTGACAGAAAGGAGATAGAGCTGGTCTAATGCAGGTTACTGACACAAATCTAGGAAATTTCACTCTTTGGATCATATCTGTTGGGTAACTCTCTCTGAAGCTAAAAAGGATTTTAGTGACATAAAATTTCTAACAATACACCAAATCTGAGCACAAGGTGACCTCTTGCTCCCAGTGTCATTCAGTTGATTCATATCCTAAAACACTTTGCTAAATGCAATTTTATAGATTTATAGAGAGTACCCAGCTCTCTATAGAGATTTACAGAGAGTACCACCAGCCTCTTCAAAATCTTTAGCTCAGGAATCATAAAATATTCCTTCTTTGAAGGCAGAAGAAATGACCCTCAGACTCTCTAGGAAAACTCTCATTTTAGTAAGGAAAAAAAGTATAGTCCTGTATTTATTCCTATGATAAGAGTCCTGTCTCACTGTCATTTTACTTCATTAAGGGATAATGCCAGCTTTGGTGATGTTGTAATTACAAATCATGGAAACATTTTCGAGTTCTGAAAAGCAACAACCAGAACCTTAAAAAGTTTGAAACTTCTCTTAGGGCATATGTCATTTTGTAAGATGTGTTTGAATTTTGAGAAGATTTGACAGATAATCAAATAAGGTGGGCATTTGGAAGGGTAGAATAGGTCAGCATGGTAAAGAATTCCATTTTATTCCTTTCCTGTCCTTGTAGTCAGTCTTTTAGTCAGCTGTTAAAAGATTTAGTCTTCCATAAGGACATATTTTTATTATTTCCTTAAGAAATATTACTAAAAGTCTTAATTTTTTTAATGTAGAGTCATCAGAGTTTATTCCACAGATATTTTATATTTTCATTTTTGACACTTGGGGTTTTGTGCTCTAAGGAATAATAATAATAAAAAAAATCTTTTGATTTTGCTTTGATTTGCAGAAGTCACTACTCTGAGAAATACATGAGAGATATCAAAGCCATAAAGCTACTTCTCCTGTTGAAATAAATGTCAACAACTCACTGACTTCAGAGGGAAAAGGATCAATGTTGTTTGCATGGATTCCAATAGGCTTTGGATCAGGCCTCATTTCCCTAGCTAGTGCTTGCAGCTTTGCTGCTTTGGATTCTGCTGACAAACGACTCTCTGTAAAACTAACCCACCAAGCTCAGCAAAGCTGATAAGATTTCCTTCCTGCACTGCTGCACTAACACCTTCCCTGAAAATGTGCTCTGAATTTGGTCATACTTGATTTCAGATTAAGACTTTGCAGAGAGAAGTGAAACTTCATTGTCCACCACAGTAATAAAGAAATTTAAATTAACACACAGGCAAATGATTCCAGGCCATGTACAGCTGGTAAACACATTCTGCTTTCTTGGGGTGCTAAAACATCTGCATGAGCTGGTAACTGCTTGAAGGATGTCACATTGCAAAGCAGGCAGAGAGGGTGCTCCAGATTGTATTAGAAGAAAAATACACTGATCTGTGACTGGGGAAATTTTGTGAGAAAAGAAAAAAAAACCCCAAACACAAAACCAATAAAAACAACTCAGAAGACTTGTGTATTTAGCACACACCTGCATGAAAATAGTTCCTAGAATGTGACTGTCTGTGAATAAAGGGAATCTTCTGTAAACACATTCTTAATACAAATTAACCTTTCTGTATGTGTTGTCAGCAAGAACCTGAGATTATTTCTTGTCTGTGGGAAACCTTCTGTCAGAGACAAAGATCACTTTCCACATGCTTTGATCTTGGCATATTAAATCTTAGCAGAGACTTTACTTAATTAAATGTTATTTATGTTTTGTGGGTGTTACTGAACAAAAACTTCCCTGAGTGTCATTAATAGGAGAATGACAGAGCTTGAACTAGTGAGGACCATCACGATAAGTCTGAATGCAGAGATGTTTTAGGGAAATTACTGTTTCTCAGACAGCTGAACACTCAGACACACTTGCCTAACTCAAGGATGAAACCACAACACTTCTAAGTGCCATCCTTCCCGTTTCACAGATTCTCGTTCCTCATTTTTAAGTTAAACACTCCTAGTAAGTCTGTGCTATTGTAATTGTTTCTTTAATGTCTATGACTCCATATGCATGAGCAATCCCATGTTAGAAGTTCAGTGCTAAATCTCGGGGAAGGAGGTACTTTCTTTGGCAATGCCAGAGTTTACTTTGGGAGATCTTTGGCTGATCATTTACTGTGCTGCATTATGCTGTATTAGAGAAGAGATGACTTCACTTCCCATGCTTAGCCAAGAAGGAATGACTAGGAAGAGGATATAGTCCCTTTTTTTTTAAAATTATCTAACACAAATGTTTCTAACTTGCTCTATGGAGATAATAGAAAACAACCAGTAACTGCTGGGTATTAGTTTTGTCTGTTATACATCATTGTCTGTCTTGACAGCATAAAATAAATAAATTATATGTATTCAAACCCCCTTTGTTTAAAAAATAAGGTTGCTAAGAAACAAGAGTTATGCACGTTTAATGCCATTTATGGATTTTCAAAGGAGACTGTCAAGAAGAGGGGAATAACTGAGGGCCTATAGGTTCCACATAAATTTTGCTTATTATACATATTTCAGCAAGAAGTGTTGATACTTAAAAAAATTTGGTTTATCTGTAGGTTTGCATTTCAGTATGATTTATATAAGTTACAAATGCTACAAATACTTCATTCAAAACTGCTTAGCTGTCATGGTCCAGGAGGTAAGTGGCATGTGCATATTGACATTTTTCACTACTATGCTTATTGGTAAGAGGGAAAATTTCATTCAGCCTCCTATGTTTCACTGGAGTCAGTACTGTGCTCGTTTAAAACAATAACCAACTTTTCTTCTGATTTCGCTCAACTGCAAAAAATAAAAAGAAGAAAGGAAAAAAGACTAAGACATCCGCTAAAAGCAAGAATTCAGTGGTGGTCACCAGAGGCCAAACAGCAGCACAGCAACACAACTGCTAAAGGTGAGGGTATTCATAGCATTGAGAGGCTGCCCACAACACAGACACAAGAGACCTTTCCCTAAACCTGATGTTATAAAGTTGTGAGTTATAGGTGTCTAATCACTACCTTAAACTTAGGAAAATTATCCTCAAAAGATTGGATTTCTCACTGGGTAAAAACACAACCGTGTTCTCAAAATGCTACTTGGGAATGTGCTCTTCAAAGTTTAATTGCTTTTTAACTACTGGCTGCAACGTTAAGGGTTTTTCTTTTTATTTTGCATCCAGCTACAGCAGCACTGAAGATTTCTCTTTCTTATCTGATCACAGAAAGAAAAAAAAAGCAGCTTATTCCTGTTTCCACCCTTTCATCCCTGGTTTCTTAAATGGGGCCTAAAGCCATTTTACCTGTTTAACCCTGTGTGATAATTAAGTTGTTCAAGCTTAGTCAACTTTGGTTTTCCCAGTTAAATTGGCCCCCTGCCAGCATTGTCAGTTTTCCATAAATCCGTAGGGAAGAGCTCAGCCTTCCGTAACACCTCTGCTCCCAGAGGAGCTCAGCACTGCCGTACAGACGTGGGCCATGCACAGACATCGGCACTACCAGAACCCCTCTGCCAAATCCACAGGGGCTCAGGACGATGCAATCCTCTTCAGCACTGCTTATGAGAGGGAAGACCTGTGCTATAGCCCACCTGGAAGAGCAAAAGAAGTTTTTCAGCAAGCATTTGGCAAGGTTGAGACCGTGTGTGGAATAAGGCCATGGCCGTTCTCCTCCCTGCCGTAAGTTTTGGAGATATCAAGGATGTTGCAGGTAGTTCAGCCTTGGCTGCTGCATCCACCAGGGATGGCAGGCTTTGCAGCACCACATTTTCTGCCACCCCGTGGCCTTTGGCTTAGGGCTTGGCAGAGGGGTGCCACCTCACAAATAGCCACCAGCTCCCGGGGTAACACCAAGGCTTGTCGAACAGCCTCCTGTTCCCTGAATTTTCTTAGCTCATGCAATCTCACCAGATCACAGCACAAGCAGTATTGTTCCTGACAACCTGCAAAGTATTTTTATGAACTCCATCATATAGTGTTTAAACATGCCATGTTAGGAACATGCTTGTTAGGAACAATCGTAGCTTAAAGAGAGACGTTTTCAGACTTGCACCATCTGCCAGTAGCTTTCCAGTTTTAGTACCAGGATAAAAAAAAAAAAAGTATTCTTTAATTAAAGAAAGGTCCCGTGCATCTGCAAATTTGTCAACAGGACAGTTGGCATCCCTCCACCTTTCCTGCTCCTCTGTATCCAGAGTTTGAAATAACAGACTTCAGCTGGTGGAGGAGGAGCCCGAACACACCGAGAGCAAAGCCACTTTGAACTCCCTGGAATGGTAACAGCAGCACTTGGGGAGGAAACAAAGCCCGGGCACAAGCGCGTTTTCTCAACAGCTGAAATGAAGACTAACAACTGCCACATTCCCAGGGGAAATCCTGTTGAGCAGAAACTTTGTCCATCAGCTCGCTCTGGGATTGTTCCGCCTTGCTCACAGAAGTGGCATTTCTTTTAAGTGCCCTTCATAGGGCAATATTTACAATTCATACGTGGGATTGACCTGAGAAACTCAGCACAGCTCAAAAGTCTTCTTTTGCCTGTTCAGCCTTCCTGATTTGCAAGCGCTTCTTTCTGCATGTGAAGTGCTCCTTTTAGCTATATATTGCTGCCTTGCAATTTCTTAATGAGCAGCAATTATGCTGCTCTTTCAAGATATGCATCTGCCATCACCCATTCACCAACACACTGTTTAGCAGTGTATAAGCTGAAGACGAAAAGGTATTTTCAAAATTTTAAAAAGTCAGTTTGAAATATCTCCACAGGATTCAAATGTTTGATTTACTTCCTGGTGATCAAGAGATCACTGTCTGGCCTTTCGCCCACACAGACAAATATTTGTTGTCGGATATTAAACAAAAGTTTAGTTATACAGGGATAATTAATATTAAATGTCTATAAAATATGGTCGCTATCTGACAGACCGTTTCAGAGAAGGGTTTATTGTGAAAGTTTACAGATGAAACTTCCTTATTAAAAAAAAAAGTTCTGCATTGCAAGGAGGCTTCTGCTTTAATTAAATGGCTGATTTCCTTCCTGAGCCCAGCCACTTCTCTTATCATTTATTTCAGGCAGTGACAGAGTAGGATTTTTTTTATTTCAGTATACAGTATTAGGATTTTTAGCAAACACATTTCACTGTGTGCTCACAGAGAGAAAGTTTACATGTACTTCACAATATATCCAGATTTTGGAAACTTGCCCACTCTTGCCTTCTGTTTTGCTTAAAACATTAGTCTACAAAGCATCAATAAGCATCTTAAACTAAACTAATGTCTGCATGTCATTATTTATAAATGTGTGGGTGCTTTGCCTGGAGGCAAAAGAACCCATAGTACTGCTACCATTTACTGTTATATATATGTAGCTTTGTCTGGTTTAGTGCAGGTTTTCCTACAGCATTTTTTTGTTCCAGGTTTTTCATTTGGCCTGCCCTTGGTTCTGTGTGTAGTACCACTTTCACCCAGGCAGCTCTGGCCAAAGAAGGTCAGCTGAGAACAAGGGGTTGGAGCATCTCCCAGGGCCTGGCTGGGCTGCATTACTTGCACTTTTGAGGACAAATATGCAAAGTTTGATGAAGTCAGTGGAAAGACTCCTACTGGCTTTGGTTAGCTCTTGATCCAGCTATAAATTATGGAAGTTTGATTTTATTTCCATTACTTGTCCACAATATTTTTCTTCCTGTGTTAGCAACATAGCTCCTCTTTAAACAATGACAGAACTGCTCTTTCCAGTCAAGTGATCCATTTGTCAGTAAATTGCACTGGAATATGACCAGATAGGGATCCTGAGTTTGCTGCTAATTGGAGAAGGGGAAAAAAGATGTTCTTTCTGGTTTTGTGGACAAAGTCCTTGATTTCAAGGGAATCATACAGTATCCTGTTATGCTTTGTATTCAGCATTCTAAAATGGGGGAGTAGTTGTTATCTCACCTTTCCAGAAGAACAAAGTGAAGATAAATCACTGTTCTAGGAAAACATAGGGAAATTATGGAAAAATTTGTCTAAGGTAACTCACTAGTTTACCAATGGCAGAAGTCATGCTGGAATTCCCAGCCTGTGTCCCATTCCTTGCTCTCTCTGTTCATGTGACATACACAGACTGTATCACAGAAGAAAGCACATAGGAAGTGCACAATAAGTCAGGATTTTGTCAGTTTAGCAAGGATAAGTTTAAAGAAATGTCTTCTTGGAGTCAAAAAACACGGGCCTTGAAAACAAAAGGACAACTATCAAGGCAGTTTATTTTGAAGTTTAAAAGTGACTACTATCCCCAGACATTCATCTAAATAAAATAAGGATGTAAAGAAATGGTATTAAGTAATTAAAGTGGGGTTAGAAAAAAAAACAAAACCAAGAAAATGTTCCTTAAAAATACTAGTGGTGTACAGTAGACAACATCTATGCAGCCATGTATCAACAGACTTTGCCGTCTGTATAACAATTTTCCCTCAGAACATGTTCTATTTATAACCCCCCTAAGCCTTTTGCAGTATGTTTCCTGTTCAGACATACCACTTAATCACCAGAAAATGACTCAGCCAATACCTTCAGTCACTTCCCAAACATGGGATTCAAAACTAGTGAGAAAATTATGAGCATGCTTAAAACTTGACTGAGGAGTCAAAATATTGTTTAAATCGATCCTTATTTTTTTTGATATGCACATTTAGAAATCATTCACTCTGTCAATGGGAGCACATAGGCACTTGTTCACCAAGAATAAGAATATTTTGCTTATTCATTCACTCTGAAATGCTTTCTGTTTCTGTAATTACTCTACTATTTCAAAAGCAAACAAAGAGGCTTATGACCAAAAACTGTAACATGGATAAGACTCCCTCTGCTCTCTTTTGGTCTGGGGTGGCCATTGCTGTGAAGAAATACTTGACCTTTTTAGCTTGCATAAGACACTATCTTGGAAATGCAAAGACACAGCTGGCTGAAATTGCCATTTTCGACTTATTTACTAACTCATTTCTAATTTTTCAACTCTAGAACATCAGAGATCTTGTTGTGTTTTCTATGCACAAAAATGAATGCTATTTAAATAATCAAACACAAGCATCATGCAGCACATTCATCTGCCAAAAAATTAGAGATGGAATTGAATACAAACACAACCATTTTCAGTTCTCCCTTCAAGAGCAGAAGCATTATCAAAAACTAAGCATGGAGTTCCATCCTAAAACAATAACTCATGCATAACTACTATCTGCATGATTCATCATGGCAACAACCACAGAAATTCTTCCACACTCCACAATCAAGAAAGAGGAGTAGAAGTATTTCCTTTTGTCCAGATTTTTAAGCACCACATTTCTGGCATTTCAACCATTTAGCTTAAAGACAACCTCACCTACATGCCTTGTCCTAATCTGTATGCCCTAACAAAACCCCAAAATATTCCTGAACCTTTGTAATGTCTTCAGGGACACAATCTGCAGACAAGTCTCAGATCTGTACAATCACAGAAGTAGTGCAGTAGAAATAGAATTTGCATTTACAAAGGAGAGGGTTTTTATTTTGAGGACTCAAGTCTCACCCTGTTTTGCAGCTGTGGATGTTGTGGAAGTAACTTGCTCACGGTGCAAACCAATGCCAGGCTGAAAATGTCCCAGCTTTCACCCTCATAATCTCTCCGCCAAACACTTGCCTCCATTATTTTCACTGGCAGATAGGGAAGCTATGGAAATGACACCCAAGTAACATCATTTACTCAAAATCTCTCTTTTAGATAAAAACTTCTTTTCTGTTATTGTTTTAGATACTTCACAAATCTGAGGCAGTAAGGAATAATCACTAACAGTTTATGAGACCTTGGTCTATTCAGCAGAAGAATCCCCATGATCCATAGCAAGAAAATTACCCTCATTTGATATCTATTTCAATTTATCTAGACTTTTCACAGTCTTTCTCTAATCCCACTGGTTTCTTGCAAGCGGATTTTTAAAACAGGTTGGAAGTGACAGAGGAACATGTTAAATACCTACACATAAGAGGAGGCTTTTGAAAATAAACCTGTTCTGTATTAACTAAGCTAACTTCATATTGTGAGTCTTAATAGGCCAGTTATGGGCATATGCATGGCATGGCAATGTGTGCCCCCATCCTGAACTGACCTGAATTTGTGCCAGAAGTGGTCGGAAAAATAAGGATGCCGTATCATCTGACTGACAATGTCATTCTGATAAATGTCCGAGGTCACATTCCAGCGCTATCATTGCTGGCCTTTCATCTGCCAAAACTGTTCTCTCACTTTCACAGCCAGCAGTGCAGCAGTGCCTCAAAAGCAGCTGAAAAACACACGAGGATAACTACCATAGAAACATCAGGGGGAAAATCAAAATACTAGCATGTTTTTTCACCTACAAATGCAGTTTAGAAAGTGTTAACATCTATTTCTGCCCCAAATTTTGTTCCAAGTATCAACCTTTCTCCATACTACGGGATTACTGGGGGTTCAGTATGGAAAACTGACAGGTGTGAACACAGAAGTAACACTCACAAGAGCTTTGTGTATCTCAGTATCTGCAAAGTGCCGTGAGTTCTCCCTTCTCTGCATGGCATTTCAGGTTCCACAGTTTTTCTTCCTCTGATACCAAGTAATTATTAGTAATTATTAGGTAATTATTAGTAGTAATAATTAGGTAATAATGAAACTGCTTGTCAACACCACAAAATCTAGGCATGCTTTGCTCTTAATCAGGAAAATTTATGTTTCTTATGTAAGATATGCCTACCTTCCCTCTTTTCCGAGCCAAAGTTCTTTCAACTGGTCCTATGTGGGACAAGGTGACCTCGACTTCTTCTGAAAAATAGCATTTTTATAGCTCTACATTATGCACATATTTACTGGGGGTGGAAAGAGACAAGTGTCTGCAATGTCATTACAAGTTTTCCTGCTGACCCAGGGCACGCCCATATGACCCTCGCTCTATAGCTGCAAGAAGTTTTGATTTAAAATTTTGTTTCAAAATAGATTTGGACAGCTGCCTAAATCTGAATGCCCGGGGCTGTGTTCTGAAAGAGAGAGGAAAGGGGGAAAGAAGAAGGAAAGTAGAGGGAAAAAGAAAGGAAATTGGATTAGAAAGAAAACTCCCCAAGTAAACATAGGTGAAATGATTAAAGAGAGAGCTTGGAAAACTCCGTCTCCTTTAAACTTCTTAGGAAATAAGGATTTGAAAATAAGTACAAGTCAGCCAAAGTATAATTAAACAGTTCAACAGTGTACCTCTTATTTAACAAAAAGTCATTATGCGAATGCATTTTTTAGATTAGATGGACCAAAATGAGTTGTGTACAGAACAAAAAGTAATACTTTTGGGCACCACTGTTACTTTCAAGGCCCCTGTTTCTCTTGTGTTCCTAAACAAGTCTTTCACTTTCTTCTGTGGGGAGTAACTTGCTTACTTTTTCCTTTGCACCTTCCTCCCTGCTCTAATATGGTAAAATCAGAAGTGGATGCAAAGAGCAAACCTGCTTGAGTTCACTTGGTCACATCCCATCTGTAGGTAGCTCAGTGTACCTTTGGGGAGCTCGCAAAAGCAAACTTCATCGAGACAAGGCAAATTAAGAAACAGAGCAAAAGGCTGTTGCTATAAATATCCCATCAGACTGGCAGAAACAATAAAACCCCTCACCAAGGAGTAACATATCAGTTGGCCTTTGGTTAAGAAATGCTCAAGAAGCAAGAACCTGTCCATTATGCCAGAAATAGTTCCAAAAGAAGCAGCAACACCACGGTGGAGAGGACTTTACTGAGGTAGTAAATTGGGAAACTCGTGACTGTGGGCTGCTCAGGAGGGAGAGAAGACTTCCCAAAGTGACAAGTCAGATTAAAGCCTCTTCTCTAACTGTCCCTGAAAGAGCCTTGCTAGTCCCAGGGGGAACTCTTTTCCCTCACCTGAAGGGATGCAGCATGAGCAAATTTTTGCACACACAAAAGGTTCACAAGACTAACTAAAACCCACTCAGCTTCATGCAACTTCCACTGAGTTCAGTGGTGCAGGACCTGCATCTGGACGATAAGAAAATAACTTATTTTCTTACAACAAATTAGGATTCTATTTTCTTCAATGCTCTTTCAGGAAGTGGGCACGTATGATAAAAATGTAAGGCTGCAGATAACATGGGTTTAAGTGATTTCTAAATTCAGTTATGTCCTGTTTGCTGGGGGTTACTGCTGCCCCAGATTGCAGCAGCTCATCCAATAGTAATGCCATTGCCATGCAAAGCAAATGGATCATCTTAAGTCATGCTCTTTGCTGAAACCAAACCTTAAAATGCTCCAAGTATTGACTTATTTTAAAACCATTCACTACTTCACTGCTTCTGATAAATTTCTTCGTGAATTGTTGTGTGTGTCTGTGGAAATGGAAATAGAAAATAATAGGAATGGAGCCATGTCCTCTACCAGTTCATGTTGAATGCACCCTTGATAGTAGATAATCAGAAGGAAAATTGGACTCAAAGGAAGATATACACACAGATTAATAGCTGAGGAACTTTATCTTGATTTCTTGATTTCCTGTCTAACCATATACTTTCTGTTCACATTACAGTACCCCTTTTAGAAGTATTTTAGTCTTTATTAAAAAGACTTAAGTATTAAAAAAGCTTCTGCATACCAAAGAAGATTGCACCAAGAACTAGCTTGCCTCAGAATAAAAAAAGACCCCTGCTACTGCAGGTTATTTGTGGCTTGAATGTATCTAGTTTCGACTTCCAAATTTAGGGTGTTTCTTCTGGTTGATTTATAGAACTGGCAGTCACCTTTCCTTTACTATGAATTAACTAGGTATTTAACATTGCATTTCTCTCTTTTTTTTTAATCCGAATGTCCGATGTTCATAGGATGACTGAATCATATATTCAGTTGGCATAGGTGTATTTATAAACCACACCTACAAATACACATTATATGTCCATTGTCAAGCTCTATCACCCATAAAACTATGTCAACTGATATTGTTTATGTTACCATCAATTATTTGTTTTCTTATTGCAAACCCTCTTGGATTAAAGTAAGCTAAAGAAGCTCATGATCCATACCTTTTCCCAGTTTAAATACCAGTATATCGTTTATTTTCAGCCCATTTTATCCTACAGGAATTAAAAAAAATTCTTTAACTCTCCCAGCTGTACCCATGAATTACTGGACTACAATCAAAGCTGTAAACAGATTTTTGTATATAAAACAAATTACAAGTGGGAATCAAGAGGGACATATGTCATCACACAGCAAAAAATCAATAATAGACTTCAAATTTTAAAAAGATTATAAATTTCTGCTCTCAATATGTTGACTCTAATAAAACCTTCAAACAGCAGCTTCTGAGCAGGAAGTTTGGCAGGACTCAGTAATTCAGTCCACAGTAAATAAAGGTGTGGACAAGTTTCAAAACATCTCGGGTGGTGACAGGGTCAAAGCCCAGCACCCTTCCACAAATGGTGAAAAGAAAACTTCCAAATGCTTGAAATACTGTTCTCGAATGGAAGGATTAAAAAATAGCACAACAGCCTGAATCTGAAAGGATGCAGTAGCTGAAAAGTAATTCCATATAAAGAAAAAATAAAATCAGTAAATTCAGTAAGTGGTTATATTTAGAAGGCCTTAGTGCCAGATTCTTTTCTGGTATTGAATTGTTGCCAACCCTACCCCTTCTAAAGATAAATAATATCAAAGAGGCAGCTTTTGGTCATGAGAAACAAACACAAAGATGGTCAAGACTTTGCAGAAACAGATAAGTGAAAGGCTGCACTGGATCATACATAGTAGCCATGCAAGGGATCAAAACCTGATATTATGGATTTCTGTGGCAGAGTGACATCAATCAGAAGAAACAATTTCATTCACAGGGTTGACACCCTTGGCTCTCAAACAGTAAGCCCAAGTTTACACTGGCCCTAAGCCCATTCACCCTAGAACAAACAAGTATGACACTAAAAATCAGGGCAAAATCAGAACACAAAGCATGACAAATAATGTCTGACTTTTCAAAGTCGCAGCAGTATTTTGTCTTTTCTGGATAATTTAAATCTTCCAGTCACTTGCAGTTAGTATTTTGAAAGCTTTTGCTGAGTTGAGCTGTGTTCTTGTACCATTGACAGATTTTGTTTCTATACTTTCCTTATAGAGAGTGATTGGATGGATTAGAAGTCACAAGTTATTCCCATGGGACAAGACTGTTCATCTGGTTAAGTATTACTTTTGTCCCAAACACTGCTGACCAATATGCCAGAACTGGTAATGCATATTGAACAAAATCCAGCTTGTGAAGAAAGCCATTTGTGAAAGAAGCAAACAAAACAGCTGTGATTACACACATGACACGACAGAAGTATTTCTCTGTGGAGCAACAGAACTGTGTCAGCTGGAGATCCTAAATTTAAACCATGCAGCATCAAGTTTCAGATATGCACCAAAACCACCTACATGTCAATATTTATTGGGACTTTGGGGTCTGTAGATGCATTTGAAAGGAAGGCAGATGCTTAAGGAGAGCAGATGTACTGCATTTTAATCCCAGCTCCTGCCTGGGTAAACTTGGCTTCTCCTCTCATCTCCAACAGGATGTAAAACTACTTAGAAATGTTTCTTCTGTGTGAGGAAGACTTTACTCATGTGATTACTGGGTTAAGAGGTAAAGATTAATGATTGTAAAGTGCTTTGAAATCCAAGATGAAAGGTAAAGGCATTAAGCAAGAATGATTATTTTATACCATTTAATATCATTTGTTCAGGATGATGTCACGTAATGAGAAAGGAAGTATTTTTAAGATGGACACAGATCTGGCAAGGGAACTTGTATTCTGGCTGCAACAAATTTTTTTCTTGTGCATATGACATAATTTCTGTAGGTCTGAAATAAATGGCAAACCACATAGGGAAAAAGAAATACCTTTTTATTTTTTTTGTACATAAAGTCTTCCAGTGCAGTATGTTACCTGCTTTGACTGGGCCTTCAGCCTTTTTGGTGCAATAGCAGATTTACAACACACAGAAAAAGGACTCACCACAAAAAACAAACAAACAAAAAAACCCCCAATGAACCAACCAATTAAAAAAAACCAAAAAACTTTTTCTTTACCTCGTCTTCAATCACCTGGTTTATGTGCCAGCAATACTCCACACACATTCAAGGCACCCCTCACACATTGTAGGTCATCCCTGTATCTCTTGCCAGCTGGTGAAAGAAAAAAAGTGCCAAATCTCTCCCTCTATCATTTCCCCAGTCCTGCTTGCCACACCTGTAAAATAAAGAGAAGTTTCTCCTGATGGAGAGAAGGCAGAGAAGTAAAAGGAAAGGATACAAGTGGATGGAGCAGAAGAGAAAACCCAGAATATTTCTGTACTAGCAGTGGGAAAGGGGTCTAACATTTTCTTCATTTATTTTTTGCACAAGCTGCTGAAGCACTATAGATTGTAATTCTACTTCTAAAGAAGGGCTCTGTCCCCTGGAGAGCTCTGGGCAGGGCAGAGTTGCTGGGATGGGGCTGTGGCAGCCAGCCTAACACCTCCCTGGTGCTGCAGCAGGTAACCCACTCGTCTCAGGCAGACACTGGCAAAAACCTGACGTTTCTCCATGACATTGCCTCACACATTATGTAAGTAAATCCATCTCTCTGTGTATAGCCACACAGGGGAAATATTTACACTGCTAAGCATTTGGATTATCAGAGCATAAATAAAGTGAAGGCTACTGGAGCCACTGTAACCCATCAGGGTGAAGCGTGAGCTGCACCGTGGAACGTGCCCCGTTATATCACGTGCCCTGGATGTGTCAAGGCTGCAATACTGGACTGTGCTTTTAGGCAAACTCTATCTTCAGTAAGCACTGGCAGCATCTTAATCCCTTTAGTATGGCTCTGATACACTGATCACCAAAATCTAGGGCAGGCCTCTGAAGTAGCTGGATCAGGCTCTAATACTCCTTTAGATCATAATCCTGCAAAGATTTAACATTTACAAATAACTTTATCATGTGAGTGGTTAAATGGGACGTTGGAGGGCCAGGGTCAGAACTGGAACATTCCAACTTTGGTTATATCTATCGAGGATAGAACAGAAACAAGAAAAGAGTTAGGGTGGCTGCTCAGAGAACCTGATTCTTGGGAACATGCAGCACTTCAGTACTTATATATCAGCTTAAATTCACCCACAACTATTCAGTCCTATCAGCTTCAAAGGATTTTAATCAGCATGCAAAACTAAGTACATCTGCAAAAGATAGGGACTGGGCTGTAGCAGTTTCTTCTGACACAAATATTCTGCACTCTGCTGTGACCCAATGCCTATTTTAGTGTTTTTCCCCTTTCGTTTCTAAGCCTCCTTTTTGAACCTTCATCCTCCAAACAGGATACCTTCTTGGATATCTCAGCATGCAAATGTTGTGAGGCTTTAACCTGTAACAACCATCAAGATAATGCCAGAAACAGGAGATCTGAAAGAGAGAAGCTACTCTTTAATTTAAAAGCTGGGCAATGAGTGTTTACAGCCCTCAGCTGAGCTAGGCTACCGTGCCCTTGCCACCTCAAAAATTCTGGCTGTGGATTTGGCCTCTTACCTTCTGTAAAAACCACTGGAAGTTTAATTTAAGGGAAAATAGTTGCATTTATTGAAAAGTTTTGTATGATTTTGCCAGGGGGAGATGAAACGGAGAAGAAAAAGGTGCCCAAACAAAATATATTCTAAAACATCTGGCAGATTATAGATGTGTCAGTTGGGAAGTATTTTCTTGGTCACTGCTAGGTTTCATATTGGATTATTAAGAAAAGATTATCTAATTTTCCATGAGCAATCTGCTGCAGCCCTGCTGTGTTTAGCTTGGTGTTTGTCATTAGAAAGCCTCTGCCCTCTTGTTTACACATCTTCTCTCATGAAGAGAAAATCATACAATATTTTAGCAATAAACACTCACAGAAAAATGCAAAGTATTCTGGAAATAAAAGAGGAGGAAAATAACTACTTGAACCTGGAATCTGGTTTGTTCAATTTATATATGAAGTATGGGTGCCAGTTATATTTTTTAGTTTTTCATTATAAAAAAAATAAGACCGGGGGAGGGAAAAAACCAAACAAACAAAACCACAACAAAACCCCACACCCAACAGTGACTACTGTCAGTTTTGTAGATCAGTGTACTATTAAGATTCTCATTGGAAGAAAAACTGGGCAAGATGACTGGTAAGTTCATAAATTCCTGCCTATCTAAAAATTATGCATAAGTGTTCAAATACTGCACAGTGCAGTATTACACACATAAAGGAACAAACTTTAGCAAGTTATCAAGAATCTAACTTTGTGCAAAATAAATCCATCTGTTTTATAAATCACATGTAAAACATGCTTGCCCTGGTGATAAAAACATTTGGTACGAATGCTTCTTTAGAAGTTACCACTTCCTGTTATCCTTCTTAGTTCATTACTAACAGTTGTGTAATGGGTCAAACCTTTTTTTATAGGCTGCAGTGATATGACACTTGTAAAACTGAGGTTATGAAATGAAAACTATTTTACAACAGCACGACCCTGCTTCCACAGCAAACTCACAGCTAAATATGTCTTCTGTGTTTGTATATTGATTTCACTCCTTACAAACAAGTAGAAGTCCCCCTCTATCATTACTGGATGTTTGCTGTAATATTCAAGGTTTTGAACAAACCTTTAAAGTCTTGAAAAGCTGCACAAGTCAGAAATACAGTAGCAGCTAAATGCAGAAAATGTCTAGATGACATTGTTAGAGTTCATCTAGATCCCATATGTGGTTAAATCCTTGCAGACTGAAGGCCTATGGTAATCCTTTTCCAATGTTACAAACAGGTTTCTAAAATTTAGTTTGGACAAAAGAAAAATCAAGGAACTAGTTAAAGTAACTTGCTATACTTTCTGCCTGAAGAGTCAAAGGAGATGCTACCATCATTTACTACAAAAAACACTGTGTTAATTAGATTAGAACTGGAAATTTGAATGATGAGTTATTTGTTTAAAAGTGACAGGTACAAAAATAGGTTGCTACTTCCAAGGCACAGAACAGCCTGGGAGAAAAAAAAACACATCCAAGCAAAACTATGAAAACTGGGGGGGTGTTTTACAATTCTATATCTAATAACAAATTTCACCTTATAAGAGTTATACAAATCCTATTTTTGATAGTTATTCTTTAAAATACAATGTTCAGTATAAGAGTTTCCCAGGAATTAAAGGCCGCACCCACTTAATAGCTCAGATATTCCTGGTTTAGAAAAACTCATAAGCAGAAGATCGTCTGATCAGCCCATAAAACAGATTTAATTTTTATAGTAATTGGCTAAATTATTAGTCACATTTCTGGATATGATGAAAACTACCATGTGCCTAAGACTGCCTAAGACAGTCAGTAAGTGTGAATGAATAGTCATTGAATTCCTAATCCAAAATTTTCCACTAATCCTGTCATGTTGCTTGTCTGCTAATAAACAACAAACAACTGTGTATGAAATATCACTGATCCCCAAGCATTCTAAAATTGTGGCTCAGGGCCCCTAGTCTGAAGTTTTCTCACAATGAATATGCTTGTAATTTGCTTTTCACATAAAACTGAGCACGTTGTTAAATGGTTTTTGGCAACCACAACAGCTTGATATGTAAGTTATTTTCATGTTTATTGTAAGGTAAAAAATCCAGAAGCTGCAGCTCCACAAAAAAACCACCAAAAATCATGACACTTATGATACTATTAAATCCAGTGATGAGACATACGGAAAAAAGAAGTGATACAAGATGTTTAAAAAGCTGCTTATTTGGTTTCATCATGACATATCAAATAGACCTATCCAACAATTTTAGCATGTACGATAAAAGGGCTCTTTTATGAAAAGGAATTAAGGCAAGACAGGCAGGCTGAGAAACAGAGTCCTGGGACATCAAAGGGAAAAAGGAAACAATTCGCTTGCCTGCAGGAAAAGGAAAACCTCATTTAACTAAACACCCAGGAGAAAAGGCAGCATGTACACAGCTTGAGAAGTTCCATCAGTGGTACAATTTACCCTCTTGATTCCATCAAAAGGTGAATGAGTGCACACACACATGAGGGCAAGCAGCTACATTCTGTTCTTTGTTGCAGTCACGCAGCCCAGGCATGAGCAACCAGAGCTTAACCAGAGACTCCTATTTTACCTCTCTGGGTGTTCATTATGTGGATGTAAAAGATGGCAGTGCTTGTCCCATATTTCTTCCACTGCTGCATCATCTCAGGCCACTCTTGTGAGACAGATTCAAGGCACTGTGAAGACAAGAACAAGTGATACCCCCCCCGCCACACACTTCCCTGAAGGAATGTTGTAAAGGTGAGCTGTAAGTGCTCAGCCAGCAGGGACAGGCTGCAGTCCAGCCCATGCTCACACATAGCCTCCCATTCACTACAGCAGGATTTCACAAGGGCAACTGGGGCAGAGTGCAGCCACTGTGTTTCAAAACATTTGCAGAATGTTTGGATATAATTCTTTGAGGAGGATTTAATTTTCTTAATGAGTCTGAGTAAAATCATTAGCTGCCACAGTTGCACAGGGAATACTTCAGGAGATTTCATGAGGCATAATTCAGCAGAGCAAAACAACACAAAGTCATACTTGTTAACACACTATCTCAGAACAGAGCAGGCTGTTCCTCTAATATTTCTCCCACACAGTGTATTTTTAAAACACTGAACAAACCAACCACACTGATTGATTTTACCGTACCAGAAATTTTTTCTTGACAATATAATTAATACTGCTTCTCATATCATGATTTTATAATAAACACTCATATTATAGTGTCTTCATCCCTGAAACCAAATTAAAGCATTCTTTTGATAAATGGAAAAGTAGAAATCTTAAGCAGATGCCTTTGGAGCCAGGTCCTTCTCAGTGTTCATTCATCATATAACGTTTATTTACTTTCTTTTAGTGGCCAAAGTTCTGAATACTATTCTCTGGGAAATGACTGTCATGGTGCCTGGATGAACTGTACTGGCCACGAGTCCAGCAGTTCTGGAGTCCAAGTGAGGGAAGCATGACTTGGTTGCGTCATTCTCCACATCTCCCTCCGCCTGACTCACCTTTCTGACACTTTCCCCACCCTGACTGGCCACATTCACACTTGCCACCTGCTCAGCCTATCTCAGCAAAACTCGCGGCTTGTGCAAGCAACAGTCTGTTCCAATCTTTCAGCGGGAAGCAAGAGGCCCATGGGAACAGTGGGCACCCTCCAGAACGGGGCAAAACACTTTCCAAAATAACCATATGTATGACCTGTTGTAAAAACTGGCCCTCCTGGGGTTTATTCCTCATTGCCTCTGCCTGCCAGCAAAGAACACGACCCTTTCAAAGCAGCACCGACTCACGTGGCAGGGAGCCATAGGAAAGGTAGCACTTCAGGCCAGCACTCCCTTTCCCCTGCTTTAACCTTCATAATCAAATATCAAAAAGAATGAAAACAATCTGTGGCTGCAGCTGATGGTGCATTACATTTTCTGTTCTCACCAGCACATTTTATAGGTCACCGTTTGGCCAAGGAAACATAACACGGTGTTCCTTCGCCTCCTCCCCCTTGCCCCCCTTTTCAAATTTGAAAACAGGTATCTTCTTCCAAGCTAAATACTTTTAACTACTGAACTTCACAGAAAAAGAAGGTCACAAGCTGACTCATCAACAGCCTTAATAAATGTACTAAAGATCCTGAATAGGACATCAGATCACGTAAGTTATAAATGCCAGGTACAGAGATAACTCACCCCCCAGGAGAACAGGTGTATGTATTTTTAAGGTTTACCATGATTTATGAAGCAATAAACATATTACTCCATGCCAAAATGTCCTGGGCCTGATATTCCCCTGCTTATGTAGGGGAATATAGATGTACATCTATGTACATCTTCTACAGATCATGCACAGTATGAGCTTTCAAATAAATCAGAGCATATCCCTTGGTGTGAGGCATAAACACACAACAGTTGACTTTTAGAAGCTGACCTGCTAAGTTCACTGAGAGTGAGAAGGACAGTTGCTAAAAACAGTCTAAGCCTTTATCCAAACAATTTGTATTCCAAGCCTTCAAAATACAGAAAAAAATGTCCTTTGTAGTTACTATTTGGCACCACCAGCTGGATGCTCTAAGGAACTAAAATAGGGATTTTTACTGCTTAAAACTGGAAATACCGGCAGCGTAATCTTGTGGTTTGTGGTCCTGGGCACTATTTTGTCTTGCTGGTAAAGTGTCAGTTGTAAATACCTGGTACCTTCTGCACAAGAGGAGGGACCTGCTGACTCTCATTTGTGTCGAGCAGCTGTGTGGTGGGTTGGCCCTGGCTGGACACGAGGTACCCACAAAAGCCACTCCATCACTCCCCTCTTCAGCTGGACAGGGGACAGAAAATACAATGAAAGGTCATGGGTTGAGATAAGGACAGGGAGAGATCACTCACCAGTTACTGTCATGGGCAAAATAGACTTGGCTTAGGGAAAAATAATTTAATTTATTACCGATCAAATCAGAGTAGGATAATGAGAAATAAAACCCAAATCTTAAAACACCTTCCTCCCAACCCTACCTCTACCCAGGCTTAAATTTATTCCCAATTTCTCTTTCTCCTTCCCCGAGTGGCGCAGGGGGATGGGGAATTTGGGCTGTGGTCAGTTCATCACACCTTGTTCTCTCCTCCTCAGAGGGAGGACTCCTTACACTCTTTCCCTGCTCCCGATGTGGGGTCCCTCCCACAGGAGACAATTTTCCATGAACTTCTCCAATGTGAGTCCTTCCCAAGGGCCGCAGTTCTTCGTGAGCTGCTTCAGCAGGGGTCCCTTCCACAGGGTGCAGTCCTTCCAGAACAGCCTGCTCCAGCGTGGGATTCCCATGGGATTCCACCCTCCCTTGGGCACTCACCTGCTCTGGTATGGGGTCACCCCTGGGCTGCTGGAGCGTGGCTGCCTCACCATGGTCTGCACCACAGGCTGCAGGGGAATCTCTGCTTCAGAGCCCGGAGCACCCCCTCCCTCTCCTTCTTCACTGACTTTGGTGTCTGCAGGCTGTTCCTCTCACATATTCTCACTCCTCTCTCCAGCTGCAATTGCTGTTGCTCTGCTTTTTTCTCCCTTCTTAAATACATTATCCCAGAGGTGCTACCACCATTGCTGATGGGCTCGGCCTCAGCCAGCAGCAGGTCCATCCTGGAGCTGGCTGGCATTGGCTATACTGGACATGGAGCAAACTTCTAGCAGCTTCTGACAGGAGCCACCCCTGCAGCTCCCCCGCTACCAAGACCTTGCCAGGCAAACCTAATACAATCAAGTGAAACTGGAAATACCGAGGTCTGCCCATCTGTACGTTGTGTGCCTCTGGTGAGCTCTCATGCTAAGTGGATACAACATATACCAGGGTCCCACATGGAAGGGGATTGCCCATTTCACCTGCCTCCTCATCCCTATGGATGCAGGAATTAGTGCAAAGGAAGTTTGGTCTCATTCCTCCCGGCCATACCAGCAGCAGGTTCTGGGCAAGCAGCCAAGCCCTGTGTGGGGCAGATGCCCCAGTGCCGAGATCGTTTGGCTTGGGCAGATCACTGTAGCATGTGCTTGTTTCCTGCTGGGCTGTTTCTGATGTCTGAGCTAGCAGAGAAGTGATAAGAGTAATCTGGAAAGCAAGGGAAATAGTATTAGAAATCTACATATCACCTCATGTGATGTTTTGCAATGCCCATCCTACTTTACCTGGAGTCTATGACAAACTTGCACTTTGTTACTGTCACAAGTTCTTGGCATGTATCACTCCTTAGGAGGAGTACACAACATGAGCAAAGTGGGAGCAAACTGTGTAATTCCATTTTTTTCTCGTGACAGGATATACTAGAAGTGTGTAAGCCAAGTGTTGCACAAACATCAGCTCTTAATGCAGAGCAGTGCAAACATATCAATCGCCCAGCAGTGTTCTGCTGCCCTTATCTCTTTGCCGGGGTGATGAATGCCATGAAAGGAAATAAAAATGACCTCCTGTAGATTCTGAACAGGTGTGGTGGTGGCAGGAGGTTGTATCTCTACTCCCAGTCCTGGAGGCAAAACTCCTGTATACAAACCGTCCATTTTGTTTGAAACTGGATATTCCTCTCTACGTAAAAGACAAGTGGTTCTGCTGCAAGCACAGGAAGAGAAGGGTGAGCAACTGCATGAGATACAAAGTTTTATGTCCAGTGAGCTCAAAGGCATCATCCGTCCCCCCAACAGCTTTTGGTCTGAGCAGAGTCGGCCCCTTAAGTTTTCAAGAATCATTTCCCCTCCTCAGACTGAATTCCTGTGCGATGCATGGCAGACACACAGAGTCCAGCCCTGAGGAAACAGGTCAAGTGGCACGGTGACAAGGACTGAGGATAGAAAAGGATTAGAGAGGCTGAGTCAGTCATAATAAGCAATGATTAACTTTGGGGTTCTCTGCTTTTGGCATTCAGATCATGTAAAATCATGGCATTACTTCAGTGCCAGTCAGCCCCACGTCTGGGCCCTTCCCTTCCAAACAGGCACCCCAGACAAGATGGATTAAACCAGCAGAGTAAAAAGCAGAAGTTGAAAATGCATGAGAGGTATTCACAATAACTTCTGCTTCAATGGAAACATTGCTATAGCTGTAAACAAATAAACTATAAAATTTGGCACAAGAGGGGCCCAGGACTGGAATAGCAGGAATGTTGCAGATCAAGATTAATGTGCCTTGGCAGGGCTACACGGAGAAACATGCATGGCACCTGTCCCCACAGTGCCTGCCTTGAGCTGGTAACGTTAATCTCCTGGTTTCATAACCACAGCACTCAAACCTACATCTTAAAACAATACCTTGTAGATTGCAATGTAAACTATTTTGAGGGAAATTTTGCTGAAAAGAAAAAAAACATGCATACATGGGACAAGCCAGCTGAATCAGAAAGTAAAATGTCTCTATAAATGTGTTCGTAGAGAAAGAATATTACCTATTCTTAGGAATTTATACATGTGTATGTGTGTGTAAAACTATGTATGTTCTGTTTGTTGATAATAAGATAAGCATTAAAAGGTGTGACAAGAGAATGAGGACTTTTTACAATTCCAGCCACCTGATGTGCTGCTCAGTTCCTCTCAGGAAACCTTCTCAACTTCTACCTAAATTCCCAGAGTGTGCTGCAGCCTGGATTTGTGGCAGAAATTCCCAGCCTGGATGGGATGCTGGAGAATCTGAAGCCTTGCTGTCAAATATCAGCGATAGGTGTCTGATTAGTTAGATGTCATTATATTATTCAACCATCCTTAAATAGCTATTACACCATTGCAGTCACTAATCCTTTCTGAGAAAGACAAGTAAGAAAGCATTAATTGGGTGACCATTACATGTGTACTGTACTTTCTTTAGGACTGAATGTACTGCAGGCTTTGCTATGCTGTATTCCTTCCTGAAATATTCCTCACTAAGCCCTAGCCCTATTAATGTCAAAACTCCTACTAATTTTAGTGGGTCTAGGAACAAACTTTTTTTTTCTATCAGCTAAGAACAACTCCTTCAAAAGAAAGGAAAGAGAATAGATACAGGGTTTTGTAGCCATGTCTCACATTAGGATAATACTGTATTTTGACTTTGCTCTCACATAATTTGTCTTGAAGACAGTAGCAAGTATTTACAAACATACCAGTTCTGAAACCCTAATAAACTCTTTCTTCTTATGTAAAACATGTTCTGAGAAAAGTAATACCTCTAATTGTGGAGAGGGTGTGACAAGTCTGAAAACTTTTCAGTGTTTTTCATTTCTTTAAAAACTCATTCAGAAAATTTCTGGACAAACCATCAGAGATATTTTAGCTTTTTTATGCATAATGGACTTAGCACACTCTGTGGTGAGAAAAGCAGAGCAGTCCACCGTTGAAAGTCCACATAAAAATATTGTATGTTGTTCGAAATACCCAGGTAAGATTGGAAATAATTTCACAGATAGTAGAAGGTTCCTATTTTTGCTGTTTTCCTTCAAGAAAATAATAGATGTTCAACTGCTACAAGAACAGTGGACAGGTAGTGTCCTGGTATGCCAGAGGAGCGTCCTCGGCCCAGTGACACCCACTAGATGGGGATATTTCCACAGGACACTCCTGGCCTTTCAGGCAGTGTTCAGTGCACCACGAGTGTACAAACACCAGCTCATATTCACGGTTTAGATCTCCAGTCTTGGACCAGATCAGAGTTAATTTGTTATAAATACTAATTCAGAGCAGTAACAGGCAGTTTGGGGCAGCCTGGGGAGATTTTCTCTTTAAAGAGCAGCCAATCTAAACTATTTTTTTGCTTGAGAAAGAACAGATGAGTATGTGCCTGTGTGCACACACACACACACACACAAACACATGCTCACATAGATGTATTAAAAGGTCTAAATGGAGCACAGATCCTAGTGCTTCTTAGTTGGATTAAGTGCTTCAACAGCCTTTAAAAGTTAGGCAACTGAGACGTGCAAGACTTGGGGCACAGTCAAATTTTTAAATGGCCTTATGTGTTTGGTATTAGTTAAACTCAGCTATAAATTTTAAAAATACTTCAGGATTGCTTGAACAAAATTTTATTTTGTTCATGTGTGTGCTTATGGGTATGTGACATACAAAACACTGCACAAGTGAGAGACATCTAGTGTATTAAGCAGTCCCTGATTACAGTGAAAAGGGCAGAAGAATGTGTTAATTTTTTTTGCTCCTTGTAATTTCCATGATCTGATTTTACAGGACTCCTTGGTAAAAACTACAGACATAAGTTAGAATAGTGATTAACCAGCCACTAGAAGCATGGCTTTTCCTATCTGGTACTCTGAGTTCTTTGAAAAGCAAAATTTAAATCTTACATGGCTCATTTTCTCCTCTACGTATTCAGGCAAGGCTGATTGGACTCTGTGTGAGATCCTTTTCTGCATCTCAGTATTTTTCAGTCTGTAAGAATCTGGTTAGTACTTTCTGTGCAATGGAGTCCACAAAGAATAAGGCCTACATGGAAAAGTCTCTTATTCTAAGAATAAGAAACCACAGAAATGCTGAGCTTTATGAGGTCCTTTTTTATTTATAGGTGCTCACATCAGAACTGGAAATATCCCTTATTTTCACTCTATGTTTCACACATTTTGTGAGCTTTGGGGAATCTGCTAGATCCACTCATTTTCTGTTCGCAAGATTCATAGGATGATTTAGGTTGGAAAAGACCTCTAAGATTATTGAGTCCAACCAGTAACCCAGCACTGCCAAGTCCCACTAAACCCTGTCTTTAAGTGCCATATCTACATATCTTCTAAATACCTCCAGGGATGATGATTCCACCATTTCCCTGAGTGGCCTGACCACCCTTTCAGTGAAGAAATGTGTCCTATTATCCAACCTAAACCTCCCCTGCTGCCACTTGAGGCCATTTCCTCTCATCCTGTCAGTTGTTACTTAGGAGAAGAGACAGACTCCCTCTCACTACAGCCTCCTTTCACGTAGTTGTAGAGAATGGTAAGGCCTCCCCTGAGCCTCCTTTTCTCCACAGTCATGATTTTGAAAGATTTCTGCCTTCTTTCACCAGGATTTCATCTGTGCTCTCTCTGCCTCTCTACCTCTCTGTGTTCCTAATGTGTCATACCCAAAATTACCGAAGAACAGTTGTCTGGTAATTTTTAAGGTCACTTACGGTCTTTCCATGAACCTCAGGGAAACCAGGTCCTGTATGAACGCCACAGGTCCTGTGTGAACTTCATACACTCCACAGCACAAAACAGATTCCAGAGACCTGGGAAATCATCACACATTCCACTGAGCTGAATCACTGTATAAATGTTATCTTTGTTAACTATTTATTCCCTTACCCTTACAAGCTGGATAAGGGCACAGGAACCCACACCTCGCTATCAACAGGGACACACTGCCCTTTTTTTGGTTTTTTGGCTCACCTCTTTTTCATTGCACTGATAACTGTGGATTTTTGCCAGCTGCAAGTAGTTCTTGGCTGGCATTGGAGAAAGAACTTGGCTGGTGGCTGGGAAAAGTGTGTAGGGATGATCCACCAGAACAAATTAACTCCTTGGTCTCTGCTGTATTTCTTTGACACAGCTAGCTTTCCTTTAAATGTTGGGTGCTACTCAAATTCTCTGAAGTGCCTTCCTTTGCCCCAGTCTTAATTTGTTTATTAAGAAGCATTTCAAACGGCAAGCTAGAGGCAGGCTTTAAACTAGAGTGTGTAACATATGGAAAAAAACAACTTACAACCCCATCTGCTTACTTGTATACACCATGAGTAAGAAAACTGACAATGTATCCACAGCCTGCAGCTTTTGTGAAATAAGCCATCAATCATTAGTCAGCGCAAGTTTAATTCTGGACAACTTTCCAGCATCAGTGGAACTGCCAGAAAACATTTTCCAAGACAAGCTAAATAGAATTTTTATAATAATGAGGCAAGGTGCTCTTTGTAGCATCCTGTTTTCAAACAAGTGTTTGCCCAGTTGTTTTGTTGGTTTTTTTTTACCAGCAAATTGCTACTTCTTCAAACTGTAACATCCCATTAACTTAAAAAACCTAGTGTATTCCAAGCGTTGTGGGGAGCATCTTATGTCTCCGTTTGAGCACACACTATTGCAGAAAACAAACAGAAACTCTGTTTTAAAAGCTTTTCTTGATACTTACATGTTCTTTAAAAAAAACCCCAAACAACTAAATTAACTTCGTGCATTTGCAATGCTGAGGTCCTTTCTCAAATATGTAGAGTGAAGTAGGTAGAAAGTATGAGATATAAACAACAAAAGAGAACATTATAATCACAGGGAAAAAAGGGTTAGGAGCGTGGGAGAGGCGGGGTGGCAGCACCAGGCACACAGTTCAGCAGCCTTTCCATTAAAGCAACGATGAGTACCTGTGCATGGTGCAGACTCCCAGGTGCCGTGACGCCCTCTGAGACATGCTCAGGCATCAAGAAGCTCAGCCTTGCAGTTCAACAGAGGTTACAGAATCCCTCAGATTAAAAACCACTTTTGTTTTCCAGTCCTGTAGACCTGAGAAGAGAGTGATGCACAGGCAGTTGGGAATCTAGCCCAAAGCAGCATATGAATTATACAGTAGACGGTAAAGACAGTAATTTCTAATGATTCATTTTTAACACTGTCATTTACAACAAAATATTAGTCACTAGAAAATGCTTTTGTTACAGCTTTGTGGTGTTCTACACTGCAAACATGACCCTCTCTTATCTTTTTATAAAAATACTACCAGTATCATGGTTTGTGTTGTTCGACGGCGAGTCTCATTTTCACAGTTCCTTATCACACAAGCGCATCTTTGTGCTTCCCCATCATTCCCACCACAGGAGGGGAAACAATTTTAATCGAACACCCCAGAGCCTACAACTGTTTTGACTGTCATTTAAAAGCCAACCTCATCAGCTGAATAGCTATAGAGATACCTATCATATCAGACCAATCAGACCCAGTTCTGACCCAGGCTGAGGTCCCAGAATGAGCTCAGAGTGCTCCAGGGATCAAGATTCAGCCTAACCCTCCTACCCTGTTTTCAGAGTCATCTATCCATGCCAGCCCTGAAAGGAAATCTCAAACAAGAGGGAGGCTGTGACTGAAATCAGCATCAGGAGTTCGAATGTTGCTTAGTTTTCATGTCAACTTCAGAATATCTCAAAGAAAGAACTAGATGCCTCATTAGGGGAGTGGTGTAGGCATGCTACACTAAAGTTATGGCTTCTAGTTTTATGGCATGCCTTTTGTGCCTAACCACACATCTAAATGGAGCAGCCAAGGTAAAGAAAGGAGAGTTTATTCTACACAAACACATATAGGAATGAGAGAACAGTCCGTGGAGACATCTCTATGCAGGAGCTGGCAAAAAAATATGGAGTGGTCATTGCTAAAAAAATGAGAATGGATTAAATATAACATAGCTGCAAAAGTAGATAACTTAGGGTGAAACCCTTTTCCTTCCACAGCTGACACAGATGCACGTGCATGCAGAAAATACATACTAATCAACCAACTTCTGTGAATTATGCTGGAAAGAAACACATGCATCTTAAACATTCATGAGAAAACCTGTGCTTTTCATAGTACATAATTTTACTGAAGTAAATTAAAACCTTGAGATGGATGGCCTATTAACCTATCTTTTGACCCAAATGATGGCAATACTGTGGCCTTCTGGGAAATGAGACATGAGATGTGTCTGTCCCTTGCTGTTTCTGTGTCACATATACATCACAGGAGGGATATAGCATGAACAGAAATTGTGCTTTGCTTTTGCAGGACTTGACAGATCAATAACATTGTGGAAGTATTTATATGACTGGAGGCTTGGGAGCAGTCAATCAGAGATAAAAGAAAGGCTGCAGTCTTGTGAAGCAGAGAAGCTGAGGCATTAAATGTTTTATTCCAGCTAAGTAACAGTGACATCTCCCCAGTCAGTTCCTGGCCATGGTCTGCCTGCCTTTGGCTGTGTCAGTCTAGAAAAAAGTGAAAACTCAACTCATAAATCGCAAGCCGGTTGCCTTGAAATACGTAAGGATATAAAAATCATTATTGTAAATCAGAGCAAGATTCTTTGCATGCTCAGAGGACTTTTTGTTCTGATAAGGATAAAACAGAAGCTTCTTGCTGCAGCATTTGCTTTATTATTTGTTTTCCTTGAAAACAGCAAGATGTGTTTTCGTTACACAGATAAAATAGAATTATCAGGTGATATGGTCCAGATTAAAAGTTACCAAAACCCAAATAAATCAAACCTCTTTTTATTTGTTTCCACAGTTATGCCTCAGAGTAGAGATGCTTGCAAAAAAAAAGTTTTTAACACAAAATTGAATTAACTCAAGTTCCTATGAGATTTTGCCCTCACTGTTTCTACTGCACTGTAGAAATTTTTTTACTGCCATCTCTTTTATCTTGCAAGGCAAGAAAATCATGTAAGAGTTTCAAAACAATCCTGAATGTCCTTTGTTTTTCAGTCAAAAGCAGAAACCTGTCAAATTACTAATCACAGTGGGTCGCATACTAAAATCAGTCGAAAACAATCAACAGTTTACAGATTGATTAGTTGGAAAAAATTGGACTTAGACACCTTAAAATACATGCAGACTTTGGAATTGAATGTCTTTTCCATTATGAAATTGCATTAGAACTGAAGAGAATTATTTTACCTGCACAAAACATAAGAAGGCATACATTTTGTTAAAATAAAAGCTATTAAAATTAAAATAGAGAAGGAAAATATGGCTTCAAAGTCTGACCTCAAATTCCCAGTGAGAGAAACTACAAGCTGACTTTTAGGCAAGTCTGAAACAGAAGGTCAGCTGTGGCTGATGTCAGCTGGGGTCTTCCCTGGGGACAGCCCTAACATGATGCTGAGGGAATAAACACAGAGAATGGCACAGGGGTATTAGGGTGGGCACAACGAAGAAAGCTTTGAAAGAAGATGATGGTCTGTCCCTCACTCAACCTGGCTCCTTAGTGCTAGGCACCTGTTTGACCACTGGGTGTGACCCAGAAAAATTCAGAAATCACCTGAAAACTGGCTTCTACCACATTGCAGGCATTGCCCTAAAACAGCACTTGTCTCCTAACCCCATTTGCATAAAAATCAAAGATCCTCAGCAGCTCACACACTCCACAAGGGACAAGGATATAACCTGCAGCCTGTTTGCTGAAAGATGTTCAAAGGTACTGAAATAAAAAGTATGTGCTTGGAAGACTAACTCATCTCCAAAAGCCAGAGAGGTCACATTATATGAAAATTGAATGGCTTCATAGGTGAAAAGAATCAGTAAATTGATTACTGGCACAGTAAAGGACTCACTCATCCTGGGCAAACCCTCAGTGCAATGAGTCCTTTGTTGCCCTGTCTCTGCTCAGTTGCCTCACATCTGCTCTGCACCCATTATCTCACCAGAGCAGGATCTAGAAAGTTACCACGACCTGCTTTGCTGCAGGCTCACAACCATGTTGATTCATTAGTTTATTTTAAAATATGATTGTCATATCAGTCGCTGATTGCCAGGCTGTGTCAGATACATCGTGTTCCCTCAGTCCTCCCAGATTCTCTCTATGTTACTTTGAACAAAAGATAATTTCTTTCTCCCATTCATTCATTTGGGGCAAATTATGGCTGTTTCTTCCTCTCTAGCGGTCATTGTTAATACTTTCAAGAAGTTCTTGGTGAATTATAGTTTAAATCAGTATATTTTTTTCTTTCAATAATTCCCTTCTCTCTACAACTTGTACTTTCACTCCCAGTTGTTCCCTACAGCTAATGAACAGGCTGCTTTTCAGCAGGCATTGTGATTCTATTGTTTTTTCTTTGTTTAAAGCTTAGTCACATCACCAGTCTTTTTTTTTTATTCTTTCTGACGGCCTGTTTCTTAATGATAAATTTGGTGTTACGATGTAAACTTCTCCCAACTATTATTCTTTTTCCTGTGTTTGCATCCTATAAGATCAGCATCAGGAATATATCTTCAGGGCTTGCAGCTTCCTGGCAAGTCATACTTGCTGCTTGTAAAGCCTCTCCTTTTAGTGCTTATTTGTAGTTTCTGATGAGCAGTTTTAACTGTATTTTATGGTCCATGACAACCTCTGTGCTCCAGGGGGTCTTGTCTGGATTGCTTTCATGGTATCATTTGCTGTTTATTTTCACAGTTCCTGCAGCAATACAGTAGTTCTTGTTGGCATTGCTATCCTTATGCCACTCCTCTAGCAGATTTTATCTCTCCTTTGGGTCATTTAGGATGTCAGTGTCACCTAGATTTTATTTCATATAGCTCTGGCAGCTCCTGTTCCTAAAATGTGACCACAACAATTCACTCCACAGTAGCTCTCTGGCCTACTCATGCTCAAGTACTTCAAAATAATTTGCAAAGCAATGTACTTGCTGTAATTTTCATAGTTTGGTCATTGCCTCTGCCCCCAGATCATTTCTGATTCTTAAATAACGTGGGATTCAGGCCTCCATCAAAAGTAGAATCCTCCCTTGTATTGAAGTACACAGAAGTATTTGATTTTTTAAAAATCAAGATGCTTATGAAAACCTTTCCCTGTAGGTGACCCAGTCTCAATTCTGTTATTTTAGCAGGTTTATGGTTTTTATGTAAACAATACAAATTTAGTTTCAAAAGCTACAAAAGATACTGCAGTCCATTACTTTAAATTTTTAAATATCCTGAATTTAGAAGTAAACTGCTTAAAAATGTTTTTTGTGCATAATTTTGTGTGAAAGCCCAAGAATAATAGCCCCAATAGACTGCACGTGATGTGAACTTACAGAGGGATATGCCATGATATTTTTTTCCAAATGACATTCCATATGGATTATGAACTTCACCCGTCATATTTCAATAGGCATTTAAGCAAGCATCTTGCCTGAGTAATATTGGAAAAAAATATTGGAAAAAAGCTGGGAAATAGCAGTGAAATACACAGTGAAGACAGCATGCTGTTCTGAGTTCTTTTATCTTCCCTCAGAAAGTACATTGCGGAATATTTCTGAGTGTGCTGCCAGCTCCTGCAGTTATTTGTTGCTGTTTTTGCAAGGAACCAGTGATGGCAGAACCGATGCCTTCTCCCAAATGCCACTTCTTAGTGGAATCTCTCTCAGATGCCTCCCTTGCTTGGACACGAGCAGCACCTGAGATGCTGCAGGAGGGAGGCAGATCTCTCCAGGGCAGCAGCAAGTGGAGGGTGAGGAAGGAGGTGCAGGGAGGGACAGGGAGGGTATCTCCCAAATCTTAATGGTCTGTGAGAGGGCTACCAGGGTGCACCACCTTTTCCTTTCCCTGTGTCCTCAAATGTAAGCGAGATCTTGAGTCCTGGGGGATAATTTCTCACCAGAGAAGGAAAACTGCAGGAGAAATTAAGTGAACTAGTGTTTCCACAGAAGAATCCTTGTTTTGTTGACTTCAACAACAACCTTGAGAAGTAGATGATGTGGGGAAATAGTGTGCTAAAGTAAAAAAACATACTCGTGAAAACAATGGATTGTATAACGATTCACAAACTCGAGAAAGGCAAGATGGAGGGGGCACCTACATTTTCTTAATTAAACGCATTTCTTTGTTCCAAATCATTCAATGGCTTTTTCTTGTGTACTTTAACAAAGAGCACATGCAAGTTAAATATCAGTGTAGCAATGACTTTGTGCTTGCACTAGCAATTTTGAAGATACACGGTCAGTTGAGAATCCTGGCTAGTCCTGGCTTGAGCAAATGGATTAGAGCATCTTTAATTTATGAATTTTAAAAGTCAGACCTTTCCGAATGAAGGATTCATGTGTTTTTGTAGCCTCGGGGAAGAAGCCAGCTGTAAATGGCTAACCTTTATTGTGGGATTTCTGTTCTCTTCTATTTAATACACAAACTTACTCACCATAACAACCACTAAAAACTGTGTGGCATGAAACAGCAAAAAAAAAAAAAAAGGCAGCAATACCCATCCTTGAAGGAATACTAATTCAAGCCACCTTCAATTCCACAATGGAAAGATGAACAAAATACCATAATTCAGAAGGGCAGGCAATTTTAAAACTGGAAATATTGGAGCTGTTCCTCTTACGTAGATATAAATAATGACAAATCTGCTAAAATCTGTAAAAGCACAAAGACCAATTTTAGCTTAAATTCTGTTCTGTCTTAATGAAATAAATAACGTGATGTTAGATACACATACACGGGGGAAATACGTTCATAACATATATTTAGAATAGGAAATGGGAAGTCAGAGTATACGAATGACTGACCTTCTTACAAGGTTTTATCACACTGTATGCATATTTTGAAGTGACAACAATACAGTTTTGTAATTCTCCTAATTTCATAAATGTTTAGGGTACACAGCTAAACGCCATCTAGTATAACACTGACACAGCTGTACTAAAACTACAAGGTACTAAAAATACTAAAGGTATTAAAAATACTAAAGGTACTAAAAATACAGATTGCCTGTATGATTAGACAAAGACAACCTACTGGCCAGTGAGTCATCTACAAAATTGATGCTGCCAAACTGTGAACTTCGTGTGTACTTTGTCACTTCTTGCTTGCTCACCATTTTGAGGAAGGTTCGAGGAGCAATTTGTTGTGTGACCTTTGGGGGATTTCTTGATGCCTGGAATCTGCAAAGATCAAAGTGGGTGACTGATATGTGATCTATGATATTTTCCTAACACAACTATTATCTTTGTGGTTTCTGATAGCAGCAAGTGCAATTTATAGCATAAAGGCGGAGAAAATTTGCCAGTGTATGATACACATTCTTGACCAAGGGAAGAAAAAAAATTTTATCCTCATTGGGCTGATTTTGGTTGGGGTTGAGTTAATTTTCTTCACAGCAGCTGGTATGGGGCTGTGTTCTGGATTTGTGCTGAACACAGGGTTGATAATATAGAGTTGTTTTGGTTACTGCTGAGCAGAGCAGTAACCCACAGAGCCAAGGCCTTTTCTGCTTCTCATACTGCCCTGATGGTGAGGAGGCTGTGGGGGTGCAGGGGAGGCTGGGAAGAGACACAGCCTGGACAGGTGACCCAAGGCATATTCCAGACCATTAGACATCATGCTCAGCACATAAAGCTGGGGGAAGAAGAAGGAAAAGGGGGACATTTGGAGTGATGGCACTTGTCTTCCCAAGTCACCGTTACATGTGATGGAGCCCAGCTTTCCTGGATATGGCTGAACCTGCCTGCCCTTGGGAAGTGGGGAATTAATTCCTTGTTTTCCTGCTTTGCTTGTGCACATGGCTTTTGCTTTACCTATTAAACTGTGTTTATCTCAACCCACTTTTACCCTTCTGATTCTCTCCCCTATCCTATGGGGGGAAAGTAAGAGAGCAGCTTTGTGGGGCTTGGTTGCTGGCTGGAGTTAAACCACAACACTCATACACAACCAAAGCACTATTGCACATTAAATTTCCTATGTTTTGTTAAAAAAAACAGACAAGAAAACCATTTTTTCCTCAAATTAAATGTCTCTTTTTTTATGGTGTTTCTCACTGTGCATTTTGTTCATTCTTCTCCTATATCTTTTATTCCATGCAAGCACATTTGCTATTCTCATTCTCCTTTAAATTAGCTTCAGGTACTCTTCTCCCAGCCATTTGCTTTTCTTAACTAGCTCTTTTGTTTCCCTGCTAAAGCTTCATTGTTTTGTGTTTCTTTCATACCATCACTCCCAAGCACTTTTTCCATGCAGCTCTTCCTTCACAGTGCCTCTGTCTTCCCACAGAACTACCACTTCAAAAAACGTCTCTACTGCTGTAAATCCCCCCCCATATGAGCTCCTATTTACATTACTTCAACTCATTTAATCTATCAACTGTCTGATCTATCAACTATCTAATCTATCCAATCTTCAACTCATTTAATTTATTTGGTTACTTCTCCTGCATGCACCTTCTTCATGAATTGGCCTGATTTTCACAGCACCTCTTTGCCCATTTCTTGATTCTTTTGTCCCAGCTGTCATATATATATTATGTTTGTCCATTGTACAATTGCTAGAAGCCAAACAGGAGAAATGGAGCTAGGAGAAAAGACCTGTACCAAGACTTAAAACATGCCTAATTTCACATTACAAAGAGCTGAAGCTAATAGGACTGGTCAGCAAGGGATGCCATGAAACAGAATAAAAAATTTGACTCTCTTTGCACACATCACCTCCAAGGAAAATGGGACCTGCTTCCCTGTGCTCTCCAGGCAATATGATTCAACAATGGCCTGGAAGGATCCCCTCTGATAAGGACAGAATGGCTTAATATTTTTTGATGCCCAACCCTCTTGCTTTTTGGAACTAGTATCAACAAAGCTATCAACTATCTATCTGCTACAGACTGATTGATTAGTTAATTTTGTATGAATCACTAAAAATCTTTTAACCACTTCTTAATGATCTGAAATACACTCTAAAAAAGATCAGGAGGCAGACTTCTGAATTTCACTCCCAGTTTTCTTAATCACAAATTCTTAAAAGGATGAAATACTATGACAGTCCTCATGAGAGTGTTTGAAGCTATGGACTATGTGTCAGCTGACACTCTCCTTCCTCCCCCAGAAAAACATCTGCAAGCTTCTGTAAATAGGATTTACATTTTCATTTATCAGACAATATTGCCCTTCCTGAATAGCTAGAAAAATTTGGCATGCAGAAGTTTTGAAGTGTAAATTGATTGTATAGAATCATTTAGGTTGGAAAAGACCTTTAAGATCATCAGATCTGACCATTAACCCAGCACTGCCGAGTCCACCACTAAACCATGTCCTCAAGTGCCACACCTACACATCTGAAAGCACATGGACAGTGTATTTGAGAAGTAAAAAGATTCCCATCCACCGCCATGGACTTAGGCATTATAAATAGAAATAAATACTTTAATACTTTCTTATAACTTTCAGAGCCTTATTGCCACATGACCTGATTTTAAAATGAAGGCAACATCTCGGAGTGGCATTTAGAGTGTATGGAACTATGTACTAGAGTACAGCCATTTGCCTGTGTGCTTATTTTTCAGTTGTGATTGAAGGAAAGAGTCCTTACCAGGCTTTGCAGTCTGTGTAAGTCAAAGCAAATTCAATGTGCTGTATTTCTGTGGTCTGGAAAGCAGATACAGTTGAGAGGTTTCATCTCGTTTCTTGTTGTCACAAGTCTAATAACATCAGGTAGGTGACTCACTGCTCCATCTGCTGTGGTCATGAGTCACTGATACAATGCAAGGCACGCTGAAAAAAAAGGCATTGTTGATTAGTAAGGTCCTCCCTCACCAGTCAGAACCTTGAATACCTTAAAAAGAAAATACATCTATAAAGCAGTAAAAATGAGATCAAAGTCTGCTCATATTTCAAATATATAGCCACTATCTTGCTAAATAATGTGCCATTAAAACTGAACAGTGTTTGTATTTGCATAATTCTGTTTTTCCTGAGTAAAGTACAGCTGCCACATGATTACTGTGTTTGAAAAGACTGTCAGACTGTGTGCTGATAGATCAATATTTCATGATAACTTAACTACCAGAAAATTTTACAATCATCCATGAGAAGGCCAAAAGGAGATAATAGAACTCCACTCTCAACTCTGTAGCTGTGAACAGAAAACTAATATAAATTCCTTTCTTCTTCAAGAAAACAAAAAAAAGCAAACCCCACATTCTTTCTGCAATGTGTTCAATAAAGGCCCACGTGGTGTTCACCTACACCTGAACATTACTCTGGTTCTGACAAGGTGTGAAGATAAATACAAAAACTGCTCATAATCAAACCTATGTGTGATATTTTTGTATTTTTTTAACAGGGTTTTACTACTTTATGATTTAATGAACCTGCAGAGCAAATTAAAATAAACTAGAATGAGGCAAAGGTATTGCCAAAAAGTACTAAATTAGAAATTTTTCTGGACCCATAATTCCAAGAAAATTCAGTCTGTTACCCTTCCTCTCATTCAGTCAAGTTTCTCCCAAACATATGTGAGCATTTCAGTGTCCTTAACACCTATTTACTTGAGAAAGACCTGACAAAACTATGATCATTAACTGATTCTGCCCTAATTGCTTTGAAATGCCTAATTCTTTCCTAAATCTTCTCTAAGGCTCCCAGATGTCAGGTTGAGTTTAAAAATTTTATATATGTTTAACGTACAAAAATGGTCAGAAAGTTAAACACTGAGCTGACCCAGCAAAATAACTGTGGGTTTTTATATTTCAAGTTATTCAGTCCCAACATTTACAAGTTTCCATGCTGTAAAACCTCATGTGAGTAGAAAAACATTTTTACTACAATTTAGAGCTTTATATGCCCAAGTAATATGATACAACAAATTATCAGTAAAAAGAGTAGACAATACTTTTACCACATCTTAATCTGTTTGGAGATCGTCTTTCCCATGGAAAACCCCTGACTGATACTGTACTAATAAAGGAAATAACTTCACGAGGTAATTATACTTATTGCTGACATCCTAAACATCCTGGACTGACTCCAGCCGTGTGGTACAGCCTCTGGGAGGGAATTCACAAGAACAGCTGAGACATACACAGCTTAAAATGGTAAAAACCTGCAAATTTAACTGGTGTTAATCCCCTCTCTTAACTCTGCTCTCCCTCTCTCATGCCCTCCTTCCCCCTTCAGCAAGGAATTAAGGCTTTCTGTTTCTGGAATTTTTGCCTGCTGGTGATAGATTTTTTTGCTTTGTTGTACAGATGTTTGATGTTGTTTATACCCACAGACTTCAGAAGGCTGCCTTTTCTTCTTGTATTACAGGTTGTATATTAGCCAGACATCTTGCTATTCTTTTTTTCTGCAGCTAACTAATTGATTGATTGTTCACAGCACAATTGTTGGAGAGGGAAGAGATCTCTATTAATTGATTGGTAAATGGACATGCAAAATAACAGATGTCTGAAACACAGAAAACAGAATATAATGTACTGCCTTTAAATGAATAAACAATGTGTGGGAAAAAATAAATCAAAGATGCACAACTCCCTACCCTGCTGCTTTCAGGAACAATGGTCTTTTGTCTCAAAACTCATCCAACCAGAAGGTGGTTTTTATTCTCCAGAATCACTGATTCAGATGATGTCTGCCTTTGACAAGAGTTCATTCCCCATGATGGGGGGCCATCTTTGCCTCAAATCTGCCTTAAGTGTCTTGTATGGCTGCTGATCTAAGCCTTAAAAACTCTTTTTAGGTGATATCTCTGGAACATGCTTTTTCTAGCTGTGTTGGTTTGCCTTGGGAAAAGATCATCTCTCTGGGTTGCACCTCAGCTATGAAAATTTGTTATAGTCCAAAACATATTCTCTGACATCTTTGACCTAATATCATTTTAAACAAGACTTTGCTCCAGTCTAACATAATAACCTGCTATTCATGGTTAATCTCATGTCCCCAGCAGCATGCTTTTAAACAGAAGCAATATTTTCAATAGACATGACTTTCTTCCTGCTGTAAAAATACAGTAGAGAGATTACAGGGTTCTGTTAGGTTAAATACAGATGAATTTTTACATTTTTTCTTTGTTGTTCTTGTTGTCACTGTTGCTTCAATCACAGAAGATAAAAACAGTAGAACAAATGACCAGAAGAGGGGATCAATACTATAAACTCCTTCTGATCCTCAGTAATTCTCTTTAGAGTGTAAGTCCCTCTGGAATATATGGGAATTTTCCCACTACTCTCAGTGGGAGATAACCCAGGTTTAACATTCTCAGTATAAGTAATTAAACACTTATGCTGAAATAAATAAGTGCACAGCACTGTGCCCTCATGTATTTCAGTCTCTCAGTAGGGCTGATGAGCTCAGGCACGTCATGGGAGCACTGTGAACTAGATCTGTTTTGTGTTAACCTGATCACCTGACTCAACATATGAACGAGGCATGTCACCCCTGTGCCCCTGGCTGTCCTTGCAAATGCAATTATGGGTGCAGGGCACTTCAGCAGCTCTGGGGTGAAGTGCAGTTCTAAGTAGGCACCCTAAGGGTTCCTGATGGTTCAGCTTAGAAGACATCATTTGTCTCCCCTGGCTATAATCATAGTCTGTCTAAAGCCTTGCGTGCACAAGAAAGTTATTGTGAAGTAAACCAAGGTGACAGAGGAAAACCAGAAGAGTTATTCTGCACTGATTTCAGTTGCAGATCTTCCACTCTGGGATACAAGTGCATCCTCACCACTCAGCTCAACCCCTGTCCGAAGAAAGCTCACTCAAAGGAGCTAGAAAAACTGAGTTAAAATCCATCAAAACAGTCAGAATAACTGTGCTTGCATTGTAAGTTAACTGCACAGTACTTCTCCATGTTGAAAGATGAATTTAGTCTTGATTCACTACATCAATACTGCATAAAGTGTATGCTGCAGCATCTGGATAATTGGCCAAACAATGCATGAGTTCACATCCTGTCAGCCCCGTCAGTGTCACCACATTCATTGAAGGCAGTATGGGAGAGTCTTGCCAAGCCAGGGTTTGGGACTGTGGCCCTTGTCTCACTGCAAGAAAGGGAGACTTCAGCTCTTTAGATCTACCTCTTCTAAACTACTCAGTCAATTAACATTTATATGTTTGGATTGTTTGGAAAATTGGTTTGAGGCCCAAATTTACAAAGATATTACAAAGACGTATCCAATTTCTAATCCATTTCCTTAGGAATCTGATGATCATATGCCTTTGGGAATTTGGGCCTCAAATAGTTTTTTTTAATGTTTTCATTGTACCTGATCTAAACTTCAGTTACTCCTCAAAACTAAGAAAATTAACGTTCCAAATGTTACTTAAGTGTCACCTGTAAATTGTGAATGTTATTAAGCTGATTTGAGGCAGTGGGTGAACTGGAAACCTAACCATAAAAACAGAGGTGGAAAAGAGGAGTATCTTGTCTAAACATTTCTCTGCCAGTAAAGGATTGTTCCATATACCATACTTCCTACAATGTAATGGAACATAGTTCAGCTATTGAGTGATTCCAGGTAGCTACTATCATTCATTATTACTTAAATTGTGTAGTCCAAGAGTTGGCAGCTACAAAAAGAAAAATCAAACTACTGTACCAATACACTAAGTCTTAAGGTGTGTCCAGAACAAAATCTTCTGTGGCACTGAACAGAAGCCTGATGTGTTGTGGCTGGGAGACTGAGGGAAGGGTTTCCCTCCAGGGACACAGGGGCCTTCCTGTCTCTGCTGTTCTCTACTGCATTTCTGGGAGCATTCAGAACTGACTGAAGCTGCCTTAGCCTGACAATAGCACTGGGTTTATACTGTCGACTATTGTAATAATGTGCTTGCAGGACTTAAATAGTTTACTCACCTTTACTTCTCACTCAGGCTCCAAAATAAAATGAGGTTTATAGGACAGTTCCCTCCTGGAACAACAGTGCTGCCCCAGAGCAGCAAGCTGACTGCAGCAAAATCTGTCCGTGAAGTTCTTGGGGTGAAGCACAAAGAGGAAAAGTAATGTGGGAATGGGGGAATACACACAGAGATAGAAAATTATGACGTTGTCTGAGTATTTTTTAAAAAAACTTTGAAAGGAATCAATCAGGGAGAGTGGGGTGCTGGCCTGTCACTCCTCTGAGACCGAGCTGGTCCTCGGAGCTGAAATCATCTTCTGAGAGTCTTCACCGGAGCCTGGAAAGCAAAACACATAATGGAGGTGCCACGCAGCTCTCACCCTCCCCTTCGCATCAAACCTATTCAAAACACTGAGAGAAGGAAAGTCTCGTGTCTGAACGGGAAACTCCCATTGCTCCTTTCCCTCAGCATCTTCCCCTTTCCCTCAGCATCTCTCCCTCTCCCTCAGCATCTCTGCCCTTCTGTCCCTCCCCGGGGTGAGTTTCTCTGCCCAGGGCCCCGCTGCCTGCCCTGCCCCTCGCACTCCCCGGGCCGGGGGCTCCAGCGAGGGCTGCGGGGCCGGACTAGCGCTGAGGTGCCGCCGGTCCCGCCCCGCCCCGCCCCGGCTCCGCCCGCCAGCCCCGCACCGCGGAGCGGCCCCGGCGGGAGCGGCAGCGGGAGCGGCGGCCACCGGGATGCGGCGGGGAGCGGGTCCGGGGCGGCGATGGGCGCTGCTGTGGGCGCTGCTGTGGGCGCTGTGCTGCGCCGCGGCGGGCGGCGGCGGCGGGCGGAGAAGGGCCGCCAGCCTGGGCGAGATGCTGCGGGAGGTGGAGGCGCTGATGGAGGACACGCAGCACAAGCTGCGCAACGCGGTGCAGGAGGTGAGGAGGCGGCGAGGGGCGGGGGGGGTGGTGAGTGAGGGGCTCCTTCGTCCCGCAGCCCACCGGGCAGGGCCGCACCTGCGGGCAGCGCCGCCAGCATCATCCGCGCCCGATGAGGGACAAAGGAGCGGGCGGGCGGCCCTGCCGGGAGGAGCCGCGGCCCGGGGCGGGACCTGAGCTCTCCCGGAATCCCCCCGGCGCAGCAGTCGCTGTTCCCCGCAGGCGGGGCAGGGACGGGATGGCGGGATCGGCCGTGGGGGTCCCGGCGCTGCCCCGGCGCTGTCGCGGTCCCCTGGCAGCCTCCCCGCCCGCTCGGGGCTCGCCGAGTGCGGGCATCGCTGCGATGTCCCCGGACAGCCGCCCTCCCGCAGCGGTGCCGGCGGACAGCGAGGCAAAGGTGCGGGCAAACAGTCCCGTCTGGATCCCAAGAGTGAGAAAGGAACAGTACGTGGCGAGGGGAGGAGTGAAGGGAAGAATTAGTTATATTGTCTTGGTGCAGCAGGAACTAAGACACACGACTATCCCAAACCAGGATTCAAAGCTGTGAGACAGTCCTGAAAACGCGTGTGGAGAATGAGATGTAATTCCGTGTCTTGATCTCAAATTGCCGGCCCAGAATCGCACAGGACCCATTTCAAAGACAGGAATTGAGACCAGACCCCGAGCCATTGTCTCATACCGCTTGTCAAAAGATTTTGTCCCTGTGCTCCCCTTTCTTCTGTGCTTTCCCCCCCTTCATGCTAAGAATCTCCCAGGTTCTCTTTTCCTCTCATTCAAAAATACATAGTCAAAAAACCTCTGTAACTGGCAACCAGTGGGGGAACCAGACCTTTGTTTATTATAATTAGGTAATTTCTGAACTTCTACTGTCATCTGGACAGTTGTTGAAATGTGTCTCTGTCATCCACTTAATTTAGACTAAAAACACATTGAGACAAAACATTCTTTACAATGCTGCAAATAGGCTTAGTTATAAATAATGATGTTGTCAAAATTTCTGCCTGTTTTACTCTTCCTGTAGTCAGTTCTGGACTGAGGAATGGTCTGTGTACAGCACAAAATGTGTTGTTTGAGCTGCATCTTAGTAGATAAATGCTTTACACTTTAAAAGCTTTGCAGCTGTTGTTTAAAATAAACAGACACACCAAAAAGAGAAATTTTATCTTGGGAAAAATTCAGTTGTTCAGCCTGGCTGAACTTGTGGCCTCCTAGCTCTGTTACAGTGGTTGCAAACAACAAAGGGATACGATTTATTCAGAGTTTGTGTTGTTTACAAGACTCATGCCCTTCTTCATCTGGCAAACAATGACAGTGGGAACTGAAATAGAGAATGAAATTCTGGATGTATGCACCCTCATCTATAGGACTGCTGCTGTTGATTCCGAGGGGCTTTGTCTCTCTGTCCTGCCAGAATATTTTCTCCTCTTTGTCAGATAGGAAAGTCTATCTTAAATCTTTAATGGTTTTGTGGGAAAAATAGAAAGCTGGGCTCTTGACTGGCATCAGGCTGTGCAGATACCAGTTGTTCATTAGTCTGCACCCTTTTTCCTCACGGGGACTGACTTTGGCTCTAACAGCCCAGAGCTCAAGGGTTTAGCTCACCACTGTTTTTCTAGTCCATTAGAAGAGCTGCTGTGCTCAGTGTCTGAAGCAGCTGAGTAAGCGTTCTCATCCAGGGGCATCTGTGCTAACAGCAGAATGTCATTAAACAGGGTGCTACTGAGGGCTGCATAAGAAGCTTTGCTTCTTCTCCTTTGTGTCATTTTTGCTAATTTTCAGTTTGTTATTTTTTTTTAAATTTGGCAGATGGAAGCTGAAGAGGAAGGGGCAAAAAAGCTGTCAGAAGTAAACTTTGAAAACTTACCTCCCAACTACCATAACGAGTCCGACAAGGAAACCAGAATTGGTAACAGAACTGTTCAGACTCATCAAGAAATTGATAAGGTATGAGAAAACACGTATATGGTGAGCTGTTCATTCTTACACACCTTTCCTTCAAAAATAAAAACAATTTTGAATGTTTTGGGGAGGAATAAAATAACTTGGAGCATAAACTTTACTGGTGATAATTACTTTGGGGTTTTATTGTATCTTACGTGCTTGATTAGTCACTGTGTAAGGACACGTCATAAAAGGTTAATGTGAAATAGTAATTTATGTTGAAAAACGTGCCTCCTAAAAACAGAACACAGCTACAGCTATTACATGGGTCATAAAAGAATGACCATCTCCTGCTCAGCCACCTTCATCACAGTGACATTTTAAATAGATAAGGAGGTAGCCTTGTCATCTACTTTTCCCTCTCAGAATAGCATTTAATATGAGTGACAGCAAAACGGGAATAAAAGGAGGGGGTGGGAGTGGGTTAATTATTGAAGAATGTAGGGCTGAGAGTAGCAAAGGGCTAATAGAAAGATGTGGGTTGATATTTTGTTCTTCTTTTGCTGTGTCAGGTTACAGATAATAAAACTGGATCAACAGTTTTTTCTGAAACAGTTATTACTTCTATAAGGGACGGAGAAAACAAAAGAAATCATGTAAGTGAACACATTTTTTCCTTTGGAAAATCAAACAAATGCTTGGGGGTTCATTGTTCAGAAGACTGTGATAGAGTTCACCTAACAAAATTTTGGAATGCTTTAACACACACAAAACCATTGGGGCAAGCAGTCAAAAATATTTGTGGTTTTAATTAATTTAACTTATGAATATTATGAATTGGAAGCAGAATTTCAGTGAGGTGTTTGATCTGAATATTAAATTTGTCTGTCAGATGTAAATGTTAAATAGCAAAGACAGTTACACAGCCCTTTCCAGTGAGTGTGAGTAAATCCTTAGTATAACAGTGCTCTTGTAATTAATAAAAAAATTGCTTTATAAACTTATAACAAACTGCTAATCTTCTATTGTGAGAGGTCTGTGGAACAATATATGGCTCTATTTGCTTTTCAGCCTAACACAGTGATGGACATCTGGTTGTGAAATGTCACTTTGGGGAGGGGGGAGACAGGTGGGACAGTAAATCCCCCTCCCCTCTGGAAATACAGTTGCTAAAGGATTCTCAAAGAGGTTTAAAAGATCAACAGTGTTCTTTACCTGAGTCTTGCAAACAGGTCCCATGAAAAATTCAACATATACCACTGCTTAGAACAACTGGTAGGTTTTCTTTGGTTATAGTCTTACCAAAATGGACTCTTTTTTGTGCTCTAAGACTGGCTTTTTTCAGAGTAACTTACTTCCAGATCTTTCACAGAAGGAGCTCTTTAACTATTTTATAAAACACTGAAAAAAAAGAAAAGAATTATGGCAGTGTTTTCTATTTTTAATGGGCATAAAGTCTGAAATTAGTGCATCTTTTCTTGTATCATCCTCTAAAGTCTTCCCTCTTTCAGCTCATATTTTTCACGCTGCTATTAAAGTCTGAGAATGGCAAGTAGCAAAAGAAAGCTTTTTTTTATGCTATACTTACTTTTTGTTACTATTTTGCAAAGCTTATAGATTAGGTGGTAAGTCAAGGTACAAAATGAATTGCAACTATTCTAAGCTATAGCTTGCTTTTATAAAGTGTCAACAGTGCTTTTTAGTAATAAGATATGTGTAATGAAAGCAATCCAAATATCTTTTTCAAGCAAATATGCTCATCATCTTCAAACCCAGTGTACAAAAGCAGACTTTACAACCTTCTTAGCAGTGGAACACTGCTGCTGATGGTGTTTCATAAAGTATTTGGCTTGCCTGTGGTGTCTAATCATTCTTCACAGCTGTAAAAATTACTTCTAAATTAACTTTCTCCAACAATCTTAAGCTTCATATGTCAAGGGCCATCTGCGTTTTTCCATATGGGAAGGTTGCCTCGCTTACCAAGCCAGTGCTCCATCCAGAACTAATACTGTTATTAGTGTTCCAGCTGAAGAACTTGGGGGCTGAATGCAAATTTTTGTCAAACTTCATGGTGGCAGCCTTTCATGAGGGAGGCACAATCAGAACTGCTCACGTTAGCTCCTAATCACTGAAATCCTGGGGCGCGTCATTCACCCACGCTCTGGCTGCAGCAGCTGCTGAAACAAAACTGCATTTGTTAGTGTTTATTTCCCCTCTCACACTCATTTTGAACTTTCAGCATGCCCACGGTACAAACACCTTATTTAGAGGTTGCCAGGCTGTAGAAGGAGCTAAGTGGGAAAAACAACCTACAGACATACTTGGTTATTTAAGTAGAACGAGGCAAACACTCATGTATTAATTTGACTAAGAGATGCCTAGCAGAAGTAAATCTGAAAGTACTTGAAAACTTCAAACACTAAGGATGAACATGAATCACTTTTGGTACTAGAAGGCTGAAGAACTATTGTAGGATGTGATTGAGAATTGGAAAATTTGGGTAAGAGAAAGAAGAAAGTGCTGCTGAGGAGAGATCTACCAAATAGACAAAAAATTTTTTCCAAATAAAAAATCACTCTCTTAGATATGTAAACTTAAGGCAAAAGTATTGGGAAATGAGTTGCAGCAGACTTTGCACTGTCTCCTTTGGTAATTTTTATATACATTAATTTTTATACTTGGAGCCTCATGTGGGATTTCCTTGTCACTTCCCAGTCTGCAGGCTTCACAGACTATTGGGTAGTGTAAGAGTAATTCTGCTTCTTTGCTGCTAATTTTAAATGTTAGCAACAAAGTAATACATGTGTACATCTTATATTCCCCAGACAGTTAAAAAAGGAAATCTTTTGAGATTTGTTTGGAGATTATCTCAGTCATTTTAAAATACAGCTAGTATGTACTGTTCTGTAGCACTCACCCTTACTACCCATCACTGATTCATCCTGCTGTGCAGTACAACACACCAGGAAGTTTGTGTAATTGTGTCTGTAAGTAAAGACAGTCATTTGAAAATGGTGATACTGGCAACTCCGTCTGGGGATGGACACTTTGGTAGTAGAAGCTGTAGGGATCCAAGCCCTGGGAACAGGACCTCTGTTCTGATGCCACTCCCAGAGCCTTCAAATTGCTGCCTCCTTAGAACAGCACTTTGGTTTTTATTTTTGGTCTGCCAAGTAAAATAAATAGACACGTGCTATCACACAAGCTCAACTTTTATGCCTGTAGGGAAGAAATGCTAAAAACCAAACCAGTTTCATAAGTTCAGTTTATAGGCTTAGCTTTTAAAAGTTAAGGATTCCCATAGCTCCTGCACTCTGGGTACAAATTTGGGTGGTAAATATAAAAACTTTCCAAACACCTTCACAAACCACCTGCTCTGAAATTTAAACTCTATATAATTTATTACTGCAATAATTTGTAATAACTGGAACCCTCTCAGTTTGCATTTATTTTCTGAGCTGAGTTATAAGCCTCTGAAATCACTGAAAGTTTTTCATGTGACATTTTTGGGCTTTCAGACTTGACACAAAAGCCTCACAAGAAGGCAAAGATGCGTCTTGCGGAGAGTCTGCATTGCAATAATAAATCCACATGGCTGGAATGAAATTTGGCACCGGAGAAGTAGCTTTGTGGAAAATAGGTTGTGTCTGCTTTTTAAATCACGGTGCTTGTCCTCCTGAAGCAGGTACAAATACACATACATAAGCATATACACATACATACAGTGCATACACTACTACAGAATCATTTAGGTTGGAAAAGACCTCTGAGATCATTGAGTCCAACCTTTGACTGATCACCACCTTGTCAACTAGACCGTGGCACTGAGTGCCACATCCAGTCGTTTCTTGAACACCTTCAGGGATGGTGATTCCACCAACTCCCCTGGGCAGCCCATTCCAATGTTCACCAACTGTTTCCATGAAGAAATTACTCCTGATGTCCAGCCTGAATCCCCTGGCACAGCTTGAGGCCAACTCCTCTTGTCCTGTCACTTGTTGTCTGGGAGAAGAGGCTGACCCCTGCCTGGCTACAACCTCCTTTCATGCAGATGTAGAGAGCAATAAGGTCCCCCCTGAGCCTCCTTTTCTCCAGGCTAAACACCCCCAGCTCCCTCAGCTGCTTCTTATTGGACTTATCCTCCAAACCCTTCACCCGCATCGTTGCCCTTCTCTGGACTTGCTCCAGCACCTCAATGTCTTTCCTGAATTGAGGGGCCCAGAACTGGACACAGCACTCAAAACACTACGTAAACATAAGGCATAATCTTCCCCCCCCACACTTTTCCTCTCAGGCAGTATTTCTCCTTGGCTTTGCATCACAGAGCTATTCTCTTCCGACTGTTCTTCGTTACTGGAGGGCTCGTTTGACAGTATTTTTATGGCTATTGGTTTTTGAAGTCTCCAGAGGAGGGATTGGGCTGTTTGCAATTCCAGGCAATGCAATCCAGCTCCTCAGAGGTGCTGCATTATTGGGAGGCGCCATTTACATTCCCAGACTGACATTCATGTTCTCAGGTGTCACTGAGGGCTGGCAGTCACCCCCAGACACGTCGGGCTTCGATCCAACAGCCTTGTGCCTTTAAAGAGGCCGAGCACAGGCAAGAGGTAGCTGGATGGGCATAACGTCTGTGGAAGGTTTTGCATCTGTTTGCTCCTGGGCTTAAGGCTCAAATACTCTAGCATTTACTTCTCCAGGGAACACTGACTAGCTTGCAAATTAACAGAGTATTTTCAGTCAGAAGCTCAAGTATAGAACCCAGCAAAAATTACAGCATTCCTTATTATCCTGTGAAAATCAAAACCTATTCTGCCTTGTTGACTAGACCTATTTCAGTTGTGATACATTAGCCTAACAAATGAAAAGCAAGGAGGAAAAGTAAAAGGGAAAAAAAAAATTATACTGGTAAGATTTGCTGCACAAAGATTAGCTGCATTTCTTCTCAGTTACATTCAGAGTAGTATTTTATGTAAGCTCTCTCTTCTAATTTAAAGCTAGGGTACCTGGGTTTTTTTCTTTTCTCTGTTAATTTGATAGATAAAAAAAGCAACACCTTCTTTTTAGAAAGGTTTTGTTTTGGGTTTTTTGTTGGTATTTTTTTTTTTTGGTAGCTTTCAATTCTCTTTCTTGAAAGAGCTTTTTAAAGATACTGGTATCTAGACAAGAGTGTACCAGGGAACTGGAAGAGTATCCTGCATTTCTCATTTAGCTTTGGCACTGTGGAACCCATTCCTTTCTTTTGCTTGTCCTTGGTGGTAGAGGCTCTTGAGGGCATGGCTGCCCCTTCTAATTATTTACACAGAATTTCTTTGTGGGAGGTAAGGAGAGCTGCCTTCAGTGTGATTCTCTGCAAGGTGCTTGCTCTTCTTCCACAAAGGTGGGTGTGTGCCTGTATAAACACATGGATTTGGCACCCACCTTTTGCAAACACAGCAGCTGGTTAGTGAGTAATTTCAAACACCATCGGGTCCTTAAGAAAGAGGTCTCATGATATTTGTTTCAGTGGAGAGAGGCTCCTCTTTGTATCCCTGAAGCTCTGGGCAGGGAGGACGGCACCGCTGTGAAACTGCCCTTACAAGCTGCCTTGGCAGGTTCTGGAAGTGACCATCAGTCAGGTCATTGGTTTATCTGTACAGATAGAATGGATGGCATCCATTTTATAATGGCCTATTTAAAGCATTTGTCAGCCTGTATCTTTAGTCTCGCAGTAGAGTAGTAAAAAAAAAAAAAAATAGTTCCATTTCTCTCTTTTCTAGAGAAAAATCTGGTTTAAATGGTTAGGCTGTAGCACTTCATAACCAAGATTCTGCTTCTCTGCAGATATCCAGAAGTGCTAAACTAACTGCTTGATTCCTAATTGGGCAACTTGATTATGATTTCACCGAGCATGTTCTCAGCCACATGTACCTCAGTTGCTCTCTTTGAGGTTCGTGCTGCTCCAGGGAGTGGAGTTCTTACCAGTGCTGAAGAGAAAGGAGGCTTCAAAAATTGAGAAGGAAGCACTAATGGAACAGAAATGGCAATTTTTCCATCAGCAGCGCTGTAGGAGAGGAGTTGAGGGCAGAAATTTGAAAATGCAGCATTTTGGTGTTGACTGCTGCTCCCTTTAGCATGATACTTGTTTTGGGCAGTCTTACATTTGGGTACAAAGTTCTTTGTTTCCTTTTTCACAGGACTTTTAGTCCCCGGTGACTTGCACTCAACAACTATCAATAGACACATTAAGTGCATTCCGGGGTTGAAATCCTGGTCTCTGTCTAGCCAAAAATCACATCATATCTAAATCTGGTGTTTTTTGTATATTTAATAATTTAATTCCTTAGTACTCCAAGTTTGCTTCTCTGTTGACTGTCCAGCCTGCTCTGTTGACGTAACGTGCTACATGAATCATGTCTGTCTAGTACTGTGCTTTCCACAGCACCCACCCTTAGTTCTTAGTGCAGGAGTAGATAAGGCAAATTGTACTTGCTAGCTAATGCTCCAGGGGAGAATTGAGAGATCTGAATGAGCTGCATCACTGTTTTAGACTATATACTATATACGATGCAGTAATTCAAATAGATTATCAAAGTTGTAACATGGGATAAAGCTTTCTGAAAAAAAAAAAAGTATGAAGGGCTTATGGTGTCAATCAGTTAAAAAGTGAACCCTAGTTTCACTAGCCTTGTGTAAGCAGAATACCCACCTGCATGCTATTGCAGTGTCTTTTGTCACATCGTTTTAAAGCAGTTAAGTCTCAAGTGTTTGCCAGTCACAGCTTGCAGTTTAAAAGAGAACACCTCTTGGAGGTGTAGGCAAGGTTCCCATCCAGTCCCTAACTCCTGTAGACAAACTAATAGGCTTTTTTTTTTTTTTTTTTAATCTTTCCATACATGAAAATTACTGCATTTCACTAGCACATCTACCCTCGGTTCTTTCAGCCTCTCACACAACCTCTGCCAGGCAGTGTGGTGTGTGTTTTGCCCTTCTCATGTTTCAAGTTTGCTAACCTGATGCTAGCAATCTGTCCATAATCTACACTTCCTGAACTGGAAAAGATATGAAGTAGCCATGCCAACTGAATGTGGATGTTGAGCTCTTTGGGCCCAGTCAGTGGAAGAACATTCTGAGAGGCCTGAGTACCCGTGTCTTGTTTTGAAACAATCAAATCCATCCCCTGGCTTCTTTTGGAGAACCAGGGCTCCTCAGAGAGGCAGGGTTAGACATTCTTAATGATCTACTGGCACCACTTTTTTTTTTCCCCTTTTCTTTCCAGTTTTGAGTCTTGGCAGTGTAGACTGTGAAGCTGAGGAGCAAGTGCAGGTAGCTCATGAGGAAAAGTAGCTTGTGTTTGTTAGAGTAGAAAATGATGTGGGGAAAGGTGCAAAGTGAAAGAGGATTTAGCCAAAGATGAGAAGAATTGTTCAATTAGTATTTTGAATTGCTCTTATTAATCTGGAACACTTTCAGGTTATGAATCTTCTTGTAGAGAGGGACATATCCTTCTTGTATGAAAGGTGTGATGGAGTGTGTGCTGAGTCTTCATATGTGACTTCATAAGCAGCAAATGCTTCCTAGGGATGCAAAAGCTCTTAAGAAATTTAATTTAGCTCATGGATGATAAGATGGCCTTATTGTCAGTCACAATGTATCTAAACCCAACATTTTTGACGGTCATCTGATGTTCGCTGGACTACAGCCAAAAAAATCTGAATGTTAGCCTCAGTGAATGGAAAGGAGTAATAAGGAGTTTGAAAAACATGTGTCACCTCTGATCCTGCATGAGAAAACTTCTCTGAGGAAGAAGGTGGGAAACCTCTCTAACTGCCAGCTGTATAACACACACCTCAGTGTCCACGTCTTCGTTTACTAAACTTAATCCATTCTGAGTTGGCTTATTTTCTCTTAGAGAATGCTGTGTAGAAAGTTATGGATCCGCACAGAGAACCAGGAGTGGACAGTGTGTACCAACATAAGAGGGTTTTGCAATGTTATAGTGGTGCAATGAGCATGAAGTGGAGAAAAGTGAGACTGCAGTTTCCACGGACTCAGCTCTCGGTGCTTGGTGACCCTGAACAAACAAGCAGGTGGAAACAGCTGCTAGACCTTATCAGAGTGAAGAGAAACAAGGTGCCTTTTGCTGAGAGGTGAGGCAAACCAGGCAGGTGTTCTGGCTGAAAACACAACAAGCAAAGGTCAGAGAACACAGATCAGTATCAGGGTTTTTTTTTGGTCTTAAATAAGGGCTTAGATTTCCAGGCAAATAACTGGCAACAGCAAAGGGGTTATTCCTAATTAAAGGTATCAAATCCTGCTCTCGTTTGCATCAGTGGGAGTCTAATTCAAATGCTTTAGTAAATTTACTTTGTTAGTAATAAAAAAAAGAACATTAAAAGAGTAACTAGGATTTCTTTCATATTTCCTATTGATCTAGCTTAGTGTAAGTTGTTTTTTTTTTCTGTCAAGTTAGGGAAACAAAACTGTGTAGTACTAATAGATATTCTGAAAGTAACAGTCTTCATTAGAAATTCAAATCTATGCCTATGTTTAAAATTGTTATAAAATTTGCCAGATCCTCGTGTGCTATAATGTGACCTTTCTATTCCAGTTAAACCCCAAAGAATAATATTTTTATGCAAAATCAAGTTGACGGAAGAACTGCCTCACCATTTTTGTCTGTCTGGACTATTACCCTTTGAGTAGCTAAATACTGAAGAGAGAAAGATTTTCTTGTGATAAATTTCTCCTCACCAAAACCAAGCTATTACTGTAACACAGTGAGAGTGCCTAGGATTGATTCCTTGTTCCAGCTACCAGTTATTAGTAAAAGCACAACCTGTAAGTTCTCCAGGAGGCTACAAAACACACTTTCTCTTAGAGAGTCAGTGTCCACCCAGTGCTTCATCAGAGTCTGTCTGAGAGCCGTGCACCACTTCTAAAGCTTACAGCATTCTTGTTGGTTGTGGGAACAAATTCTGGCTTGTCTGACACCTTTTCATGTGTGGGGTGGTGAGCATCATGTTCAGCTTCCTGCTTCTCCCATGTTTGGATACTGGTTGCTGCAACTCCTCTGTCAACAAGCCGTGGTGAGGGAGCAGTGTAAGTCAAAGGGTGGTTGTTCACCTTTTCCCTGGTTTTAGTTCAGTCTTCTCACACATAATGTGCTGAGTTTAGGGATCCAAAGTTGTCTTTTACAGATCATGTCCAAGTTGCAGGGAGATTTAAAAACAAATCACCATGAATATTTTTACTGCCTCTGCAAGATCTACCTATTTATTATAAGAGAAATGAAATGTGGGGGTTTTTTGTCTTCTCTTTAAGGTAACAGATACGGTCAGGAGAGTGAATCTTTTATGTGGGCTGGTGACAATTCTGTGATCTACTGACATCTGTTAAGAGATCATAGTATGGACTGTCTTTCCCCTTGTCAGATACATGTAGCAAATTAATCATGAGAAGAAAAGCTTTAAGGCAAAAGAGAATTATTTTCCCACTGATTTTGATTACATGGCTTAAACCATTGGGTCTAGGAGCCACTTGTTTGAGATTTTAGCTGAAACCATTAAACAGCCTTAGCTGGTAGGGTAACGAGAGTATCAAAGGCTTCAGGAAATACAGGCTATGGTACTAGATGTAAAGCATAAATATTTTGTCTTTTTATTTTTATATGCATCTGTTATAATCTTAGATATTTGAGATACAAAGGACACATATGAATGGGTTGAATCTGCAGCTGGTTACATCTGTATTGTCATACAGTGGCAGAATGGTACCAATTTGCAATGGCTGGGTGATTGGCCCAGTGACACATCATTCCATATATGATGAGCCTACATCTTCTCTAACCTTTGCCTGGACTTCATGAAGGGTAGATTCAACAAAATCAGAAGAATGATGCTGTTTTTTTTAACCAGTGAGTAGGAGGAGAGAGAATGAGTGTGATCCATTCTGTGCAATTGCTTATAGTCAGGAAGATGTGCGAGATGCCAACAGTCCAGCTTGATGGTGTTTTGTACTATGATTTACTCAGGTAAACTGTGGAAATTGAAGGAAAGGGGTGAATGGAAACCTGTTTCTGTTTAGTCCTGTCTCATCAAAGGCTAAGGAAATGTGAGGGGAAAAAAAAGCACTGTAGAATGGTGGCTTCAAATGTATTCCCTTGAGAAATTTCTCTGTCAGCTGAGTAAGTCTTATCTTTGTCCTTCCTCCTCTCTGATTCACAAACAGCATTTTGGCACCTTCTGTGGAGTGACTGTCTGCCTGGCCCTTGGAGGGACTGAGTCACTGTGATAGCACTGAGGAATACCACACTGGTGAATGCACCAGCTGCCAAATCATGGTTGTTCACCACAGCAGCTTATAGAGAGAACCCTCCTCCAACCTGTTCCCTTCCAACCCTCCTCCTTCTACCTGTCCCAATTCTTACCTTAGTAACAAGCCCACTTCTCCCTTCCAGTTAGTAATATATTGTAATAGAGAATAACTGTTAAAAAAATATACGGGGTGGGGTGGGAATTTTGGATCTGTTTACTTGTTATTCTGTCTGGAAATGACTCAGAGCCTGTTAGTGCATTTATATCGCATGAGGAATCCCTCAAACTTCTTCCCTTAGAAAGTCCAGGGGGAGGGAGAAGTATCTTAAGGCATGTAGAGAGACTGACATCATGGTGTCAGGCAAAGGGGAACCTTAGTGGTTCTTCTGTGTCCAAGATGTTTCTTAGCTGTCAGCAAAGGATAGTTCTGGCCCCCCAGTAGGTGTTTGTCTTGGACTTCATATGTAGCAGAAACTGGTAATACATTCATATTCTTGTGTCCCTTTTGGAAGGACATAAAGAGTGTGCTGAAGACCCTTTTCCATTTCTTCCTCATTGAAGTTTGTTCAGGAAATGGAATAAATATTCATGAATAGTCATCATCTCATGTTGTTGATATCCTCTAGAGACATGATTTCAGATGGAAAATTAAATTAAGGCAAAAAAGGAAAGGGCTCTTTTGTAATCCCAACAAATGCCCCAAAGAGGAGGTCTTGAAGAAGCTTCAACACCTGTGACCAGATGCCGACTCCATCCTTAGGCAGACACTAATGTCCTGTTCTCAAAATCTTCAAGTGCTGAAGATAATTTATTCCAATGCTTTTCCATGGTTACTTGAAAGTCTCTATTGATGTACTTTAAACACCTTCTTCTTCCATTTACAGCTCATGGAAAAGAAAATTATTCCATTTCCTCTACAGTAACAGCAGTCTCCTACACTGTCAACTCCACCATAGGCAAAATCCATTGTAGGTGAATCCTTACCCGTGTATTTCTGTTCCTGTATTAGTTAATAAGTCTGTTGAAACTGTAAACTCCCCCCAAAAGCATATAAGGATAAAGCACACAAGATTCAGGGCTTGAAATAGGTTCTGTGAGGGATGGATAGGGTGCAGGTTGGTGTTATATGTTGTGCTACTCTTAATTTAGCAAGCAGCTATTAAGTACAGAATTCTTGTTTTCAAACGTTTTCCTTTTTGCACAGCTGTTTCACATCCTTGCTGTGTACAGCTACTCTGTGTTGCTTTGGTTTTACAAATTTACAAAATTTACATAGTTCAGTGGTGAGTCACGGAGACTTTGTAGCTGCCAATTGCAGAGGAAAGAGCCGCCTGCATTGAAATTCAGCCCCCGGGGAAACATCATTACATGAAAGCTGTATCTTTGTCTGATTACTGGCTACTTACAAATAATGGCACTTTGGAGCTTTGAGAGCAGTTCTACAGTGATTCCATAACTGTTACTGGATCTCAAGGCATTTAGAATAAAACTCAAGAGCTTTTAGACCACCAGTGTTTAGACACATCTTCTGGTTATCAAAGGCTGAAGAATTGTTGTTCTCCAAATAACAGATCCATGGGTAGATGCTTTTCTTTAGAAAGACAGTTAGTTTCAATATCATTAGGTAAACTTTGTTTATTAACATGCATCAGTATTCCGACCCCACTTGATCACCTCACACTACATGAAAAGCATGGAACAATTAAACATGGAGCACATGGCTATTAGGTTTGCATCTCACATGGTGTAACTTCAGAATGTTCCTTCTCCAGTTATGGATAGAGAAGATTATAGTCTCTGTGTATTTAAAAAATTATGGGCTGAGTGTATAGCTTGGCACCAAGTTTCCAGAAGGCCCGAAGCAAGATTTTGTTGTCAGAATTTCTATCATCCTGCTCTGCCTTTGGTACATCTGACAAGTAGGAGAAAAAACGAGAAATTCCATGTTATAAACTGTCTGCTCTAAAGCAAATGTGTAGGATGAGACATGACTTCTGATATTGCAGACAGTCACTGTGATAGGTAGCCTTTTATATATATAAGTTCTTAGTTTCCAGACTAAGATAATTACTTGTCAAATTACAATTTGTGGAGGTTTTCTACCAAATTTCAACAGTTCTTCTAGTGTGCCTCCTCTGATACCTTTGCAAAATACACTGAAATAAGTACTTGGCACTGTGTTTCCTGCACAGGAGCATTTACAGAAACTGTAGTCCTGCTAGGATCTTTATTAATGATCCCAGATCATTATTACTGGGAAAAATATGGGGTGAGGGAAGAAAATGAAATTAGTGCTTCTGCAGGGTGACCTGCTATGAAACTATTATGACTTACAGAGATTTTGACCATGCATGAACAGAACATGATTTGATAGAGCATCTAGGCACCATTTTCCTCATTATTCTGAGGATTTGTCAGGAATCTTTTTTTTTTTTTTTTGATGTTGTGTTTTCTTCTTTCATTGGAGTCTCAGCCCCTTGAAGCTTTGGATAAGATGGCATTTTATTTATTGCTTCTTTGATATTGAACGCTGACTGCAGAGGAGTCTGGTCAGTGACAAGATCACTTTATGTCTGGTGAGAATAAACAGATGGAGTAGAAAGGGATGCAGTTCTTGTGCTAGCTGTGGTGGTGAGCAGTTTATTGGGTGACCACAGCCTGCCCCAGTTAATTCCCTTGGCTTTTTGTCAGCATGTTAAGGCTACCATAGCAATGTTGCTTTTGGCTAAAGCCAAGCTTGAGTGCCTTTAGGCCACCTTCAGTTATGTCACACAGACAGCTTTTGCATCCATTTATATAGCATCACGTGGAGAGCCAGAAATAAAGTTTTTGCAATTAAAATATTTATGGGAAACAGAGGAAGAGGAGTCAGGTGAGATTAGCTCTATGGAGAAGTTAAAGACAAAACCAAGGGAGTCACTTGTGTTTTCCTACTTATTACTTTTGAGCTCAGAAGTGACATTCTGGTCAAACAGCCACCCAAATACCTGACTTTCCCACATAGCACTGTGATGTGACCCATACCATAGTTTACAACTCATGTCTGCTCTTTTTAGTATGTCTTTTTTTAACAGTAGTTCTAAGTTTTATAAGTTCTGTGTGCTTGGCAGGACAGCAGTATGAGGTTTGCGCTGCTGGAAAGTATTACAGAGGTTTTGAGGTATTTCAAGGCAAATTAATTCATATCTCATTAAAGATAAATGCATTATGTGCCCTGTCTAGACAAGTAAGAGATTAGGGACTGGAGTGCTACTGCAATTCATATTAACGTAGTAGTTTCCATAAAACAATATTCCATTCTGTGTAATTCTGCCATTTTTCTAATGTGTGTAAGATATAAAACAGGTTTTATGCCTTTTTTTTTTTTCCTTGCTACTCAGCAGTTTTTGCCATCTGCTGCAATAATGGAGACCAGCCCTATGTGAAGCAACTTGTAGAAATTAAAACAAAACCTAGAAGGGGATACGTAAACACACAAGTAAATGTTAAGTCTTAGAAGTGCCAATTGCTAAGAAATGTCAGTTCCAACACAAACAGTGGTTTTGCTAAAGCACTTCAGATATGGCTGAAATTATTGTCTCCCTGGTACAGCTGGGTGAGCTCTGGCACTGCTTGGGAAGGACCTGTGGCTGCTGTTTGTGGAGTTTTATTTGAGTTACAGGTTTTTGAAAGGGGAATCGCTTTGTGTCAGGATCTTTTAATAAACGTGTAAGGGGGCTCTTTGTTCAGAGAAGGCTTTTGTAGACTGTGAGAGGTGCTTCCACGCATTTCCAAGGGGAAAAGGGGTTCTTCTGCTTGAATCCCACTTACTGTTCTCATGTCAGAGCAGGGACCTTGGCAGAGAACTGCTGCTCATTCTCTCCACTACAGCTGCCCCTCACCCACAGGGGCATTTTCTGTTCCATATGCCCTCCCCTCCTCCTACATGTTCAGTGTCTGCCTTTGATAGATGGGTTAATCACCACTGAAAAGTTGTGTATAAAGTCATGAACAGTGACTTTGTCTGCTTTCTTGGGTTCTAAGCTAAAGAGCCCAGAAGGAAAGCTTGTTCCAGACAGTCATTTGCCTCTCCCTGACAGGCAAATATTAGCTGAAGATATAACTAGTGAAGAGAGAGTTTTGTTTAAGTTATCCTTGAAGAAGGACTTCTTGAGAATGTGGAGGTAGGGTGAGTGTGAGTGGGGAGAGGGAATAGACAAATGAAATGTCCATTTTGAAATTAAAATTAATTATTACATTTTGAAAGACAGACAGTCCTAGAATAGACTGGAATATTTTCTAGTCTACTCTTAGGGTTTTAATTAAGGATTAAGGGGAAAAAGAGCAAAGCAAAATAAGCATAATTTCAGTACATACCAGCAAAACCAAGTATTAAAACTACTACCATAGTGAGGTACAGAAACTGCCAAAGAAGGTGGGTTTCTGTGTGAAAGTAGGTTAACTCTGTCTGTAGTTCTGCTTTTAGAACTTGAACTGAGAAATTCTTTGTTTCTCCTCCTTTATCCTTATGTGCTCTAAGGATGATATGGTCCATACCACAGCGGGCTATGCTCCACCAGTCAGTACAGTCTGCCAAAATAGCCTGTAGTACCTTCAGGCCAAGGGCATGCTGGGGGCTGGAGAGTGAAGATTGACACATCACACTAAAAGAAAACTTTTTTCTTCTGTGCCTTTCCATGTATATGTGAACATAAAGCCCAAAGGGAAGCACTGGTGTCAAAACTTGTCACACCAGTTCTGACCTGTACAGTCCTGCACCATCTGTTTCCTTTTCCTGGGAGCTGTGGTCCTGCCATACTTGACTATCACTAACATCAGTCACTCTTTTATTCTCAAATGTGGACACTAATCATTCTTTAGGAAAGCAAATGATAGCTTGGCATAATCTGCCAGAGACAAGAAACCTGAAGTTTCTTTCAGCAGCAGTTGTTTTAGCAGTCTTATAACACAAGGAACCTTTGCCATGAGTTTCAGTTTTTTGTTGGGTGGGTTTTTTTCCCCTGTTGGTTCTGGAACAGATCCTAAGCCCCAAATTGCTTCCAGGTGTTGCAGGATATTCACTGCAGAGTACAGTATTATGAGTCCAGAGGATGCTGAGTATGTCCTTACAGGTACATAGCATGGTATTCTCTGTCCTGGGCTCTGTTGTTTATGGGTCCTAGTATACCCAGTAATAAATAGACAATCCTGCTTTCACTCTGTATTATTCTTTAGCACTTCTCAAAGGGCATATTCCTTTGCTGCAGCATTAACTGGTATAACACTGAAATGGATTTCAGAGACATGTACACCATTATCAGTGTAGCTAATTCTGTCTTTATCTGAGCTATCTGCTCGACTTGTATTCTCTGCTGCACATCAGAAGCCAGCACCCCCTCTCCTCTGTTTATGCAGTTGTTCTTGCAATGACAAAACATTCCGAGAAATACCTTAGTTTGCAGAATCCCAGGAAAAAATGGACTGTTCAGGATCTGTTGTAACTGATGAAGATGTTCAGATTTGCTCCTTCTCCAGCAGCTGTTGTGTCTCAAGCAGTGGATTATAAAAGGTCTGTAGCCTGATTAAATAAATAAAAATAAATTATTAAAAAAAGATACATGGTTACACATCTGCAAGTAAGAATTACTGAGTTCTGTATTGACTATGGATTATAATACTTGGGTGAAGGAAGTCAATTTGAAGTGTGGCACAAAATTTCACCGAGAGCATATGAAAGGAAGATTTTCCATGCCAGCAAAGAAAACCATGAAGGGATTTTTCCCCAGCTGGAAACCCTCATAAAACTGGAAGTCTGAACTGGTGGGATACAATTCAGTAAGTGAGGAAAAAGAAGTTTTTTGGTGTGGGACTCATTAGCTAGGAGAAGTCAGTGACTGGAGAACTGCAACTTTGGTGTTAGGTGGTTTTAGAGCTAGGAGAGAGTTATTCCGTGAGCTCAAAAACAATTGTGGCAAGATTTCTCCTTTGTGGAGAGGGACAGTTGGAAAAACTGACTCCAGCGAGACCTGGCTGTTTGCCTGAAAGTGGATGGAACAGGAATGAAACAGTATATAGTCTATTCTGAGTGTGGTTTATACAGAGGGATTCATAACAGAAGCTGACAAAGCTGCAAACAGAGAAGTGGCCAAAAAGAACGTGGCTGCTGAAGAGAAGTTGCTGACTGCTCTCTTGGAACCACGAAACCTCCAACATACTATGTAACATTTGGATATTTGGATTTTGATCCAACTGATTATGTAGCAACGGAAAAGCAAAAAAAAAAAGGCAGAACACAGACAGTACTGGAATAATGAAGTTGAAAACATTATGATAATTTATAGCAGAATAGATCTGGTGATACTAATTTCTTAAAATAGCTAAAATGGCTTCTTCTGAATTATAAACATAACCTGAATGTCCAGCCACTGACTTGAAAATAATCAGGCCCTAGGCTGTGTGTGGCTTCTGTTCTGTGTTCTGGGTAATCAAACTGCTGGAAAACATCTAAGGTGGCCAAAATGGGTAATTTAGACAAGCCATTGCTGCTCGTGCAGAGCAGCCTTGACTCACACAGGGCAAGAAGCCTCCATAAAGTTTAATCTGGAAAGATCTGAAGAAAATGAAAACTTAGTGGAAACTTTCCATAAAGGTTACACAGATGACAGTTGATCTGCTCCAGCAAGTGAGATTAATATCTGCCAAAGAACAGTCAAGTGGTTACTTCAGAGAATTCAGGGATTTTTGTGTCATTTCCTTCCCTTTCCTTTCCCTTTTTCTCTTTTCCCTTTTTCCTTTTCCCTTCCTTCCCTTTCTTTTGACTAATAGCAAAAAGATAACATCAACCTTATGATGGATGGTACCAAGCACTGATGGAGTACAGGTGACTCAGAACGGTGCTATAATTTATGTTTCTATTGACTAGATTGTTTCCAGTCTGAAAAAACAGGGTTAATCACACGATTTTGAGGAGGTAACCTTTAGATGGGAAGAGAAAACTGGCCCTCCCTGTGAACCAGACATGAGGGGTACACAGACATGTACACTTTACTCTCTGTATTTCCTCACTGCCATCCCTGCAGAGCTGTGTTCTGGGAAGAATTCCTAACCAGTTTGTGCATTCATCCCATGCAGCAGGAGCAAAAGGGGAGCTGTCTCTTCCACAATGCTGGTAGGACCTCTGGGTGAGGAAACTTCAGCCTGAGTTTGCGATTCAGATTCAGACTCAGGTGTCCCTCTCCCGTGAACACTTTTGTTCAGGCCATGAAATGATCCCAGGTTTGAAAAGCCAGATGTGCTCAGGCACCTTTGCTGGCTTGAGGCCTATCCTGGAGTCCAGGCTGGGTAGCAAAGGCTGATGCACTAGGGAATGTGGGGCTGTTTTTCCCTAGGACGTTTGGGGCTCTTTAGTACTCGTCAATCTTATGTTACTAAATGTAAATTACCTCTGCTGAGAGCAGGGAGATGCCAGCTGAGAATCTGCTCCTGCATATTTTGCAATATTCGAATCAAATTAAAGGAAGGATTTAAAATTTACACATGTGGGTATTTAGACGTTTGCAGCAATGAGGTTGTAGGTGATGGGCTATGGTGACAGGTACATGAGAGACATGCCACCAGCCAAGAAAAGGAAATGCAGTGGTGTGTTACACCCATGCCTCCCAGAAGTACTGGCTGTGCAGTAGTGCTGCTGCTACCATGAAGCCCCAGGGATGCTGAACGTTACCAGTCCTGCAGAAGGAAGAACTGCATTTTTCAGCATAGAAATAACTGCTGACAAAAATACTCAGGCACTGCGAAGATTGCCTGAGAAGAATTCCTGTGCCCCTTGAAAGGGGAGCAGAGGAACAGTTAAAAGCAAAAGGAAACACATTCCCCTTCTCCCTTAGGGAGGTCCTTGCTGGTTTAGTGAAGCCAAGCATGCTGGGGAGTTTCTGATGCCAGCACTGATATTGCTGGGGAAGAGGAGGGAGGACAGCTTAAAGCTACCTGGCCTGAGATCAAGAAAGCTGGTGCAGAAGGGTCTCCCACAGAGCATAAAGATACTCCTGGCTGCTGTGGCTGCAGTAGTGTAGCCTCTTTCCTTCAGTCTTGTCCCCCATCTGAAAAAAACAACCAACAAGTAATAAATCACAACTGTACTCAAATACAACAGATTTAATACAAGTGACTTCAATGCCCCCCCATCAAAAAAAAAAAACAAAAAACAAACACCAAAAGCACAAAAAGCCTGCAGAACTAGATAATTTCTTCTCTTGAGGTAGCTGGTATTAATACATATACAAGAAGTGAAGCCACCTAACAATTTGAGGCCGGAGTATTTAGATAAGCCAGGGAGATAACATTGGTCTGTTACAGAGCTGTGGCTGTATGAAGAATTGAAGCAAGCTTTTTTTCTTGGTTCCCAAGTAAGAAATACAATCAATCAAGAGCTTCTGGTATTTCAAGAAGAGATACAGATTTCAGTCACACAGTGGCAAATTACACTTTTATCCTTTTCTTCAGGAGTGTATCATCGATGAAGACTGTGAAACAGGGAAATATTGCCAGTTCTCCACCTTTGAATACAAATGTCAGCTCTGCAAAACCCAGCATACAGTAAGTCCTGAATGAGACGTGATTTTTTGTGATCTGTAGAAACTCAATGTTATTGTTGCTAATGTCAACAAGCCGAAACTGGTAGAAAAGAGGCGGCAAAGCTTTCTGCATGAGGGTAAAAAAACCGGGTGTGTAGAGTTTTTTGGGTTGTGTGGGGTTTTTCTTCCTGTTAACAAAACTCGGTTTCAAGGTTTCTGTTCTCGTGTGCTCCAAAATCTGCCTTGAGCTCCTCCTGACTCAAGCTTGCCTTGTTGGGTGGCCTGAGGACAGCGCAAGCTAACACATTGTAGGTTGCCAGTGGAATGGGCAAAGAGGAAATACTGTGGCAGCTCCCAAGGCTCAGCTGACAGTTGGTCGTTTCCAGCTCTGGATTCACAAAGGGAATTGCAGCAGCCTGCCCTCTTCCCTTCACTGACAAATTGTACAATGCTGTAGTGCAGTGGGGGCTGTACAGGATCCTCTGCTCTTATTTGAATCTGTGAACCTCAGGAAGCAGTCAGTTCCTGTCTTTTGAGCTAGAAGATCAATGTTCTTAATAGTAGCTATGGTTAGGTTATCTTCTGTAAGGGACAGATGCCTGAGAAGTTCAGGCTTTTTCTGTGATCAAAATCCAGTTTAGAAGCAGCCTGTCAAAAAAGCCCTTTTATTTGACTGTCCCTTTTCAACTAAGTTCTGCTGATGGCCTCTTGCAAAACAAATTCACTCCTCAAAGCATTTGCAGACAGTCCAGTGTACAAGCAACTAAATGCTGCTGTAAATTCATGTAAACTGAATAGGATTGTTATAACCTAAAAGCACTAGGCTGTTCCTGAAATGATTTAAATAGTTATCTTGATAACTTCAGGGAGCTCTATTGACTTCAGTGTACTGAATGCTTGCTTAAAATCCTGATCATGTCCTATATGTGTCATTGAGAAAGCTTATTGTTCGTAGTTTAGAAAAGGTTAAACTGATATTTTTTCATGTTAACATGGAATAATTCAAAATAAAGATCGGGCTGCCCCTCACCTATGCCCCCCTATAATCCCACCTTTTCTTCTCAGTCCTCAGCAGAACACTTGTAGGATAAAGAAAATAAAAATGGGGTGTTAGCGACACTTCTGTTGTAAAGTGAGCTCAGACTGAAGGAGGTGGGATCAATTCCCTGACCTTGAATCCTTGCAATTGCAAAGCATTTTTCTCCCCAGTTAGCAGGTCTTAATAGTACCAGTGCAGTCCAACTCCTTGCCCTGTGTTAAGCACTTCCTGTGGGATTCACTGGAAAAGAAATTCAGATTTTGTATGGCTGCCCAGACAGGGCTTAACACAGACAGGAAAAAGCTGTTACAGCACTGACCTGGTAGGAATCTCTAAGATGTTAATCAAACTACCTAAAAAAAGGAGCAATGTGACACACCCTTTTTATTAGGTTGATTTATTAGGTGTGTGTAGTTGAAACACCAGGGCAGTTGTCACACAAAGCTATCTTTAGCTAGAGGTTTGCATTTCTGCTTTTCAAAGAGATTTTTTTTTCAGAGATTTTTTTCAAAGATTCTTGGTTACCAATGAGATCTGGTTCTTATTACAACTGCAAATGGATTTTAGTAAGATTTTTTTGCTGTGCTCTTTGAAAACAATCCTTCTGAACAAATTGTAAATTCCTGACTGTATTTAACAATGGAAAAAAAAAATCAGTAATGTTTTCCATCGATAATATTTCATTTCTTAATTTTTATTTCCCTTGATTGCAGAAGGAAAGGCTCCAGGGAGAACTTAGAGCAGTCTTCCAGTACCTAAAGGAGAATACCAGTACCTACAGGAGAGCTGGAGAGGGACTTTTTACAAGGGCATGTAGTGAGAGAACAAAGGGGAATGTCTTCCCACTGACAGAAGGCAGGTTTGAATTAGATATTAGGAAGAAATTCTTTACTGTGAGGGTGGTGAGGCACTGGAACAGGTTGCCCAGAGAAGTTGTGGATGCCCCATCCTTGGGAGTGTTCAAGGCCAGGTTGGATGGAGCTGTGAGCAACCTGGTCTAGGGAAAGGTGTCCCTGCCCACGATGTGGGGTTTGGAACCGGATGACCTTTAAGGCCCTGTCCAACCTACACTGTGGGATATCTGGCTGCTGATCAGTGTTCCTGTGAATGCTAAAATAAGAATTCATGTCTTGTAGTATTGGAAGTATATTAGTGTAGAAGGGGTGCTGTTACTGTAGCGTGGAGGTTCCTGTCTAGCAAAAAGTTCTATGTACACTTAAACTGAGACCCCTAAGCATTTCTGTTTAAACAGTGGGAATATGACACGCATATATTACGAGCACATACATGCAGTTGCCTTCAGGACCAGGGTTAATTCTATGTTTAGCTGTCTGTGTTACAAGCAATTAGTGCTAAAGTGCCAATTTTCTCACGTGCCTTCTCCATTTGCAAGCCCTGCTCCCGGGACGTTGAATGCTGCGGAGACCAGCTCTGCGTTTGGGGCCAGTGCAGGAAATCCACTTCAAAAGGAGAGAACGGCACCATTTGTGAGAACCAACACGACTGCAACCCTGGAATGTGCTGTGCTTTTCAGAAAGGTACAGAGGGGCTTATCCTATTCATTGCATCATACTGTATAATATATAATATATCCCCTCTTTTGCCAGGGGAAGTCGCTAAATCTCTACAGAATTGATAGGTCATTCTCCCTTTATATAACTTCGCCTATAACTTCATTATAAAACTTTGATAGAATTAGGAGTGAGAAACAGCCTGGGAGGGGTGCACAATGGTGAAAGAAAAGCCTGTTGCATGCTAGAGATGAGACAAGCATGAGAAGCACAAAAATTTATGTTTCCAGAGGGGAATCTTACACATTTAAAAGTAGCAGAACTCTGTTGTCAAATTTTCACCCAATAGAGCAAAAATAAGAGAATTAAAAATATACAGAAGAAATGATGAGATTACTGAAAGTGGCTTCTCTTTCCTATCAGCAAGCAGACTATCAGAATCAGACTGCAGATACATTTCATACTCTGAGTTTTATGTGTGCCTTCCAGGGCACCACGCTGTGCAATACTGACCAGACAGCCAAGATACACAGAGGAATGATGTCCCAGATTATGTTGTCGCTCCACATGGGAATGTGAAACTTGATTTATGGAAGGGAGGACAGGAGGAGAAGGTCTCAGGCCTGAAATGAATCCCAAATCCTGTCTGGTTAGGGTCCAATTTCTTTTACTGTTTTATACCCACTAGTTTCTCACTGCATTTTTCATAATTCACCTCAATTTTGTAGTGACAGGACACAGTTCCAACCATCTCCCTACACCAGGTAGATACTTCTCTAGCTTTCTTCCTGGTTCTTGCTAGGAGCCAGACGTGACCTTGTACCTTCACCAATGGTTGGGGTGCCTGTCCTGCTGTCAGCTTGCTGGTGGATCAGGCTGCCAGGGCATTTCAGGAAAACCAAAGACATGCTCAGCTTTCCCATGTTGATTTTGACTATTACATAGTGGACCTTCAATTTGGTTTCAACAAGTTTGGTTTCAACAAGTTTTGGTTGGAGCAGTTTTTCCTCTCTTCGTCAGGTTCTGGCTAAAGCATTTACAGGTTTTGCCAAGCTCTCTCAGAGGTTTCTTTGTACTCTGATTCTGAAATAAGACAGGAAGAGCATTTTTAATACATGCCTATTACTTTCACCATGCAGGACTCTGAATCTGCTTATGCTGCAGAGATGAGTAAATTAGTAGTGTGCATCCCATTGGTGTTAGTAACACCAGGCTGCTCTTTAGATCTTGACTAGAAATTTAGTACAAACCTGTAACTCAGGAAGGAACAACAGATATAGTTACAGAGAAAAAAAATATATTTTAAATATATATATGCATATATAAATCAATAGATAAGAATATTGATAAAATGGATAGAATACACTTATTAGAACTTGAAATAGAGCTATTGATAAATAGCAATGAATTTTTATTCTCTATAGTTGTGTGCTTTAGCAGGGTTTTTCAGGTTAGGCCTGCCTACTTCAAAGCCTTTCTTCATCACCAGAGTATTGCAAAAGGTTGTCCTAATAAAGATGTGTATTTTTTTACATAAAACTGTAGTAAACTATGAGGTATTCACTTGTTAATATAGAATCTGTTTTGAAATTGGGAACTGATAGGTCATATACATTGAAGCATATATGTGTATACACACACATACATGTGTATTTTGACCAAGTCTGCTTTAAAAATCTAAATTTTGAATTCCTCTCATATTTTATTCTGCCATATGAGGAGAATGAAGACAAGAGGAGGAAGGGAGGTTGGATAGGAACATCTGGAAATCTGAATTCCAGACTGAGACTATAAGTTACTAGCAGCAGGAAACCCAGAGGATGTAGCCTTCTAAAATAATTTCTTACACAACTTGAAATTCATCCCTGTGCAGAAACAAGGGTGCCAAGCCCCAAATGCCATCAGACAGCTTTGTGTGTTTCAGTATTACTGTAATAAATTAAACGTCTGAGTTGTAGTTCTTACAACCTCATTATTTAGTCTCTGAACAATTGCTCTGTATATTTGTAACCTCTGCAAAGAAACAGGAAAACTAACAGAGTTCTAAAATACAGAGGTATTTCTCTATTCAGATTTAAACCATTGCAAAGGATTCACTGTAATTTTTTCTTGGGTTTATAATAACCTTTTGAATCTCCAAGGGATGGAGTTGTGCAGTCCTGCTGTCTTGACACTCACTCTCTTTGGGAAGAGCAGGAGTTGATCTTGCTCATTAAGCATAAACTTCAAATGTCTTACTCCCACCTAGTGGAAAAAACATTAAGTTATGGCTCCTTTATTTGTAAGGGGACTTTAAGAGAGGTCAAATCTGTCTTTTTCTATAATGCATACACACTTCAGAAACGAGGTCATCACAGGTTAGCAGACAGCCACGGACTTCTCATAAAATGACTTTCCTTTGGCACACAGAGCTGCTGTTCCCTGTGTGCACACCCTTACCTGAGGAAGGTGAACCCTGCCATGATCCTTCCAACAGACTTCTCAACCTCATCACCTGGGACCTGGAACCCGATGGAGTGCTCGAGCAGTGCCCATGTGCAAGTGGCTTGATCTGCCAGCCTCAGAGGTAAAGATCAAAACCGGGCAGACAACCTGCTTAAAAATTTGGAGGGGTCTGTTTCTGTGGTAAACAGCTACAGAACTTGCAGAGTCTGCCTCACTAGGAAATGTTTTGACAACTTTTCTCATCAGTAGCATTGAAACTTTCTGCTTTGTCCCACACAGATGTGCCTAATTGAGTTTGGCAACACATTAATCCCATGTGAATTAAGTCTGTGAGTTAATCAGGCTGTTACTGCTTTTTAATCAGTCAGTACTAGCAGCTGTTGAGATGTATCATTTCAATTTAATCCTCTGCATACAGTTCTTTGTCCACCATCTTTCTCTGTTAGGCTGGGCTTCTGTTAGATGTTTGGCTTGCTTTCATATGTAAGACACATGAAAGATATTGTAAATACATGCAGTATTTCCTGCACTATTGATCAGCTTTACAGATGGGCACATGTATTGAAGAAAAAAAATTAATCTGTCTTTGTTTGCACATTCCCCTCGTTTCAAACTAACCCAGGGTGCCAGTTTCTCTACCACTAACTCATGATCTGCTCTCAGACTTGAAACACTTCAAACTATGCAGACTTCTTCACTACCATTGAGTTTCACCAAATAGGAAGCAGGCTGTTTTCTGTTTGAAGTTAAAACTTGGCATATATAATGCCTTTAATCATTCTCTAAAAGGACAGTTATTTGCATAATCAGCAGTTTCACTGGGGGAAGTGAGATCATTTCAGTTTTGCATTAAAAGCATTTTTAAAAAACTTAAATGTTTTCTATGAAATTCTCCAAGTTTTCTCCTACCCTACCAGCATCATATTAACTTCCAACAAGACAGCATAGCTGGGATAGAGATGTATATTAATACTTCTCTCCTGTGTGTCCAACTCTTTCTACATTTTTTCATGCATGAAAAGGAATCGGGTAACATTTTGTTTCATAAATGTCATCTGAGGAAACAAGCAGAGTTGATCCCATCCTTTCTGCACCAAAATTTTAGTTAATGTGCCATTAACCTCAGGGAAGGTCTGTCAGCAAATGTCATGTCTAGTTAGAAGGAAGACATTTCAGATGAGGATATATAAACACAGAAATTACTTAGGGTGTGAATATAACTGAACTGTCCAGCTATAGTCAAAAGAACTTTTTATCTGAATTTTAAGATTCTGACAACATTTTTTTAATAAAGAAACAGTCCACCTCTGCTTGAAATGGCCCTTAGCTAAATATTACAAGCAACTGATAAACACTGAAACTATTAGATTATACCAAAGAGAACACAGGGATAGTCTGTGCACAAATGGAAGTCTTGGAACTCCTAGAGAGCAAAAGAATTCAAAATATACAGCAAACAAGCTTCAGGAACATCTTTAGCTCATTTATGCTGTTTCCAGTGGAAGAGGGTACAGCTTTCAGCATTTGCTGAGGGGTACCTGGCACAAGTAGTGCTCACCTGACAGGGACATGTAGCCCAGTTGCATGCCCTGCACTGCAGGGAAATAGCAGAGGAACCATGATCAAGTTCTGTTCCCCTGACTCCTGAACACAACTATAAATCATTCCTTTCTCTTTCATAGTGGCTGCAAAAAATGTGGGATGTTTATTTGCAGGCAACTGAAGCCACTTTTCAAGGTGGCTTCACAAAACAGGATTGGCAATTGTAGTGTTTCCACTGCACTGTGAGGAACCAAATACATAAAGCTCAGAGTTTTCCTCTTAAGCTGGATAACCGTGTTTATTAACTCTGTGTTATGACATGAACAGCAAGGTCTAGTCACCCTCAGTGCCTGCAGAAGGGCCAGGCTGTGCTGAGGGCCACTGCCATCTTGTGTCCCAGGATCAAACATTCTTGTGTTGTTAGGCTCTGTTCTAGCTCTGAAGGTGGAAACTCTCCAGCTGTCAAGCAGTAAAAACCCCAGATCTTTATGAAATCATCTAGGATAGATCTATTATGCATTTAACATAAAATGCTGTTCTGTGTGACCAGATGTGTCTCTCTTTTTCCAACAGCCACAGCCCTACATCTGTGTGTGAACCGTCTGCCAATGAAACCCGGAATAACGAAAAAGAAGATCCCTTAGTCATGGATGAGATGCCATTTCTCAGCTTAATCCCCAGAGATATTCTTTCTGATTATGAAGAGAGCAGTGTCATTCAGGAAGTGCGTAGGGAATTAGAAAGTCTGGAGGAGCAAGCAGGTTTGAAGCCTGAGCCTGACTCAGCTCAGGACCTGGTTTTGGGAGATGAAATTTAAAGTCCAAGCACCAGGCAGTTTAGTTAGTCATTTCTAGCAATTTTTTGTCTAGTGTCTTGCTTATATAAACCCTAAACACACACTGCTGGATAGAAGTGCAATAAACAAGGTCTTCAACGAAAATACTTCTCTGTGCACCAAACCTGCATGTTCCAATTGCTGTTGAATTCATTCAATCCTTGGACCAAACCTGTCAAATGAGAAGTGTTTCTTCTGGATTAGTTTTTTCCCCGTGTACATCAGAAATAAACTTATTAGTACTTATACTCATTAAAAAATACACACGAACGTAAATAATTTTAAGTTATTAGTAACTTCAGAAGTGACTTTTGAGTATGAACCATCTACTTTGAACTGCTGTAGTCATTAATTTTAGAGAATTTTTAATTTTTTTTCCTTTGGAAAATATGGTCAGTGAAGCTGCAACATCCAGCTTGTGGGTGTCACAGTGCCACGGAGCACTCTGCACCACAGGAACATTCCTTCCTGGGGGAATGTTGTTTAAGGACCTGTTGGCTACATTCCATCATCACCTGCCCTTTGTGAGACGCAGGGGCAGTGAACATCAATTCCTGACTTCAGTTTAGCAGTAAGACAACTGAAATAGCTTCTTGCACTTAGAGACTTACACCCAGAGAATAACCTCTGAGCAATGGTTTATGCTTTTAATACACTTCATAGGCATAAATTTCTGCGTGTCACAAGATGTGCTTATTGTGACCATCTTTAACAGGTCACTGATTTTAGAAATCGATGGCAAGCCAAGAGTAAAATCCAATCCACCAAACTCCCCAGCTGTCTCATCAGTTTGCTTCAGTGGCTCTTCCACTATTAATGGTTTTCTGGGGTACAGATTTCACCATCTGTTATTCCACATGGGAAAACATGACATGAGGTTCCAGCCAAGTAACTTCATGGCGCTGCTTCCCAAACAATCCCTACTGCTTATCTCTAATTTGGAACAGCAGAACACCAACAGGAGCAGCTGCAAGACAGTGCTACCAGCCTGCACATCTTTCACCACGTCTGCTCTATGAAAGCTTCTCAATAAATTCCTTGGGTACTGGAATTAATGTTAATAATCATAATCAACACGATAATATTTCATCAGAACAGTCTGACTTTCAGTTTAAGGATTCTACAACCAATTCTCACACCAACACATACACCCAGGCACCTGCTCTCAGAGTTCACCGAATTCACCTCCTTTCTATCCCCAATAAAAATACTGTACTTTAGAGACAGCCCATCTATACAAAGAGAAGGAATTAAATCTGTTTAAGAAAAACACTAAAGAGAGCAGTCATTGTCTGTAAATACTGCTCTCTTAACGATAGTATTACTCTCCCTTCAAATTCTTGGTGCTGCAATCCTCAGATCTCATCTCTAGATTTTTGCCTCTCCAAATGTCTTTGAGAAAAATTCATGATCCATTTGATAGGTAATTTTTTTCCTCTCTTCAAAAGCTCCAAGGTTCCTTCAGCAGTCTATATAAATGGTAAAGGGCAGTTTAATGACATAGCCTGCCTAGAGGATGGTACTCCCTCTCTGCTCCCTTTGCCCCCTCTTCCACCTCACTTACGTTGGGCAAGGGGCAGCACAGGGCAAACGGAAGAGGAAGAACGAGGGAGTTCATCTGTGCAGTGCCTGGTTCTCAAGCTGCCAGATTCCTCAGGATTTTTAGGTTGCTGTGGGCCAGCATGCAAGGAAGACCTGAAGGTTCAGTTGTTGAACATTGCCTTTCCCCTCTGGAGCAGAAATTAGCTGTCAACCGTATCTGGAACTCGGAAGTTTCACTGGTGAGAAATTCAGTTCTGGAAAAGGAAACTCACAGTGGAAGAAAAAATGGGTGGGAACTTAAACAAGAGAAGCAGATAAGCTATAAACCACTTCCTGTAACACTCTGTACATGGGGGGGTGTGCACATACACACAAACACACAGCCTTACAATTCCAGCACTGCCTTGGGAAAGTCTGTATTTCCATGAAATAATTCCATATTTTTTTAAATAAAAACCACAGCATTTAATGATTAAAATAACACAACAGAATGAACAAATGTTTTATTGGCATGTTCATTGTTGTAAACAGCATCTGGCATGAAAAAGTTTACCAAAATCTTTTGATTGTTATAAATTAGGTGGTTTTTCCCAAAAACTATGGAGAATTGTTCTCTATTGATCTTTATGGACCAAAGCAAAAAACTGCTGTTCCTAGGCTTTGCAATGAAATCATGTTGACTGCATCAGTCTCTGCACCACAGCCTGAACTACTAAGTTTGTACGTTGAGGTGTTAGAGGTTGCCCCAATATTTGACTACATATAGCTATGGAATCAACTCCGGGAATAATAAACTGACTTTCAGCAGGTGGAGAAGATGCAAACTTGTCATAGTCTTAAAAACAAAATGTACAAAAAGTAGCGGAACAAAACAAAAACTTAATTAACAAGGGGAAGTACAACCCTAAAGTACCCAGCATCATCAAACATAAAATGAATACAAATTTAAATAGGCAACTATACTTCCAAATGTACACAATGAATGTTGATATGTGAAAAGAAATAGCATGGTAAATAGCTGAACTGCAGTTCTGGTGAATGGATAGGGCAAATTTTATTTACACATCGAACGCAATACACTAGAGCTGCTCATCGGCTTCTGTAACCTATTAAAACCCCCCAGTTTACCTTACAACAGCACTTCTGCAAACAAACAGCGCCTGCTGGCAGCTTTCTGCAGACACCTCTCAGACTGCCTGTTTTATGGAAGAATAGTATAAAACCTTGCACTTGCAGCACTTCCACCTCCGGCCCTTTTCTGCCGCTCTTCTAGAACCAATGTGTTAACGTTTCCTTCCGACTCTCTGATGAGGTAATGCGTGTATCAGTGAAACAAACAGAGAAAAGGATTCTTTCATGGCCTTTGCACAGCTTTTATTATTAAGCTATGAGTATCCTGTTTGAGGCTAGTTTCACTAGCTACTATGTGCACACTGTCCTCAAAAAATTTCCACTCGATTCCCTCCCCGCCCACTTTTTTTTTTTTTTTTTTTTTTTTTAGTTCTAATCTTTTATTTGCACATCCCTTTTAGCTTTACAGTACATTTGACTATAGTGCACAACATGATTCCAAGTCAAGCAGTGACCCGGCGGGGCCCTGCGCTGCCGGCGGGTCACCGCCCGCCCGGTGCTGGTGTCAGCGCTTTACACCTAATGAATGTCCTGCCGTAATGGCACTACACAGTAGTAGTGAACCTTTTTATTGGAAACAAAAAAAATTCCCCAGGGAAAATGCTATAGCAAGTATCAGTCTTGAGTCAAATCTTTATTTGGTGCTCCATCCAGATAAATTTTTAGTGCTTTTTCTTTACGGGGAGAGTAGGTTACCCGGTGTCCAGTTTTCTGGAGTCTGCTGCTTTCTTTTTTCATCAGTTCATTTCTTTGCTCATCTGTTAATTCCATTAATTCTTCAGTTTTATCCCTAAAATGTAAACATGTTAAAACTCAGATCAATACAGTAACTGTAATTAGATTTCTGCCTTTTTTTTTTTTTTCCACTTGGAGTAACTTATTAAAACCACAACTAAGCACAACAGTTCTTAGGGATTGTTTCCCTCCTCTGCAGAAACGAACAATCTGTCTAAACCTGCTTTTCCAGCAGACACATTCACCCAGGGGAAGAAACAAGCCTATACTCCTCCATCTCCCTAACTCCTATTCTTTATAGACAGCTAGGGCTCTGCTCTGTATTTGCTCTCAGTGCCAACAGCTGGAAGCAGCGTGTCAGCCAGCCCCTAAGAGAAGCTACCAGATGTTCTCCCAAATAATTTTCATCCAGACCAGCACGTTATCAACCAGCTGTTTCCCCCCCCAACTCACATGCAATTATGAAAAATACCACAGAAGCAATGAGGTTGCCCCACCTACCAAGTTTAGAAGAATGACAATATTCAAGCTCTCAGTCCTCAAATCCTGCCTCTGGGCTACTGCCACCAGCTGATCAACGTTTTTCAGCTTAATAAAATTTTTATCCTAATGGCCTTTTTTCCAAATAAGCCATATTAATTTCTCAAAGGAATAAACTCAGAAAATAAAATCCTTGCTGTCCAAAACATATAGCAAGACATTCACAAACTCCACAAGGGATATATTAAGATATTAAATACACACACACACACACACAGAAGCATAGCAACTAGTTTTGCATTCAGCAAAATATTTTCAGTGGTTTGGGAAAGAGGATTGAGTAAAAGGGTGCAGTGCTTGTTTTCTTAAACTTAATTAATAGGTTTTTAGGAAGCTGAGGAACACAAATATTTCAGCTGACTGATTTAAACCCTCTTTTCTTTATGTTCCTGTCGATTACATCATCCCTCAGATCTTACACAGTTTTTTTTGCATGGTTTATTATAATGTAATGAAATGCATACCTATAAAATATTACTGCACCATCATCACAAATGTACAGAGGCCAGACATTCAATGTAGATACTTTAGGATTCCAGTCCAAGTCTTGGTGAATCTCTAGTATGGAAATGTCACATGGAAAGGTTCCTCTACCCTGAGAAAAAACAATTACTCAGTGAATACAATAAAACTCACAATCACACGTCTGTGCCATTAGAAAGTAAAAATACACACAATCTTACTTACCTTTGCAAATTCTATGTTTTCTAAGGGTATTCCACTTATTTCACTCAGCTGTAAAGTGAAGAAAAATGGTGGGTTTAATACAATTCCAAAACAACATGACACACTGTCTACAGAAAGTCAATAATCTGCCAAATCTAGAAGTCGATTAAAGTATCTGAAAGTCCTCCAATGATCCAAAGCATCAGTATAAAACTACAGTGACAGAGTACACATTTTTAACATTTTTGAAGTTACCAGTGTTTGTCACAAGTGATGCTTGCTGTGATAGTATTTCATCACACTTCTCTTAATACTGAAGAGGAGACAAAAAAGTTCATAGAACCAATTAATTAATAACATCCACGTTCCAAGATAAAAAGAGACCAACTGCCTCATGTTAAACCCTCAGGTTCATCAGCCAGCCTTCAGTAGGAAACCAGCATAAATAAAAACTGCTGACAAAAGCCAGACAAACTCAAATGTATTAGCCCTGCACACGTCTCAGGTGCAAATTTCTCTTACTATTGGCGGCAGTAAAACAATTAAGGTCTCTTGGAGCAAATGCTGTTAAAATCGCTCCCTGCACATCAATTCCTAAGAAAACAAGCACAACCAACTCTTTCTTCAGGTACAAGTGAGAAAGAAGTCTTGAAGGAGGCATGCAAGAACCTGCAGTCATATCTTCATTTCTACCTAAAGAATACAAGAAACCTGTCCATACCTTAATCTGTGTACACGCACTAACCTCTTCTAACTTATCAATGCTCAGTGTCCACTGATACCAGCATTTCTGCTGCCCTCAACATCCAAGGTGGCCTTCTAACATCTGGGTATTGCCACACATAGATAAACATTTCACCAGGAGTGGAACTCTGATTTACTGGATTGACTAAACAGTCCCAATATGAGACACCCCTACTCTAGACTTCTGCTAGGATGGCACAGGTCTGCTTACCTGTTAGAGGGTTCCAGCCTCAAGTAAAACCAAACCACACCACAGCCATATTTCTTTCCAACCAAAACACAGTTCAGTCTACTTGATACTGGTAACACCATCCTCAAGCAACAGCTCTCAAATTCATATATGAAGAGGCTGAAAGGCTTGGTATTTTGGAATAAAGAAATGAGCTTGAAAAAACACACAGTGACAATAGCTTAGCTTTTCTTTCACATGTGTTTTTCAAGGATAAGGGACACAGGTAATATTACAGTGCTTAAACTTCAAAATGTGACTTCTTTTGGTGTACGTTCACCTGAATACTTTCACAACAGACCATTATGTGAAATTAAGAAGTAAAGCTGATAATTCAAGTGGTTTTGGTAATAGGTTGGGATAGATTACTGGTTCCCCAGGAAAAAAATTAATCACCATGCAACAAGATTTTTGTAGCTATAACATATTTGTGCTTCCCCATAGAGGACATCAATAAGGCTCTTGGTCACCACAAGAAACTTGCATCATGTTACACATTTTACCTTCTCTTTTAATTCTTCAACACTGCTGCTTTCTAGTACTACTTCCTGGAAAGAATCGAGTTTCATCTCTGATGGCCTCCATCGTCTCGACAGAACAGCAAGTTGTGACATGGATTTCATCTTTTCTACTCCTAGCAAAGAAAAAGGAAATTTATCGTATTAACATCACAAAATATCCTCTTTTAAATTATATTAAACACTAATATGAAAGACTGCCCTACAGATATATATACAAACTAAGCAACACAGTAAGTGTGCTGCAAGTAGCTCACTTGAAAAAAAAGGGGAGTGGGAAGGAACTAGAATTTAGTTGAACTTTTCTGTTGTCAGCTTCCTTTCAGAGAACTTTTCATAGGCAGAATCTCCTAGAAGCCATGCTATTTGCTCTTCTTTAGGGCACAGTTTTCCATCACACCCAGCCTGGCTATCCATACAATATCCATCCACCTAACCAGAGGCGGATCTCCAGGTCTGACATTTGCATGAGGCCTTCCTCAGCAATCTGCTATTTACTCATGTGCTTCACTTCCTTTACCAAAATAAGCTTTCCCTGTTTGACTTCCAAATTTCCCATACCAACTCCACACTTGTTATTAAAACCTGTGTTACACCCACCACCTTCCAGAGTTTCAGTATGTGCTGCCTCCAGCCTTTTTATACCACTTTCAGGTACCAGAGCTCTCACTGGCTGATAGAGCAATACTGTTTATACTACAATTAGATAAGCAGAAGTGATATCCAAGGGCTGATTTTATTCATATTTTCAATTAGTCTATAGTTTTATAACTTAGCATGCAGAACTTGTGGCTTAAACATTTGTCTACCCTTACATGCTTGTTTTGCATAAAACTACCACCACTCTGTAAGCTTTTCCCTAAATACTTTCTGCAGCCTTGCCTGTGACTACATTTGTGCCGCCTTTCAACACTAACCCATTGTCTGAAGTGAAGATACAGTCACCTAGTGCTTCTTGGCATTTATTTCAAGTCTGAAGCAATTACACAAATTTTCTTCAGTCAGAGAAATAACTGATTTAAGTATGTCTGCAGCAGTGTGATGTGAACCTATTATGCTAAGAAACTTAAATAAATGCAATTTAGAATAATTTACAGTTACCTGCCTAAGCTCTTCAGCTAAATACTGACAGCAAAGATGAAAGCAATGATGATGCAAACCCAGACTTAGAGCAGTTGCCTTGACACTCTTCTTTGTTAGAACAAAGTACCTGCTGCTCTGGGGTAGCAGTGGGTAAATACAATTTGATTTCCACAGATTATAGCAGGATCAAGCTGCATCTTCTACAACTGGATTAAAGTAGCACCTTTTGGGCAGAGCTAGAATTCTACAAACTATTACAGAACACTGGAAGCCCTGTAATCTATAATTTGGCACGTCTATGAACTAAGGAGGCCACAGTAGTTATATCTCCAAGACCTACTCAGTACAGAAACAGTACAGCAACTAGCTAAATCTAACCAAAAAATATTTAAAACTAAAGTTTTAATTGCAGTGTGAGCTGATACATATGTCCATAGAAATCTACAGGCCTCCTGAATCTCTCATGTTCATTTGGCATGTATTGGCACAACGCTGTTAAAAATTAAAAATACCAGAACTGAACACAGCTGCCAAAGTACTGCTATTAGACCTTTAGCACACACAGCCACAGGAAATCTGCACTTGCACAATCACCCCCAGCTTCACAGAGGCTTTATTATCCTTAATTCTTTTCGCATCCATTTTTTTCTAACAAAATTCCATTAAAATGCCAGCAATAGTCTTCAAAAAAGGAAGAAAAGGGAAAGTATAGTTTCCAATATCCTATAAAGAAAAGAACTCTTTTACTTTCTCTTGACACTATATCATTACCATCAAGTATTTCTAAGAAGACCTCCCAATTGCTTGAAATATTGATATCTTCTTCATAGACATGATAATCCAGAAACACAGTGCCCGGATTCTTCCAGGTTTTCTTTCGTAGGCGAAACCTATAAATACACCACAAAGAAAACACTGAGTTTCTATGTGCTCATAAACACTCAGCACCACCAGAGATCAAAACTGAGTATTTTCTGACACAACTGGGACACAGCTCATTAATGCAAGGTTTGGTTAGGTTTATCAGAAAAGATTTCACATTCTGAAATAGTCCTGACAGCAGGGTATCACTACTGGCTTAGGGCTGAATCATTCATAAATACAAGGAAGACAAGCCTGTGTTCTGCCTGTTCAGTGGAAGAAATGTGTAGGGATTTAAAGGAAGAGTTTCCTAATTAGGGATTACCCTATTATGGTAAAGGTAAGACAGATCAGTGCTGTACACACACACACTGTGATGCTGCATGAGCACTTTGCTGCAGTGATCTAAGCTCTATCTAGAGAGCACATGGCTTTTTTATGAATTGACTTAATGTTCTCCTTCCTGAAGGAAATCATCCTTCTGAGAGAATACAACTTATCAGATCTAAAATTACAGACATGTTGCACACAGGCAGTTCTATGTAAATGTTATTCCCTATAGAATTCGTTCTGCATGAGATGAAAGTCAAGCATTGCTGAACTACTGTTTGTATTCACAGGCTGATTCAAAGATCACAGTAACTTATTTTCGCTTCTTTCAATACTTCCTTTGTCCACAAGAGGAAAAAAAATCAAAACACACTTTAAAGTAGTATTCAATCAGGTAACTTCAGTGGATTGCAGTCTCTTTACCTGTCAATTGTCAAGTCTAGGCCACACTGTTCTCGAAGCTGAGGAAGCAGCTCCTCTTTGGACTGTCGGACAGTCATTCCTTTAGCAAAAACTGCATCTAGAAGAAACTTGCATGGCTGTGAACATAAACAGAAAGAGATTAAATATTCATTGAACACAAAAATGTGATTTGCCTCTGTTTGTGCTCTGTGATCAGTCCCATCCACCTGGCAAAATGTAGAACACTTCTCACAAACAAGGTAAGCAATAAATTAATTAAAACGGGGCATAACTACTTTGTGCAGCAGCAGCCCTTTGGCAGGCCATTCAGACACCCTGAATGCCCCTGCAGAAACACTGCCTTGTGCTGCACTGCTAATTGCTACCATTACATTCACATTCCAAACAATTGGAGAGGAGTGTTCAAATTAAATAAGCCACATGATAATAAAAATGCTGCTTTCTTGGCTTTCATTGATCAGACAGACCAGAAGTTTATGACTCTATGCAAGTTACTTTTAAATTTATCTCTTATCCAATATTAACATGTATTCTGCAGTTTTGTCCCAAAAATGAAATTAAAGTGCAAAGTCAACTTTTAAAGACTGCAACCTATATAGTGACATCAATTCTATACTTTTCATGTCCCAAAAGATGTCCCAAGTTCGTGAGCTGCATTATTGCAAGAGAGGCATTTTTGTTTCAGGCTTGTCTTACACAGAGAGGACTATTACCCAGCTGACCATTCTGACAAGCACATGAATGAGACAAATTAGATCAGTTCAACATTATTGAAAACCACAACCATGAGTTGTTTCTTCTTTGGAAAGAATGCTACGTGACTGTCATGCATTGAAGGGAAACAAAGAAACAATTCATTTGTCCTGCATTTACACTGTAGAAAGAAAGACACTTGAGAGATACAGCAGATCACATTCTAATTGTTTACTTGGAACAGCAAAAAGAGAAATAACCTCAAACTCCCTTTTTAAATCCAGGAAAACTTGCAAAGAAAAGAAGGACTTCCATTTTTTTCCCAAGATTTCACAGGAAAACCTCAGCCAAAGCACATAATAATATTTTCCTGAATCAATCTTGAAATATTCAATACCTTACCTCAGGCTCGTTTACCAAGAGTTGGTAGACTTTGACTCTGTATTCACCTTTCTTAAGGGCTCTTCCAAGTCTAATAGTTATCTAGAAGGCAAAAGGAGTATCTCTTAGAACTGGCATCAAAATCAGAACTGTATTTTGTAACACACTACCAAGACCAAAGTAATTATTTCACCTGGCAAATTCAAAAAAGTTGTAAATTATGTTAAGTTTATTTATATTGTACCAATATATTTTTAATGATTCAAAATAACTTCTGAATAACCTTATTGTCATCAGAAAATGATGAAAGTGTCTCATTCAGCCGAACACTCTCAAACTCTTGATTGCTGGCATAGACTCTAAAGACTTTGAAGTGAGAAGATGGAACTCCAACAAAAGGCTCCAAATGTTGCTTGAAGGCAGACAGCGTAATTCTTTTATCAACATGCACCATGAGCCCTAAACAGAAATAAAGATAAAAATGGCATGAAAAACCCTGCTACCAAAAAAACCCCAAAAGAACTCCTATATGATTTTCATATAGTTGCAGTTATCGCTTGCAGCAAAACAGTACTGAAAAGTCTGAATTACAGTTAATGGCCACCATACATTTTATTTGATGGTGTTACTGTAACCTTTAAAAGCTCTGCATATTAATATTAAGTAATATTTGCATATTACATATTAAGTGTTTACAGGCAGATATTCCTGGAAGACACAGCAGTTCCCAGCTGCCCTGGTTTGCAATGAGTGTAGCAGAGGAGCAAAGCAGTATCTTCTCCATCCAGTAAGACAAAAACTAAAGAGAGTATGATGGAGCAATTGCAGATACTCTTCCTACAGCTCTCCCCTGCCTCAAGGGAGAGACAGCAGTGCTTTGGTGTTGGGGCTGGCCAGGCACATGCCACTCAACTCCTTTTTTTTTTTTCCACTCTGGTTTTCAGGATTAAAAAGTTACGTAAATTCTGTGTTCTGGAAGGCCACGGGATATCACAAGGCAAGATCGAGTCTAAATTAAGGGACTTTTTCAGGGAATAATTTTGTAATTAAGGAAAAGCCACTGCAGTAATATGGAATTTTGGAAAGTAAAGTGAATAGTTTATCTTTAGAAAATTGTGGGTTTGATACATGCAATTTGCACCACACAACAAACTGTGTAGGGATTATACAATGTCATGACTTTCTAGAAGAAATTCCTATTCAGAATATTTAAATAACAAATAAATTATTTGAATTATAAATCTGTTCATGCTATTATATTAAAAATACATAAAAGCTTTCCCCTCAGGATAATAATTTATACAGTGTACAATGAAAATGTCAAAATTACTGCAAACAAATAATTCCTGAATCCAACTAGTCCTACCAAAACAAAACAGGGAAAAATTAAAGCAGTTCAAAATTAGTCCCAAAGATCACTCCAAGCTAAAGGAGTAATTTTTAAAAAACCTTTAGTAGATGCAAATCAATTTCTCCAAGGTTTTATAAAATTTAATGTTTGTTTACAAAAAAAAATAAATATCAGCAAAAGTGATTTTCCTCTTTTTTCTATTATTATTACATCAGGATTTCTGGATTGACATGAAAACCTTTGCCTTCCAAAATATTTATCTTACATTCTGCTGTTCTTTAATTATTATTCTGTTAGTTATAAAACATATGCAAGTGCAGAGCATTGCTTAAATGATTTATTTTTATCAATTATATACTACTTACACTCTTATATTGAACTTGTTTGGACACTTTCATGTCAGCCTTACACATCATTGTACCTACTGTACTTCAGTCAGTGAAAAGCAATGGTCTGCTCAATTAAATTTTCAATATCAAGTATATTTGAACTTTCTTCACAGCCAAATGACTAGGATTTCTCAGGTGTGTTAGTCTAAATGGTAACAGAATTATTGCTCTGTTAACCACAGTAAATAAGTGCATTCTGAAACAGGTGAATCAGCAGCAGCGGGTGAAACAATGTTTCTTTCAGTGGAAGACAACACAGCTTCCTCTCCAGAGAACACTTCCATTACATATAAATAAATGTTCATTTTCTTAAAAACAAAAAAGCAAGACACTGTTCAAATATGTAATCACTTATTACAAGATCTAAATTAGGCTAGATTTTTGCTGACCATGACACCACATGCCCTCTTTGCACTTTTGTTAGATTTAATTTGACATTATAATCGAGTTTTTCAATATTGTCATTATCTTAACACAGCATATGAATTAAATAGTAATAAACACTGGATTATTTTAAGGCACTTAAAAAAGAATACCTACATTTTTGCCCTTCTCCCGAGCCTTCCTCTGCAGCGTAGGGTTCTGACTTAAAGTACATATACTGTGCTTCTCCTCTGCTCTTGCCACTTTCATCGTACTCACTGTCTGTTCCAGAATCTTCCTCTGCAGTGTCCCAGGTTTCCTTCTTCCCCTGATTTGCTTTTGATCGCCTACTACTTGTGATACTGTGAGAATCGAGTCCATTAGCCAAGGGAAGCGGGGCATTGTCCACATTGCATAACGTGTCACTGCTGTGACTGGAGCTGAGGATGTCACTGTCCACTGAACTCGTACTCCTGTCGTTATTTACATCTGAATCCGACCGTTCCTCTGACTGCAGATTTTCCGGATCAGAAATCTGAATTTGGTTTTCAAGTTCTCTGTTTTCTGCTGATGCTGAGGAATCTATTTCATTTAAAGGTGATTCAATGTTTTCAAAGTCACTGGCTTCTGTGCTTTTGCTGCTGTCTCCATTATCTCCCTCCTGCTGCTGCTGTTGCAGGGACAAGCTTTTAAGTTTTTCGGTGCTTTCTTCCAGAATCGCCTCTACAGATTTCATATTACCTACAGGTCCTTTAACTCTTTCACAGGCTTCATCCAAGTTGCCTGCACCTCCACTAGACTTCTGATAAAGCCCTCGTCTAAACTGAGATCCAGGTGCTTGCTCTGGCAATGAAACATACAGTCTGATTGTGTTTGCATGACGATCCAAAAGCTTCCATAAATGAGAATCTGTGTATGTCACGTGACGATCTAAAGACTCTGAGCTTTCAACAAATACCTGAACATAAAATAACAGTGTTTCATCATGTAGTGTCATTTCAAATAAAAGCGACAATAGCAAACAGGATTGAGCACACATCGGAAATAATGTCATCAAGAAACACCACCTTTTACAATAGAGTTAAAATACACGTTTAGAAAAAGACAGACTAAGGAGTTTGTATTATAATGGTTTCACTTTTCCTTATTTTCATAATCATGTTAATATTGGAGTAACCAGACTGACCAGCTGCAGTAAATGCTTATGTTCAGAAGCATACTCATAGATCACCTCATGTGCACCCTTTGCCTGTACAGTAGCACTAGTTCTGGTAGCAATGAGCCCCACAACTCCAGCAGACAGTCTGTCTTCATTTTCTAGTAGAACATCGTAAGAAATTTTTAAACATGTACATGGGTAAGCAATAGTACAAATCAAACACCTTTTTTCCCTTTGTCAAAGGCCTCTGTTGTAGCGACAACACGAATGGGCTCAAAGTAACTAAACAAGTCAATGCCATTGTTTTACTCCTCTATAAGCCAAAGCCTTCACTAATCTTTCTTCATCCAGAAGACTTGATATTGAGCTTAAAATTCAGAGAGAGAGGATGAGCAAAATGTGCTATGTGTTACAACTACTGCAGTAAAAAAGACAATGTACAAATTTAAAATGTTAAAGTTATTTGAGTACTAAGTAAATCTTTTTCTGAATGAATTGCACAACTATTATTGGAAACATCAGAAGTCTTTTTTGAAAAAATAATATAAACTATCTAGGGATAATCTGCATAGTGAAAACTACTGAACTTAAGATGAAGACCCACCAAAAACTTGCTTTTAGTTTTGACTTTTGTTTTTTTTGGGAAGTTTAATACTGAGAGCAGGTACAGTTTTCTGAAGGTTTAGAAAAATCAGGTAGGTTTCACAGCAATGTATCAGTCTTTGTTCCCTAAGAATGGCTGACCTTTAACTTAATCATAAGGCTGTTAACCTCACCATCATTTGAACGACTGAGTAACAACCAGAATCTCAATCCACTTTTTTAGGTACACCTGATTTCATATATAGCCTATAGTATTCCTCAGCACCACAGTACTGGGCACATAAAACCCCACACAGCAAAATACATGATGGTTATCCATTATCAATTCTATACAGACCACGCTTTTCACAACACAACAGCCAAGTCTACAAAGACATGAAAAGTAAACAATTTAAAAACCAGAGCATATACCTTGTTGCTTCTAAAAAAGCCTTCAGCTTTCAGTGTTTTGCTGGAAACGTTCAGGAGGCGCAGGTCATTGTAGCACCGTTCCAACACGACGCGCATTGTTTCAGCGGGCAGGTGCGTAGCCTGAAACAAGACACTGACAGTGAGGTAACGTGCACTATACACAGCTTCAAATATTGAAACAAGCCTTTCATTTTTAGGGATTTGATACGTAGCAAATGTTAGTTTTTCCACAAGGTCAGATGACTGAAAATGGCCTGGTTTTCTTTGCAGAGAACTGGCAAATTGCTAACGACAAGTAATACAAGAAATTGGTCTTATAATTTAGTCTATGAACCAACAGAAAATAAAAGAAATATTTTCAAGCATCAGGTTTTGCACAGTGCTTCCTTAATTCTTAATTAGATTGAATTCAAAATGCTGGAATCATGTTTTATAACAAATATTATGTAGTTACACCAACCACTGAACTATTTTACACAGAACTGAGCATGCATAGTGTGTCTTCCAATTCAATGGAAGCAGTAACATCCCATGGTTTAAGACCATGTGAAAAAAAATCAATTTGCATCTTAATAACAAATAGCTGCTGGGACGAAAAAGAGAGTTTGTACAGAAAATGAGGACAGCTTTGGATATTAAGTTTCAATTATAAGAGGGGAAATAACATGTTGGTTCAGCTATACAGTAACAGTTCACTAGTTCTGTCACTGACTGGACACTCAGAGGTGGTTCAAGTTACTAACCAAAAAGAACATGAGCTCAACTCTTCAGCTTTCCCACAGAAGTTATTACTGAGTAAGCTAATAAGTGATATGGCCAGACAGTGGCTCAGCTTATGCAGAAGCCGGGGTAGAACTCTGGATGGAAGAAAGAAGCAGACTGCTGCTTTTAGCAGGAAGGAGCAGATAGGCAAGATCAACTCTAACAAGTACTGCACGACTGTGATCTGCAAAAGGTGCAGGCTCTCATTTTAGATGCTTAAATTATGACACATTTTCACAGCCAAAATGAATGAAAACCCTGTAATACAAGTCCTTAACGACTGTAAATTACCTTTGAAATGAGCTGTTTAAATTCTGAAACTGTTTGATTCAAATAAGCTCGTACACTTATTGAAGGAGCAACAGATTCAGTCTTTAGGTCGACCACATGAACCTTTACCATGACCTCTGTAGGGAATAGGAAAAAAAAAAAATCACATATATATACATAGAGAGAAAATTCAACAGGCAAAGAAAACACAAAAATGCTCGTCTGATGTACTGGTTAAGAGGTTGCCTTAAATACATACAAACAGTAAAAACTTGAAAAGCAGTTCGATTTCAGAATTAAATTTTCCAACCAAATGTAGTGCCAAGAAAGAAAAAAGTTCCAATTTGACTAATTTTAGTAAACCTCAGATCTGCTTCAATTAGAAACAAGTTAGCAACACAGCACAGAACGCAGTTCTAAATATTGGCTTCATAAAATGCGGTACAACAAGTTTTTCTTCTTTGGTACATCATACTGAAGCTCTATGTTTTACAAGTTTTGTGTTTGTGCAAGATATGATTTTAGTCTATCCTTGTCTATATATAATTACATGTCTTACCACCAGGTTTATAGCACTGGAAAACTTGGTCAGGTCTTCTTGTTTCCAGCAGTAAGTCAAACATGTACGTTGATTTGACACCTCCCAGCAACAAACCCATTGGTGTGTCCTCTTCTCCTTCATAAGACCGTTCCAAGTAGTCATGGAACTCGTCATATTTGACAAGACGACAGCAGTCCAAAGGAACAACCTCTTCTAAATCCATCAGCTAAATCATGCACACAAAAAAACCCCCAAGCATTTAATAATGGCTTATTTGTGAATGTAGTTTTTACCTTGTAAATAAAAACATCTCAATTGGAATTCACTGATTTCAACTTGGATTTAGAAAACACATACACATACATCAGAGATATTATATGCATAGATATGCAACATATGCACGTTTCCAAAATCAAAAGAGAAGCCTGCATCAAAATGCAGAAGCGAGGGAATTTTGGGAAGTACGTATACAAGCACATGAAGACAGACCCCAGAAGTATTTTCAGAGGAATACATTGCCTATCAGTTATACCAAATGGCCTCACAGAGGCCTGAGGAAGTCATATCCCCTGATTATCTTCCTTGCACCTCAAGGAGCTGTTAACACATTCCAAGTCTGTAAGTGCCTTGGCTGGTACTCTCCCAGCCAAAGACACATGGCAAGAACCAAAATGTACAAGTAGGTAAGCAAGAACTGAAATCTTCATCTTCTACCTGTTTGTGGAAGATAAAGATCAACAGATGCCTTGATGTTCACTGCTATTATTGTATTAGCTACACTGAAAGACTCTTGAAAGAATTCTCTTATTATGTATCTACTATAACATTTTACTGCAATACAAATAAGTGTTCATAATTCTTTTAACTTGCTGAGGCTATGGTGAGTCTAACAGCAGCTCTCTCTGATTTTTAAGTAAAGGTATGTAAAATCATACTGCCTTTTAAAAAGGCAGGCTTTATCATTCTAATCAGAAATCATCTGATGGCTACTGACCGAAAACTCATACAACAATGGGTGACTAGAACACCTTTAAAAACAAAAAAACCCCCAAAAATCCCAACATATAAAATTTCCCCAGAACCAACCCCCAACAAAAAACATCCACAGCCATGCCCTTCCAAATATTCTCATAGCATTAGAAATTTAAAAACTTAGGATACACAACAGCAGAAAAATATATCTAACAATTGAACTATCCTGTTATGCATAGCATACCTTGTAAGCTATTTCCACAGCTTCCTTCAGTGTCCTGTCCTTATGAACCTCCAATTTGTTCTCCATCATTATTTGTTTTGTAGGATGCATGCAGAACAATTTAATCTATGAAATACAAAAGGAAGAAAAATGAAGGCACTTGCAAATACCTTTCATATTAGAGCACATTTAAGTTTACAACCCATACTCAAACAATCCAACATAAAATATATCTTCAGCTCTACTTCAGCTATAGGACAGCTTCCTTTCAGCTGGTTACACAACTGAAGATAGAAAATGTCAAAAGGCACACAAGGTATTTATGTGTATCTGAATCTTTTTGCAAGCTAGGGTACAACATCTATAACCAGAACATCTTGTAACCACAGGCAGTGAGCAAATCCTCCAAAAGGAAACACACATATGAACAACGAATGTGAAATTCCTTTTCAAATAGAGAATGACACATTTTGCAATGCCAGAGAACTTCTTCATAAAACAATCACTGGATTCATAGATAGAGCAGCTGACTGCCATGCTTGTAAGGTCACTGAGGTTCTATTTTGTTTGTTACTATTGAATCTTTAGTTGGAAAAAATTTGGCTCTTTCTGCCAAATAACTATTTAAAATCAGTTGAGGAAACACCATTTCATAAAATAAGAGGTTGCAATATGAAAAGATTTAAAAGCACTAAACACCTAACATGCAGCATGATGTACTCTTTGGAACTAATTATGCTGAAAGCAAGAGATGTCAGATTTAGTTTTGTTTTGGTTTTAATACCAATTCGAATTCACATGGAAGACATGAACTCAGCAAAAATCTCTGGTGAATACCTCCAGCAGATTCTTCCACTGTCTACAGGTTTCCAATTTAAAAGAATTGCTCCTACAAACACATTTATCACAAAAGAGTCCTTGTATTGCAATAAAAAAGTTGTTCTCTGTAGAAACATTGCTTACCAGCAGTGTATTGTTACTCAGTTCAGCAGAAATGCTCACCTTGCAAGTGTTGCGCTCGATTTCCCGTTGCCTCTTTTCTTGTTCTTCCAATTCTCTCTCTTTCTGTACCAGTTGTTTAATGTGCTCTGGATACTCATGTGCCTCAAGAAACTCTGACAGTAAAAACAAAGCAATGGTTTTAAAAAACGACATTTTTTTCATGGTGAGCAACACCTTAGGCATTATAGGTATATTTAATAGTTATTTTTCTTGTCTTTTTCCCTTCTCTCTTCTCCACCCAGATTTCCCACTATACCACATCCTGTTCTCTTTTTCATGATTTAAACTGAAGTCAGACTTTTATTCCCCCTAATTATACATGAGCAACACAAGAAAATGCTAATAGCAGAAGTTTAGTATTCCAATATCAGTATGGGAAGCTCTGCTGTTGTAAAGAAATACACTAAGACTGATGACTGCACTTGAGCCTGTTTTTACAATAAAGGTAAATTCTACCCTGTTAAGTGAATTAATTGATAATAAAAGTCTCAAGATGTCATCAATATCATGATAAAATAAATGTTACACTTAATGCAGATTAGTGTACTTTATCACATTGTTTCATAAAGACGAACAAAAATCAAAACATGCAATACTTAATTTTAAAAAAATCAACTTTTGCCAATACAGTTGTCTAACTTACTTGCATTTCTTGTTGGATCCTTCAGTCTATATATCAGCATGTATGCATTTGTGGAGCTGGTGTAGAAAATAATAGATATATGGATTTATCAGACAGAAGAAAATACGACCTTGAAAAGCTGCTTTTATTTTTTTTCCCCAGTAAGAAGCTATGTCATATATATCATAGCAATACAGTAAACAAACAGAATTAAAAAAAATATATTATTTTAATGATTTGAAACAGCAGTCAGGGTAGTTCTTACAACTATAGCATCTGCTATTAATTTTAAGTTAATATGCTAGGCACGTGCATCTTGGCCATTATTTGGCTACACTAAAACACTACCAGAAAGAAAATTAATATTACAGTACTACTAACCTAGCAAAAGCACTGGAATAATAGCCTCTGCTTCCAGAAGATCCACCATATGTTTTCTTAATATCTTCCTGAGTTATCTAAAATAATAATAAAAAAAATCAATTTAACGATTATTTGAGAAACTTGCACTAATTAAGATGCATTTATTTTCACTAGGAAAAGTGGCATTACACAATTAACACACAATAATTATAATTATTTTCTAAAAGTTTTCTGCTTATTTGCTGACTGCTAAAAAGCTATTTTGAAGTGATCTGCCTCTTACTTTTACAATGGATGTACACATTTTTATTTTTTATTTTTTCAATAGGAACTTCTTAGAGAAACAATATAAAGATTCTTGATTGCAACAGTATCTATGGATGCATGTAACACCTGCATCACCAGGACAGGTTTAAAAGCAGTCTGGGTTGTAACAGATCTACAAATATACTTCTGTAAGCAAAAAGTGCTCTTCATATGCACAGAAGGCAAAATTCTAAATCTAGTCTAGTCTCTGCATGAGTAAAAGCTTCTTTGTGAACCATCCCACCTTCACAAAATAACACTCCTCCTCCCACCACACAAAAACAAATAGATAAATAAAAAACTTCTAGAAATCAGTTAAGCTACTGAGTGAAACATGTATATGGCAGGACATTAGGATGAGAAGATAGAACAATGCTTGAAATACCTGTACATAAAACCAGCTTCATTATATATAAGTGATAAAACCACAAAATAGAAATGTTCATCCATGAGTATAAAAGATAACAATACTATTTTTACCTTGCTAACATGCTGATCATTAAAGCTGTACCACTGGTCATCACTGAAAGATTTTATACAGGCATAATAATGGCCACCAGCAGCACTTCCAGAGTGAACCATTACAGAAAAGAGCTCATACAGTAAAGAACTCTGTGGAGAGAAGAAAGAAGTGTGATATGTATTGAGTAAAGCCAAGCTAACCAAATGGTCATTTAAAGAAGTTTTAAAACAATTACAGGAACCTGAGTATGTAACTTGGTAGGATGTTACAAAGCAGATTTGTGTAACAGAAATTAAGTACTGCAGTAGGCACTGAACAGAATCAGAGATCTGAGATGCTAAATGTTATACAGGAATTTGTAGTTACAAAGTTTAGGTTTATTTGCTATCACCCTTCTCTGCATTCTGGAAGATGGCATTTTGCCAGTTAATGTACAGAGCAACCCAGCCACGCACCATTCAATGCTTATGAGTGTCTGCATTATTTCCTCTCACACCACTCCGAGTTGGCTGTCAAACTCTTTTTTTCATAGATAAATGGATGGAAATACAGGGCACTAAGGACATACCTCCAGTGTTGCATATAAATTAAAGATATAAAACTGAACAATACTGACTCACGAGTGTTACAAGCATATTTTAGGGCATATAGAGCAAACACACTGTAAATGCTTTGCATGCTCTGTATTCACTATTAAGACATCCAAACCCAAAAGCTAATGGCATAGCTTGACAGCTTGTTTGCCTTGAGAACAAGTAGTATGAAATAACTGGCCAAAGCTACTGTCAGTACTAGGACATGCCATTTGCATTACAGACACATTACAATATTCTGGTCTTGTTCCAGTCAAGTGACTGGAATTAATAATTTTTTTCTTTTTCTCCAAGTAAGATTGACAGTATTCAGAACATATATCAAAAAACTCTCTCAAATGCTTTAAGGTACATATAAACAGGGAGAGATGTGGAGATTAAAATGCAAGTCAGCCTCTAATATTTATGAAAATAACAGCTGAAGCCAAATAGCTTTGTAACAAGTCTGAATAAAAGCTATTGGCCAAGTTACAGAACAACAATACATGAAGTACACATTGTAGATAACACGATAAAACAAGATTTTTGATTAATTTTGTATTGGCAAGAAAACTCAGTCAAGTTTGTAGAAGATCTCTGCCAACCTTTAAGTGCCATAGAAGCAGGACTGCTGCTCAGTTCTTTCATATTAACTGAAGATGACTGAAGGAATATTTAACATTTAGACCCTTGGCCTCATCTATTCAACTGACTAAAACTTTCCAATTTCCTACTAAGCTGCAAGACACTTTTGTAACTAAATCAGGTAGGCCTTTGACAGCTGGCCTCAAAGAGAAAACACTGCTCACAAGACAAAACAGTTTTCAGTTCGAGGGTCTGCTGCCAAAACAAGTTTTCTGGGAATTCCCAATCTGACAAGCTGGGAAGACCTTTATTCTCAGGTGACCTCCAAATCAGTTAAATTCTTTGCTTTGCTTTAGTGTCAGTGTTTGAATAAAACACACACTCCTGACCTCTCACCTCACCCCCAATATCAGAATTAATTGTATTTTTATAATTTTTGTGGTGGGTTTACCCTGGCAATCAACTGAGCAGCCCTTGAGGCAGTCAGTCACTCCTTCTCCCAAGTGGGATGGTGCAGAGAATCAGAAGAGTAAAAGTGAGAAAACTTGTAGTTGGAGACAGTGCCAGTTTAATAAGTAAAAGAAATAGGAAAAAAGAAAATAACAGTGCGTTAAATAAAATAAAAGGCATTACTCAGCATCTCCTGCCAGCAGACCAAGACCCAGCCAGTCTCTGAGTAACAGCTATTTTGGAAAGACTCTGCTTTTTACTGCTGAGCATGATGCTACACAGCAGGGAATAAGACATGGAATATCCCTCTGGTCAATTCAGGTCAGCTGTCCCAGCTATGTTCCTCTTCCAGGCTCTTGCTCACCCTCAGCCCTACGAAATCCCCTTTACAGGGGCAGAATGAGAAACAGGAAGATTCAGCACTGCACAACGCTGCTCAAGCAAGAGGTGCGGCAACACACCGGTGTGCCATCAACACCTTGTCACAATCCCAAAACAGAGCATCATACAGGCTGTTATGAAGGAAATTAACTCCATCTGAATCAAATTCAATACAGCATTTTTTGAGCATACCTTTTCACTGCCAGCTTTAGAAATTCTTTCTGCTGCACTGTTGCTTTCAAGGCAGATTCCTTCATCGACTCCGTCATCATTAGAAAAATCATTGCTCATCTGATCACTGTGACAACTGCCTTCATTTTCAGCTCCACTATCAGTGCAACTCTCAGTCTGGGGAGACTTCTTAAAAATAAAACATACATACTAACATTAGACAACATTTAAAGCTACACAGAACAAGAAATAAGTGTTTGTGAAATGAAAAAATTCCAATCTGCAAACCAATGAAATTCCTCAAAAACCTAGAGACCTCTGCAATTCAGCATCAAGAACAGACTTGTTTCTGTTAGTGTCTTCACTCCTTGACCCGTATTTCTGGGGTTTGTGTGCAACACATTTTGAGACGTATCAAACTGCTTAAGTGGCATAATTTATAAAACAAAGGTCTGTATGGAGTGAGAAAAGCCAATCAAGGCAGTATTTCTCTTATACCAGTGCAAGCTAACGAAGTGACAGAATGTTTTCAGGAATGGAATTAGGAGAATAAATTTAGTCTTCAATGTAGAACGCACAGTAAATAGTTTTTGGTGAATGTAATCACACGACCTGAATTTTGATCGAAAGCAGAAGAGTAAAAAGCCAAAAGATGGATGTGAAAAATAAAAAAAATTTAAAATCTTATTTCTACAGTATACATTACAGTATGACTCAGAGGGAAGGAATTCATCATTAACGATCTCTGGACTAACTTCAGCATTCAGAGGCTTGCAACTTTACATCACGTGTTATGACGAACACAGATTCAGACACAAGTTTCATACACAATGTTTGATTGTGGATTTGCAGCATACATAGAAGCCCTGAGACTTGTGTCTTTAAAACACTGAAATTGTAAGAAATCTGAAACAGCTCCTTTATGGAACCAGGAAACCCTATGGTGACATGCTTCTCTTTTTGCAGAATAAAAAGAAAAAAATCCACATGGACAGATTTAAAATCCTCAAATTATAGCACTGCCATGGCTAAACAACAGTTTAGGTAGATGAGTGATGTTAAAATGGCTTTATAAGACCAAAATTTTAATTTTCTTAACGGGAAACTTCAAGGAAGTTAAATAGCTTTCTCTGAAACCGAACACTTTACCTCATCTTCAACATCAATGAAGACGCTCATGTCCAGCTCCTCAGGAAAAGTCATGCGATCGTTGAGTTTGATCCTGTGCATGGTGGTGTAATCGAAGTCAAACCTCTTCAGCTGTAACGTCAGCAGGTACGGAAAGTGCAGGAACCGCAGACCCTGAACGAAGCAAAGACAAGGTTATGCTCCCACTATCGGGATTTGTATGCCCCAAAACTAATTTTTGCAAATGATTGGGACGGTCTTTACCTTCCTTGCATCACATTTCTTCTTGCATCGTTCACAGAAGTACTGATTTGGGCCATCAAGGATCTCGGGCTGAATGAAAGCATGCAGTGCTTCTTCCTAATAACAAAAAGATGTTACCCAATTTTTAGAGAATGTCTACTATGCAGGTATAACTAAGAATGATAAATTGACAGTGAGATTACAAACGTGTACCAATACTTCAATTAAATCTACCAACAATATTTGATTGACACAAACTTTGATACAGACACAAGAATCAGGAAAACATGACAAGAAATTAAACTTTCTACCCAGCCCAAGGTAAACAGTCAAACCACAATTGCTGTTAACTATATCTCATTCAGTATTTGATGAATCCCAATTGTCTGTTTAAATAAACCTACAAAATAAAATTACTCCTGTTATCTTGCACATCACATTTAGCCTATAGAGTCAAATGCTGTGAAAACAAGCTTATTTTTTAACCCTGCTTTGTCTGGTTCTCCCAGAATTCTCAGATGGTTCTTCTGTATTTCTAAAGAAGTTTTTCCCAAGAAATACCATCCAATATTCACAGGGGGAAGAAGGAGGTGGGAGGAAAAAATGTTCCTCAGTTCCTCAAATGCCCTCCATGAAGACAGCATTAGTCCCATTCTACAAAGGGTCTTCAAAAACTGCATTTGAAGACACTATTTTTAAGTGAAAGGTGAGGAAGGGACTGAGGGAGAGTATTTCAGTTTTGCTCTCAAAGAAGTGGATATGGACATCTCCTGTAACGGCAGAACTAGTTTCCTAGTGCAAACCTAGGAAGCAACTACCAATAACTGGAATTTTCTCTTCTGACAGCTGCCTTGTTTGGGGCAGTTCGAAAACCCCAATAATTCTGTCACTAATGCTTACATCCAGGAGCTTAATGATTTCTACTTCACTCCTCTCTACAGCAAACCAAATACAAGCAAACTGATCTGATTTGTCTTCCCCACAAATTATTTGCTGCAATGACACTGCACATAAGTTGAATGTACTTGAGAACAAACTTTTTCAAGCAAAATTCCCAAGAATATTGAGATGGGTTCAGTGAAGAATCTTACCCAGAGATTTTAAAAGTTAAAACCTATAACCCAGTCAGCTTGAAAGCCAAGAGGCTCTGGGTTTCTGAACTCCAAGGCGAGACCAAAAGTTCTCTGTTCACCTATGGAGGTCAAAACGAATTCATCTGGCACATTCAGACATTTAGTTTAAAGCAAATATGATAACAGAAACAATGCTTTTAAAATCATCATCGCCTTATGAAGGGCTGTAGCTGTTCCCTGAAGCCTGAATAAGTAAGAAGGGGCTTAACTGGGCAGAGTAAACTCACCAATCATAATATGGTTGGTGCAGAACTTAAGACTGCTGTCTAAATCGTGTTGTTTGGCAAGTCCCACTTTAGGAGGAAATCAAGGATATGCCAAGTTCTTGAAAAAGCCCCAAATTCTTCCCTTTTCCCTTCTTCCTTTCCAAGAACTCAGGCAAGCAGAAAGAAGAACAACAAAGCAAATAATTTACAAAAGCTCTGTTGCTGTTCTAGGAGATAGGACTTTTAAAAAAGACTGTATTTCAGGTGACAACTATTCACAAATGCAAAACGTGCCAAACTCGATAGAACAACTGTACAATGAAGGCAGTCATGTCAATTTACCATTTTTGGATACAGTCAGAAAGGCCTTTGAACAGCCCTGAAATCACAGTTCTTGGGCAGAGAGACTTTCTAGACACATGAAAACCTTTTAAGAGTCTGAACTGAATTGTTGTCTATGTCTTTACTTCCTAAATGCTACAGAGGCTGAGTTGCTTTTTACTCAAGAGCTTACACTTGGTAATATTATGCACTGAAATATGAGGAATCTCCTTCTAAATTCTAAGAAAGAAGACCTAGCAAGTTAGAACCCTGTTCAAAAAGGGGAAGAAATGGATTACTGCATTTTGACTATTATTCAGAACTATTTAAATGAAAGCAAAAATAGTTAATAGCAAACACAGAAAACATGAATCAGAAAACATCACATAATGAAATAATAATAATCACATAGTGACAGAACTATTTCTTACAAATCAAATGTTAAGGCAAAAAAAATATATTTTGAGTGTAAGAAAAATGTTGCCATTCATGCATCGACATGAATATAAATGGAAATATACAAAGGACGGGACATAAAGGATTGTGTAATGCTTATGTAGACTCATGTGATGTGCAATTTAACAAGGAAATATACTCTAAATTTTTACACGAGGCAAAAAGTGATGATGCTTCAGCCCCCTGAAAATGCAATGCAGTACTATCACATTACTCTTGTGGTTTCACTGCTTACCACACATAGTGAGCTTTGCTTTGAAAAGCCTGATTAAAACTCCTGGGAACTCCATCACTTGTGAGCTATATAACCAGCCATGTATTTTTCAATCCTTCTGTAGCAGCATTGCTGTTCCCCAGATTTACTCATCTGTCTCCTGTACAATCTTTACACCAAACTTAGTTCTGCTGATTAGGATGTCTCTTAATACAATTCCTATTCTAGTGCAGTTCACTACTTTCTACCCTGACAGTTTACTCAGCAAAACCAGTGACAAAGCTTCTACACTGCACAGCCTCTCACAGCACACATCCTGCCGTGCGGCTCGGCTTGAAGAGCCAACGCTACCTTTGAAGTTACCTTCAAAGTGGTGACTATTACGTAGCCTTGGAGTTACTGAGCACTTCCAACACTGCCTACACACACTTCAAAATATCCCAGAAATGATCAAGCAATAGATTAGTGTGACAAAAGCTATTTAAACTTCTTTAGAGTTCAAAGAATCAAAAGAACAATACAGGCTGAAAGAAACTTCTGGAGAACACTTGATCTTAACCCCCTGCTCAGATCAGGTCCAACTTCAAGCACATTGCTCAGCCAAGTTCTGATTATATCCAGTTTTAAATATTCTGAGATTTCTATCACTTAGCATATTAAAATGCCAAAAAAACCAGCTCAAACTAATTATTGTCTGGCTAGAGAGGCACTTCAGACAACCTCCTCTTGACAGAAACACATTATGATCTAGTGAGTAGTTTGACAGGCATCATACTGTATCTGTAAATGTGTAAATCTGTAAAACCTGTGAAGAGGAGCAGCAAAACCTCTATGAAAAAATTACACAACAAATAGCATTTAGGCAAAATCGCTCTTGAAAAAAACTAGAAACTGCCATCTCAGATTTTCAGAGCTCACCAGTTTTCCCATGTTCAAAGACCTCACTGTAACCAATTTAGCTTAAAAAAAAAAAAGTAAATATCACATCATCCTTATTCCACCTTCAACAGTTTGGCAAGGACACCATAAAGTAAGTTCACATAGAAGTCCAAGTTAATTTCTGCCCAAAAGAGGACTACTTGTTTGCATACTTACATCCTCAAAAGAAAAACTAGCCAACAAAAGATCTTGCAAACTAACAACACTTAAAAAAAACAACTGTACTTACTACACCTGCAGAATACTTGTATTATTACTAGTCTTCTGGTATTACAAAGCAACTTTCACTGTTTTCTAGTAACAATTTCAGCATCACTGCCAGTTCCCTGTTGCATCTGCTCTTCTCTCAGCTGTTCATTTTGCAAAATTTTTAAGATTTTTTTTTCTACTGCAAAACATTTCAACTTATGTCTAATGCTGTTGAAGTCAGGCATCTATACAAAAGATACTAATACCTACAAAAGTGAGTATGTGGACTGCTGCTCCTGTTTACCTCCCTGAAATAAGCTATACATTTTTATGTCTGTATTTCTACTGACCCCAAGAAAAGACTGATTTTTTTCTGATGTCGTGCCCTTGAACAGTTCAGATAGCATAAGTACTTTTTCAGAAAACATCTTGAGTTACACGCTGACAGTGTGCCAGATCTTAGTGCCCCAGAGCTGCCCTAATGAGTTTACAGCTATGCAGTCTTACTACATGGACTTGGGTGATGGAGTGGGGAATCAGAAAAAAAAAAATTTCAAATGCAAACCTTAAGACCACACTGAAGAATTTCAGAATTAGTTCACATTAGAAAATAAAGCAAGCATAACATTACCCTTCCCAGTTCTTCAATGTTCCCATGTATTGAGAAGTATTACATACATATTTATAAATAAATCAACATTTCAAGTATCTACATTTTTTTGGTAGTACACAATGTCGAACAGTGGGATAATACTCTTTGTAAGCCATTCTACAGATTAACCTTACTTAAGGCTCATCCATCTCTCGTTAGAAAGTAATGGAAAATCACTTACCTCTAACTAGAGTTCTTTGAAGGTAGTATCCTCCTTAGATCCCCTATCTTGGGTTGTGTCGCCTGCTGCAAGTTCCCTCAGGAGCTGACTAGCAAGGTCTAAAAAGTTTTACATTCCCTTCCATAAGCCCTATTAGCGCATGTGTGAAGTTTTGGATCTCTCATTCGTGCCCTTTTACCTACACCTACTAAATCACCACCATCTATGGATCAATGGAGGATACTACCTTCAGAGAATTCCATTTAGAAACAGGCGATTTTTCCCTTCTCCAAAAGCAAGTATCCTCCATATCTCCCCACTGCTGAAGACTACAGAACTAAAAATTACATCTGCTATAGATGATACAAATGCAGGGAGGAGAATCAACTGATTATTATCAGAGTATGAATTAAAAAAGCTCAAAAATTGAAGCAGCAATACAAGTTGCAACCATATGAGTTTGTGTAACAAAAATCTTAGAATTATTTTCCTCAGTGTAGTAAACCCAGTAAATGCTGATTTACAGGCGAAATATCAAATACTGTTAAATGTAATCTGATATTTAAATTCTTATTTTTTCAAGTTTTCTATGTTTTTATGAATAGACAAAGTCTTTTTTTTTAGCATTCCACTATAGACTTCACTAAAGAGAAAATTTTTCAATTTGAGAGACACGTACAATGCATTGTTAAATGTGGAATCCAACTACACAAACTGAATAGTCCTCATTATTTTAACAGATCATAAAAACCTCACTATTGAATAAAAATTACAAAAAAAAAAATTGGTTTGGGGAATATTGCTAGAAATTACCTTTAAAAGGTGAAAAGGGAAGCCATCCATATAAAATATCAATCTGTACCAAGACAGCTTCAATTAGCCAGACAGTTCTAAAAAATTTTCATGTCATCTTTAAAAGAATTCAAAGGACTTTACTAACTTGAATTCTTTATGAGATCAGTGTCCCTCACCTTTACTACTTCTCAAGATTGGTATTTAAAGTTTTAAAGCATGAAGTACTTTGAACCTACTCTGCAGTTTGAACTAATCCTAACAATTCTTAACAGAATTGCTGTTAAGAATTATGGACTATCAGTGCTTTAAAAATATTGCTATGACACTAAATACATAAGGAAAAATACTAAATATATAATGAATAAGCCAATTATGCAACAAGTGTTTGTTTAAAACAATCTTTTGATTTATTCTTTCTCACAACTCCATCCATACTACAGGCATCCTAAGCCACAACCGTGGAATTTCACAATTTGGAATTACTTTTTTTTTCCAGAGGGGTGCAAAAATTAAAACAAAAGAACTTCCACAGATTTACTAAGCAATATATAGGCTTGCCAGCATCAGTAAAGCTGGAGCAAGAGTGACCATGAACACTGATGCATGATAGGATTTTTTATCATCATCACATCGCTTGTTAATAGCATATGGGATTTAAGAAGTGAACTTTAAATGGCACAGCAACAACACGGCAATTAAACTAAAAAATTTAAAGTCAATATTCAGCTCTTTCACTAAGCTTTGCAACAACGCTAAGAAAATTTAGCAGATGTGCCAATAAAAAAGAACAACCCAAATAAAACTTTTGTGATGTCATAAAAATATATCTCGAGTAAATGCTGAAGATTTTATCAGGAAGAAAATAATTGATTACTGCAGCCCTAAGGCAATAAAGTTGCATTTCCCCTCCCCTTATACATGCACCAGTAGGACTCATTGAAGGGCAAAAGAAAAAAACAAAAAAACAAAAAAAACCAAAACAAAAAATAAACCAAAAAGCCAAAAAAAAAAAAAATAAAAATCTTCTAGAACTTGCTAGCTGGTTCACTGCACAAAGACGAACACCCCAAGATGGAGTATCTAGGATGATACTTACCACGGAACCAATTATCCCACTGTGGCATTATGTATTCTATGTGTGTATGGATGCACTATTAGGCAGCAGAATAGTACACACCACGCTAGCAAACGCCTGGCTGGAGCCGTACGGCCGGATGACCAGCGGGATATCCAGGTAAGTGTCGATTCTCCAGCCTTCATAGCCACATTCTAGACACCTGACATAGTCCTTCAGTTTGCCTTGGTACAGTTGATTTATAAGATCAGCCTGAAACAAACGTGTTCAACAGAGGTTTAAGAAGAATGAACCGTTAACGTATTTATTTTCTTTAGTTTTACAAGAAAATGCCTTTTTATTCATTACGTCTAAATTGTACAGCTACACATCCAAAATACCATTCCCTAGCAGCACATCAACCCTCTGATTTCCTATTTTCCCCTGCCCAAAAGACATATCAAATGAGCTTCTCAAACCACATTACATAAGCTTCATAGTGTCCTTTGTGGTCACGTCTTACAAGTGACTACAAACCCACCAAATTGAAGTAACTTTTAAAACAAGCCTGGTCTTCCAGACATTAACAGTCTGATCCTGCAACCTTTCCCTGTGCCTTCACAGACAAGTGCAGAAAGAGAAAGGAGTATTTCCTAATCTATAAATTTCAAAACTAGCCTGCAAAAAGTTGTCCACTTATCAGAATGTATCATGTGCCATGAATATATTCCTAACTTCCTCCTATATTAGAAGAGAGAGCTCGAGCTTCTTGAGCCCACAACAAAGCCTAATAAATACTGACAGCAAGAAAGCCATCACAGGAGTTACACAATCACTTTCTGTGCTTCAAATAAAGACTAGGCATCCAGAGTTCAGAATATTCCACTTTTAACTGGGAGAGGAAAGCACAGGCAACACACTCTTGGAAGTCATACATTATAGTAGCTTAACTATTGCATCAAACAGGAAAACTGGCAATTATCACAGATTTTTCAATAACCTGGTATTTAAAATTCAGTAAACATTTTTTACAACCATCCTTAAAAAAACCCCATAAAACCTCACAACAATACTACACCTCTCAATGAAGGAAGTCTTTACATGCTTACCTGCTCCGTTTGCTTCCATTTCTGCTCCAAAGCATCAAACATGACTCTACAAAGCTCCTGTACATCATGTTGCTGCCATGCTGTTAGAAATTGAAATTATTCTTCATTAAAACTAGAGATGTTATTAGTCCCAGTACTAACTGTAACCTGAGAATGCTTCCTAAAAAGCTACTCATTTGTTTAAGCCTGTACCTACTATTTACTGTTATTCACTACTGGGCCAGTGTTCAATTCCACAAGCTGCTGCCTCTAGAGTCAGAAAAAAAAGCAGCCAGCTTGCTCACAGTGTTTATGTATAAACAAGAACCATGTATATAAGCAAGAATATGTAAAAAATCATAGAAATGCTAATGTACACTTATAAAGTAAACTGTTTCAGACTTATGTCCCTCTTTGTGCTGATTCTCCAAAACTCAAGTTCCAACTCCTTATCATCATGTGATAAAGAAAAAAAATCAGTGGGTTATGGGGCGAAATTACACCACACAAGTGTCAAGAAGACAAATACAGTGTTTGATTTGAAGTAAGACAATAACATGGGTAATTTCAGAAGAGCAACATGTGCATTTGACATTTATGTTTCAAAACAGAAGCAAGTTTCTCATAAAGAGCTACTTCTTTAGAAGCAATTAACAACTATAATGACAGTTTAATTAAAAAATGTAATGCTTTTAGACTTCAACAGCCTAAAACTCACAGACGACATTTCTTTAAAAATCAGATGCCCAACAACAAAGTATCCATTTAGGCTATTTTGTATCCATTGTAAAAAGTGGATTTTATTTTACATTATTCTGGTATTTCCCCCCATAAACAGCAGTTTAGGGCCTCCAGCAGGCAGCAGCTGAAGCAAATCACACAAGCTGCACATCACCTTCACTACTATCCCATCCAAAACTCCGGGTAACATCTGTTGTTTCAATCGCCCTTTTTTTGCTGGTCTGCAGTAAAACAAACAGTCTTTGAAGCTGGTAGGGGATACTTCTCTCAGGGTCCTCTTCGGATTCTTCAAATTCCCATCTATTCACAACACAAGATATTTGGCAATTAAAAAGGCCCTGAAAACATCACTCAAAAAGGCATTTAAAGCAGCGTTTATGACATTTCAAGAGGTCTGCCACGTTAGAGGTTAACTGCACCTGTTTCTTGGGAAAAGCCAAATGCAACTTGCTTTCCACCTCTGCACTTAATGGCAATGCTATTTTTTAAATTTACAGATCTCGCATAAACCAATGGAAATTTTGAAGGCATTCACTGCACAGACATGAACTGCACTTAAGTACTGAATTTAACTTCAAGTCTGCTGTTTTCAAGACCCTTTAAAAAGCTTGCCCCTGACACAACCAATAACATAACTTATATTTTACTAAAAATCTGAAACTTTTAAGCAGATATAATTTATAAGTCTATCCAGCTTGACTTCAGTAATGCTTTTCAGTACCCAAAAAAGGAAATTTTGACAAGAGAAGTTCCAAAGGGTCTCCTACCAATCTACACCAGCACAAATTTAAGAACAGTTTTTGACTCTATATACTCACTTATACAATGCATTTCTAAATTCAGGAGTCATGAAAAGTGTTTGTAGAAGGCTGTTCAAGTAGCAAGTCATTGCTTGATTTACTAGCCCCACATAACCTAAAAATGCAAGAATAACGAGATGGAAATAATGTAAAAAGATGGAAAATCGCTTCAAGAGTTAAAACATTTGACAAGAAAACAATTTTATGACAATGTCTAAGAACTGCATTAATCTGTTGTTATTTATTGTTACTTACACTATAAAAATTGAGGGAATGTTACATTTGCTCAGTTCTGAGAGCAACAGAGAGTAATAGTTTACATAACAGAAATAATTCCCCTGAATGACATGAAGCTATTTTAGTGATCACAATAATAACCAATATTTAATGCTGAATGCTGCACTAATACCTACTGGATGTAGGTAATTACAAATATTTTAATAGTAGATTTAAATATTTTACAGAATAAACTAGAATTTGCTAAGAAAGAATGGTGTACTAGCTTACTTATCACCTGGTG